>NC_046341.1:20523073-20823073 GCF_000738735.6 Corvus cornix cornix | reverse complement strand
AATGGAAGAGCAATATGCTTGCTTACTTTGGTCTTCCAGAACACCATATGAATATGTGCATAGTAACTTCTCAGTAACTGGAAATATGTTACATGCTTTTAAAAAGTTAGCATATACTACTTTACAGTAACATCTTTGATTTGTAACCTTTTGGAGTTCCTTTGGAAAGTCCTACTGCAATACAGGTTTGACTTTACACTAATTTATGTCTCTCGTTACCCCTCCAGTTCACAGGATGTTATCAAATTTATTCCCATCTGATATCCAAAATCTTTGTTAATTCATGTTGTCCTTTTGAATATAGGTTGGGCTACTAATAATAAATTGCAAAATACTTGGATATATTAATTATAACTTCTAATATGTTGATTATACTATCAATTATACTACAATATACACTATGAAGGAAATAATAGGGGAAGCTTTGAACAGAATTCATACTACTCTTCCAGTATTAATATTTTGAAAATTTATTTGTGAAGAGGATTGGTTTTCCTGGCAGTTTCCATTTTTTAAAAGTTATATTCTTATCCTCTTTTCTAAGGGTAGAATTGCCTTTTTCCTTGGGGAGGTGTGTGAAAAGCATCTTTCATACCACTTGGGAGTTTGGATCACAGCACGAAAGCAGCTCAGTAGGATTTTCAACTCCCTTTTGTGGGAGCCTTGGCACCTCTGTAAGTCATCTCTTACACTGGTTAGCATGGACAGCCGATAGACCTGTTTTTTATATTGATTCTGTCCTTGGGATGAAAATTTGTCTGTAACTTAGATAGTTATTTCATTTAGTGAATAATAAACATCAGAATTTCCAAAAGTACAGAAAAAGATACTGCTTTTTTTTCAGGCAACTAGGGAGTACTTAAGCTTCTTTATACATGGGTTAGCTTAGATTTTATTCCCTCTTCTCTCAAATTTTGTCAGTTTGCTATGAAGACTGGATTTCATGTCTAAAGCCATGTGGCTATTATGTTGCAAGACAAACACCTTTTTCCTATGACAAACGGCCATCTGCTCAGTGCATTAGAGTTCAGTTGAAGCAGTAACAATTACCATTAATGGAGTTAGAGGCTGAACTACTTATCTACTGCTAACCTTTCTTTTTAGGGCTTTACAGCAACATTATACATCCTTGTGGGTAGGACTTGTTACAAAAATTCCTGTGGTCTGAGCAAGATACAAGGCACACACTCATTTCACTGCAAGTTAAGTTAGCTGTTGGCTACTACTCAGTGTTGAATAAATCTTTTGTTAGCTGTCAGAAAACTAAGAGTATTTCTATATATACTAAGAGTATTTGTCCAAATTTTTACTTGAATTGAGGGGTGTGTTTTAAAAAGCCAAACTTTCCTCAAGGGCAAGTGAGTGTGATGATGGGAAGGGAAAGACAGTTAATCAGGAGCTAAGAGGGAAAGTAGTTCCAGGAAGACTATCATAGTGGGTTAAGAGAAGTGAAGAGTTGGAAGGGTGATTAGTGTTACTTTGCTAAAGGTTTTGTTACTTCGATAGCAATTTCAGCACACATGTGAAGTCAATCTCATCTGTCTGGAATACTGTATGGCAGGGGTGTGCAGATCAGTATCTGACTGCTGCTGCTTGTGTGTGTAAAAACACTACTACCACTACACATAAAAAGTAACTACTAAGGATAGGCAAGTCACAAGTAATTTACAACTTATTTTTTATGCAACCTTTATAGGGAAACTAGAAATATGTTTATACTCTTTGTAAGGCAGTTGGTTTTAAACTCTTAAGTTTAGATTGCACAATACAGGAACTTCTCTTTGAAGTTTCTTAGATCTGCGTAAGCAACATTACAGAAACAAACACATGGTCTGGCAACAGTAAATAGCTAAAACCTGTAAATTACACTTTATCCTCCAACCTGCAGCAGAATCAAAAAGCTACTACTAAATGACAGCATTGAATTTTTATTCATAAATAAGGGTCATCAAGATATTTACACCTACTACACAAGAAACTAAAAATAAATGACAACTTTAAAGTTTACACCAAGATGCAAATTTTTGTTTAAAGTATCTATCTCTCTACTCTGTAGATAGCAATGTTAACTAACACTAAAGTGTTAGCAATTTTCAATTAATTTCAAGAAATAGAAGATTCTCAAAGAAATGCTCACCAGTTATTTTTTGTCCCCCTCCCTACTATAGATAGAGCTTGCTCGTGAATTGTTTCAAGGGTGGAAGGATTTTTTTGTTGCATGATGTGATAGTAAATAAATATTCTGCCACTTAGCACAAGCACTTCTTTTTTCATATTTTAAAGCATCACTGCAATTTATGTGCCTTTGAATCAATATATTATAATATGTCCATTTTGAGATTTGTTTCACAGCTATCCATTTTATCAAGGCTAGTGAGGTACAAGTCTTAAGGTAAGTAGGTTAAATAATGTTTGGAATAAAGCCTGTTTTTAACAACTGAATCTGCAGACATTTAAAATGTAACCTAAATCAGAAAAAGAAAAGAGTAAAAGCCTTTTGGAGTTCAAAAGGTATTTTAAATTTTAAGCCTTCTAATTCTCTTCCAAAATTAAATTACCTATTCAGTAGACTACACCTAGTACTCTGAGGAAGCATCTCTGTATAAAAACACAACCCTGTGACGCTGCCCCTTGGCACAAGACTAGTTTCTCGGAATAACATTATTCCCTCTCACCTGTGGTTAGTTAAGATAATTCTTTAAAGTAGTGTTAAGTGATTTATTATTGACCCTAAAGTTTAAGGGCAAAATCATTCTTTAATGTGTCCCCTATTGTTTTGCATTCAGCATCAAGTTTGTAATAAATAACTCCCATCTAGCATAGTTATAAAAATCAGTCATAACTGTATTTTGAAATTCCAAAGAGTCCAGTCCTCATTGTCGGCAATTCTATAATCTACATCTAGTTATTGCATATATCCCAAACCACTTCATTCTAACCTTCAAATACTTAAGTTTTACAGTTTCTGCCAGCTTCTGACCTTCTCATGTGGCTCAATGCACAGCAAATGAAGTCAACAGTATTTATCTGAGTTTATACATATGCATATGAAGATAAAATTGATCAATATTTTCATATACATTTTAAACAAAAGTCACGTTAACAGATCCTTCTGAAAGATTCAGTACAATGAACTTTCTGTATTCAAAAGTGTGAAGGGAGAAAGCTTCTTCTTAATCTGAGAACTTCCAGCCACAGCTGAAGGAAGGCAGAGTGTACTTGCAGCTTTCTGTCTATTTTTAGTTCCCCAACTTAGAAAAGGGAGTTTTAGTGGAGCTTTCTTGGTCTGATCAATTTTATCCTCGTCCATGGCTAAACAGATTAAGGAGTATGTCTTCTGCATTCCCATAGAGTAAGTTGCACTCTTGCTATGCTGTAGGAAAAAAGAGAAGCATTGTAAGAATCAGTCATCCAAAATGGGTCAAAATTTTGACAATAACAAAAGGTTACTACTGTGCAAATAGTTTTCCAGGGCAGACTGCAGCAAGCTTTCTGTGCTAATGACATTACTAACTGAGCACAAGGCCCTTCAGAGTGCTGTGATCCTGGTATTTTGCACATGTAGACTCAAGGGTACACTCTGCAAAGCATAAAGGAACTTGTGAATCTTTTCATGGATTGTTAAACATTTACTGGCTTCTAGCATAACTATTTATACACACACTAACCTCCCTACATAGCTCAAGTATGTAGTTCTTGCACAAATCTGAAGGGGAGTCCTTTTGCCACCTTTGGACAGGTTCTATGTTGATCACAACTATAAGAGCTCTTGTGTGACATTCTCTTGGAATACCTGAAAGGCACAGCCTTCTCTTTCTTATCTTAGCTTTGCCCTGAAGGAATTTGATTCTATTCTAGCCTATTCTTTCCAGTTGCAACTTGGAATGGCAGAGGTGTAATTCCTTATTTTCAATACGGAAAATCAATTTAAACAAAACAAGAAAACCTAACAGCAGCAAGGGCACCTTAATAGCTTCTAAGGCAACACTACTCGAGTGTCTAAGCTGGCCAGGGAATGTTAAAAGCATGGAGTGGATTTAGCTGAGCTACAGGTTCTTCCACACAACTAGTAAGTTATATAGAGCTTAATATTTTTTAATCTTGTGATGACTTTCCCTTAGTCTACAGCTTCTATAGTAGCTTAGTAACTGACTAGACAGTTAAAAATCCACCAAAAAATACATACATTAATCCATGATCTAATACAAAAGTCATAGATCATTTAGAATAACAATGCACAGAAATAAACATGTGGTCTTGGATTTTCTATTTCATTCCATTATTGTTTAATTGTGGTTTTTTCAATGCTAAACAGGGTAGTGCCTTCATCCTCTGGGACAAGTTAGGGGAAATAAACTATGTCTTCAATTTTATCATGCAATTAATCTAAGTAACTCCACTACAAAAAAGCCCACCACCCAACCATTCTTATGCAGACAGACTACTTTAGCTTGCTAGGTCGCAATGGTTTAAACAGATGGTTTAAAAGTGAACACGTGTCTGAAGGCTTTAAATATTCACAGGTTGAGTGGGATATCTGACTACATGGAAGTAAACATTAATCAGGAACTGAATGCAGGCAAGTGAAAAAACTCTCGCATATCAAATCTGCAAAACATATTTCCCTCATTACATACCAAAGATGCCGCTGTATCCTGGCAACTAATAACATCAAACTCTATGGGCTGCTTTCCCACACTTTTTAATTTTTCCAGCACCTCATTCACACCAAGCCACTTGCAATCCATGCCACCAATTGAAACAATGTAGTCACCTTCTTTTAGGCCTGCTGACTGTCAAAAAATTGGGCAAAGGTTATTATCTGGAATTATAAAGACACGTGAAATGTTTTTGTCATCATACAGTATCTGCCCCAAAGGCATTTCACTCTTAGATGCTACAAGCCCATTCTCTAGCCACACATGCACAACTTTCCCAGGTACACAAATTACCTTTTGAGTTACCATTGAAGTGATTCTGGTATTCTCAAGTGTTGGCTGTTTTTATGTTCTTTTCACTTTTCTTCTTAAGTAAATGAACCCTATGCTATGCTATTGTCCCCTACAGGACACTGCATTTTCTGCAGTGTTTTACTCTTTTCTCATTATTTTTATTTGTACTTCTGTGGATACTTCTGCCTTTTCTATAGCTAAACTGCTCATTACTACATGCTGCTTTATCCCTTTGGATTTTCCCCAAAAGAACAACATTACAAGCCAATAAAATGTTCTTGCCCCTCTTTCCTTAGGCAGACGCTACACCTTGCATTCCCTTCCCGATCCTTATTCTTGTTGCTACTTTTTAAAGCATTTATCCCTTCTAACTTCCTGAATAAGACAGGAAGTAACATTTGCTTTTATTATTTGTGACTTTTTAAGAATGAACAGAGAAAGAAATCAACTCTGTTTCATGTAATGTCAGGGATATGATTACTTCAACAATCTACAGCATATATAGCACTGAAAATGCATTCAGATTCTATGAATTGACTATACTAATATATAGAACTCAATAAATGCTCCAGACACGAGTATGAACAAGCGAAAGGTACATTTTAATGCTAGAGTCTGCAGAGAAATTGTTAATATCACACCAATATACTTACTGCTGCAGAACAAACTGGATCAAGACAATAAACCTGTACTGGTGAACCTCCTTTTAGACTGAATCCAAGCTCTCCTACTTCATTGTGAAGGCGAATGGTACGTGGAGCCGTCCATCTCTGCTTGGCTGAGAACACTGTCAGTGGGCCCTGGAGGTAACACAACAGCAGGCATATTATGGTTTACTGTCACTTACAAGCAAGCATTTCTGGTTTTGTAAGTCATAATGCTTTAAGCTCATCTAGTGTAGATTTTTACTCAGGTTAACTTCCAGCTAATTCCCCTGAAGTACTAAATCCTATTTCTTGACTGTTCAATTGCTACTTCAAACAGAGTGGGATAAAGGCAACCGCCAAGTTGTTCCAGGATCTCTATTACAGTGTGCAGAATCTTTTGGCTGCATAGGCTCTAAGGTCCTACATTACTCCATTTCAGAGGAGATAAACTAATTCATGAAACATTGTATATTCTGATCCTAACCATAACTCCCAGTTCCTTTTGCTCACTGACACATAGACACCTGAAAGACTGGCTGTGTCACACACAAGTCACATGTTCTCCATGCCTGTCTCCACATACTATGTATTTCTCCCCCCTTTTAAGTTGTGTGCAATTATCTATTGAGACTTCATGGGACTTTTATGAAGGTTTTCAAGACTGAATACCGTGCAAGCCATATAGAAATGGCACTTTTATTCTTTGCTGCTCTTGACTTATACCTCTAAAGCTAAGGGTGATTTCTCCAATAACTTCTGAAAAAAACCCAGTTACTACGGGATAATTTTTTCAGGCTATAATACCTGTGTCCCTTCCCTCATGTTAAGAGTGAATTTATAGTTGCTATCAAAATGGCAGAGGTTGGTCAGCATTAGTATGTTACATACCAGCTTGTGAAAGAAGTCTTTAACTTTCACCTTGGAAAACTGAGGAGCAATTGTTCCTACTTTATGTTCTGTTTTAGCTAAAACAAAAAGAAAACAAAGTTAAAATTAAGTATTAGTTAAGAGACATAGAAATTTATTTTTCTTGCATTCCAAGCTAGATAGGAATTTGTCCTGAATTCTTCCTAGACTGTGGAAAAATTAATTTTGGTGGGAATTTGTCAGACAGATATCAGAACTGCCTTAAAAATATTTTCAGAGCTCACAGTATCAATACAGAAAACTTTTAAAAAATCCATCTGAACAAAGCTGTGCTATTCCCATCGTTAATTTATTTCTCTTTGAGAAGTTTTTAAAACCAGCACTCATAATTTCCTACTGCTTCCAAACAGGAAAAAGTGTATGAACTGGATTAAGGTAGAAAAAAAAAAATAGCAGTCAAATTGAGTTAACAATCCAGACTAATACAAGAGTTGGGCTCAAGAAACAGTTACTACCATTTTTCCCCCATATAATTTTAACTTTTAAAGTTTCCCCATTTTCCCTAGGTCACAAGATAGTCACCAAAAAAAGCTGGATTCTAACTAACCACCATTGTTACCTACGCCAAAAAACAGTGTTGCTTGAGACAGGAACACTGTAAAACAGTTCTAACAAAATATATTGATCAAAATATATTGATCTGTGATTGAGGAAACGTAAGAAATCTGAACTCTACAAATGTACAGTATATGCTTACACATTATTTATGTGTGGAAACATATTATATATGTATTCATATATATAAATTAAAGGCATATTCCCATGAAAGCATATTCACGTATGGTTAGACAGCCTTTATTTCTGGCTGTGTACACTTACGGAGTATATCTGGAGCCTGGGTTAGACTTAGAAAATCATCTTCTGTCTCTTGCTGAGCATATTTGAGAAGTGAACGCTTATGTGCAGCTGTCAGAACCTCCTGAAGAACCTCAATGTTTCGAAGCTTTTTGCATAGCCCACAGACTCTTAGAGCTTCTTCATGGTAAACAATGGCTTTGCGTAAATGTGCTTTCCCTGAAAACATTAGAAACCATTGGTTGTCATCCACAGACAATAAATACAAGGTAATTTTCAAATTGCAGCTAGTAGCTGTGTGAAACTTGCAGTTACCTAATTGTTTTCTCTGAACTTTGTCCTTTAAAACAGCAAGAACCATCAGCCCTTCAGGCACACAGTCATACAGCTGGGACAAAGCTTTCTCCTGCTGATCTTTGTCATCGCTGGGCTGCACTGTAATAATGGATAAAAAACATTAACCATACACATCTCTTTGTCTCCTGTTCCTTTACATGTATTATTGTGTAGTTATTACTACATTCTCTCCCAATGCAGTATAATACTTATATATGTGTATATAAATATATAAATTTTAGTTTTGGTTTGATCATCTACAATATGCAAGTAATACTTACATGCCAGAACATATTGATAAAATCTGAACTATTTAGTAGCATATAATGGATATAACTTTTCTTTTGTTTCTGTAAAAGTTAGTTTATTGAACTTTCACATTTTTCTCAAAAAACAAAAAGAGCATGGCCTCTTTTGAATGGAGAAAATGACCACAAGTTAACATATATTGAAGCACCAAAGTTCTTGTCTCCAAGACTTATCCACAGACCAAATTATAGCTGTTGGTGCATTTATTATTTTTATTTATATGAACATATAAAGAAGTATGGTTCTTACATTCATGGTCACACAGAATGGTGGCAATGAAGTAATGTGCCAGAGCTTTGTAATGGTCTGACTTTATTTGTGCCAGCTTAGACCAGGAATAGGGAATATTCTCTTTCACTGGTTCCTGATTCATTGCAATGTTAACCAGCATGTAAACCTCTCCCACCTAAAATAAAGCACATAATTGAAGTATGAGAACTTTAATACTAGGTATTAGGAACTCAAGTAAGGGATATAACATTCAGGCTTAAGATAATTTCATGTGCAATCACATCAAAGAAGGAAAAAAATATGGTTAGCATGGGTTGGAAATAAGTTTGGAAAAAAATTTGAAATGTCATCTCAGATTTTTCCCTCACAAGAAACGTAAATCAATTTTGTAGAAGAACAGATGGACTAAGTCAGTCAATCTATATGGCTTCATAATTAAATAAAAACACCATATAATAAACAGGTCTTAATTTACAAATATATCTCATTAATTCAGTTGAAAAAAAGGGTGAAGCATAATCAAACAGTAGATTTGTGCTTCACTTTGAAACTGTGGAGTCATACATAGCCTTAGGTTTGTGTGGTCTAGTTAAAACTGGGATGTTATCCTTTATACAGAGGAAATAAAATAGTTTTTCAAGCAGTGAATGCTGCTTTAATGGATCAAACTACTCCAACTGACAGAATCAAAAGATCTTTCCCCTGCAGCTGATCAATCCTACAGAAATGTCAGGGTGGCTTTACGGGGTTGCTATGAAAGGGTTTGCCTGTTTTTCTAGTATGGAACTACTTATGTATCTGCTACTCTGAAATAACTGAGAAAGCATAGGAATATCTTTGTGGCATACCTCTTTTTTGATACATAACTCAGTCAAGTATTAACACTACCTTCTGGGGCAAGCCTAGCTGCCCATTTTCTGGCAAGTCCCAAGATAGCTCTGCAGGTACCAATTTGACTGTCATCATCCTTGCCTCAGTAACAATTTAGTTATTCTTTCAGATTAAGCTTTTTAGGTTTGCATCCCTTTCAGCTACTGGGAAGCAAGACAGGTTGTGTTCAATACTTAACAGGGAACCACACAAACAACCCTGGCCTTTTATATGTACTTCTGGGGATGAAAACAGTACTGTTTGAAAGACCAACATAAAAAACTTGTAAAAAACCTTCAGCAAGTTCACTGCCTGAGTGTTTCAAGATATTTCTGTTAAACTCCATGAATTATGAATTAAATAAATTGTAACAACTCTAAAATAATATTTAAATTTCATCTATTCACGTTTTAATCTTCTGAAAGATTGTGCTTTTCACTGTAGTTTGTGAGCTGTCCCTTGTTATTTTTGGTTTTCAGTAATGGTTGTTAACATTTAAATTTAATAAATTCCGTTAATATTACTAAAAGCTGTAGGTAGTAACACAGCATTGTAAACAGTTATTTTAAAGACTAGATTTAAAAGTCCCGTATTTTACCTTGGCAACTTCCTGTGTCATTTTTACTAGTGTGAAAAACTCATTGCGTATTCCAGAAAGACCAATCTGCTCAAAAACACACTCTTGAGCTTGTGCAAGCATCATTTTTACTAGTACGTTCAGCATAGCTGGGCTCATATCATAACTTGGTGTGTGAGTAAAGGTCTCCTTTAAGTAGCTTAGAACTCCTGTAATTACAAAATGGTTTTGTCAGCATTACAAAGAGAAACAAGTGAACTTAATTCTAGCATGTACCATAATAATTAGGATTGAAAGCATATTTTCTAGTACTGTACTACAGCAGTCTGAAGGGATTCTTGGTACTTAAGAAGTTAGACTGACCTACAGGTTTTCCTTTGCATTGCCATCAACCATCCCCAAGTACAGTTCTCAAAATTACATTTCAGAGGAGCAACAGAAACTGAAAGTTTTGATGGCACTGCCTTCAGATTTGCTTGTAAAAGTTCTTGTGGTTGACCATAAGACTGTGCTGAACTGAATGTGACTTGTATGTGGGAGTGGTAGGCTATGGCTTATCCAGGGAACAAAGAAGAGAAAAATCTGCATAGCTATAAGGAGATGACAGTATTAGAGCCTCTGGATAGAAGGAAAAGACACAAGCATATAAACTTAATGAAATATTAATCTCCTCCTCAAATGCTGCTAAGTGCATTGTGTGTCCCAGTGAAAGCTCCATTCCATGCCTGTAAACTAGAATTTTTATTTATACTTATAAATATAACAGGGTAAAAATAAGATTCTTCTCTAGACATTTGGTTCCACCAAAATATTAATAATTTCTATCATATATCAAATTTAAAACAAACACTAACTGTAGTGCAATACTAAGTAACAGTTTCATGGATGGAAACATAACCTTCAGTAGGCATGCCATCCGACTGGTTTAGTGAGTTCAACAAGCTTGCTAATGCTGACGATCCTGCAAAAAGTCTAACAGTAAGACCTCTGCCTTTTAAGTATTCCAGCTTCTGTAATCTTACTTCTTGCCGCTACACTCAGTTCTGGCCATGTTGTGCAGTATTTTCCTACTAACGGTGTCTGTGATTTTTGATTTTTCATGTTACACTTTTATCTGAATTTTTAACATGCCATTACACAAATTTCAAATATGGCCATGCCTACCTTTTTGCACTAAAAAAATTAATCCCAGACTTACCAGGCATATCCCAAGTACTGATGGAGTGCCCTACTGAAAGGGACCGAAAGTATAGGAGGAAAAAATTATGGGGTTTTTTGTTCTCAAAATATTTCAGCTTATATTGAGGATAAATTCTGTGCAACATCTTCCATTCAACACTGAGAAACAGTTAACACAGACTCTGTTATCATGCTTCTGCCAACACAATGAAGTGTTACGGCACCATGCACAGGTACAATGAAATGCCTCCTGCACATGGGGCCCTGCAAAGGTATGTGGTAGTAAATAACACCTTTCCACTTTTGCATTAATTCTGTTCTGCAAACATGTTGAAGTGAAAAGCAGTGATTTTTTTTTTATTTGCAAAATGGAAGGAGCAGCAGTAATATTGAGAAATTTCCCAACTACTGAAATTTCTTTTAGATGAAATACAAAGGTTGAAAAAGAATTTATTTTAAATATGCACGAAGAAATATTATAAATTTTTTTTGACAGCTGTGTATTCAAAGGAGGGGATTTATACAAATTCAACTCTGTGCTCCACAGTTTTTAGCTGATAAAGCTACCCATACAGTGCAAACCAATAGCCACATATTGTTAGTGCAGAAATAAATCTTACAGTACATATTAATTACAAAGGACACGTCTTTAAGTATTATGTGTAGCACAGATGATACTTACAAAACAAATTAGAAAACCTATTTAAAAGCCCCCAACAAAACCAAAAGATTTTGTAACATATTAGTTCAAGGGATAGGATTCCCTTTAACGGAATTTCTATTTCTCCTTGCTTGGGACAGAGATTGATTATTTTGGACCTGTTTACCTTTGGAATCTATGGAAAACAGGTAGTCAGCTCCCAGTGAATTTCAACTTTCACCAGAGAAAAAAGCAAGATTAATTTTTAAGACCCCCATATAAAAAACCAGGCTTAAAGGGTTTTTATCAAAGCTGTAAATTGTCTCTTGTACAGATTTGACACCAATGTGCTATCACTGAGGTAAAAGCAGTTAAAAGTTGGTGAAAGAAGGAATGAAGCAGTTAATGCTAGTGCTGTAACTTGGACCTTTGAACTGCAGTTCAGTAATCATTAACCACAGTATTCACTATCTTATCTGTATGTTCAGACTACAGTTCCAGGTTTTGAATTGAAGCTTCACCTGAGCTCTTCACTAGGCTTCTTGAATGCCCCTGTTCTTCTTTTTTTGTGTAATGAGCTCAGTAGCAAATGCAGAAATCTGTACAACATCAGAATGAGATTGTGAACATTTGCATGAAGATCTTTCCAGTATTTCAAGATGTGTACCTGCAGCTTTCTGAAAAGCATCAACAGCATTTTCAAGTCCAGCTTGGGTCTGACGATTGCATCTTGTTGCAATCTGGGTGTAGAGAGCTCCAACGTTGAACAGAACACTAGCTTTTTCAAGCAACAGATTTTGTTGACACACTGGGACACCTGTAAAGGAATCATACCTTGGGAAACAAAAATTAGAAGAAGTGTTAAGATTGGCAGAGTCCATTGAAAAAACAAGTATTTTCATTCTGTTTTTCTGAGTAGTGGAATTCTTAACTGTTCTGCCACAGTGAAAATGAAGGTGAACAGAAACACCACTATGTTCTGCAAGGACAGCCCACATAATTAACGTAAGCCAGAGAACAGCATTATTTGAGACAGTTTTCAGTAGGTTTTACAGTAGTGCCTCCATAATGTCATTATATTTAACTCAGAAGTACCTATAAAATATCAGAGGTGAAAAGCATACCAGGAAAGTATCCATATATGCTGCTATGCTCTCCTACTTATATGTTGCCAAAGATCAAACATTGGCATGGTCAGATCCTCTACTGTTTGTGTTTAAAGTTTCTATTTGCAGTTATGACTAGAAATTTAACAGTTCCTTCTGGCTACATGGCAGTCATGTTTTTTCATCATAAAAATTTTCAATTCAGAGTCAAATTTGGCTCACAGCTGTAGTAAATATTCCCTTATAAAAAATGAAGTCACTCTTTTCTTTCTTCTGGCCCAAGTGGTCTTCTTAACAAATTGTAGAAGGGGAATTAAGGTCTGACTCCATTCCTTGTCCTCATTTTGTACACCAAGGTTCAGAATTCGGAAACATCTGTAGCTGTCCAAAATTAAGGTTATTTTCTCTCTTTCTGCCTTGTGCTAACCTGTAGCCCAAACCATAATCTAGTCAATGGATTCACTCTAAGCACGAAGAGGGTGTATTGTATTCGGGTTTACTCTTAACTTAAAAAAAAAAAAAATTGACAACACACACTGCAGGGATTCAGGAAGAGAGACACACTGAGGTGCTTCAGATTAAACAAAAGACAGTTCATGATTAACCAGTGTTCTGGGGGGAAAAAAAAGGACTAAAGAGAAATATGAACTACACACTTACCACGTAAATAAAACTCCAATGTGCCTGGTGGGTGGGAAAAATCTGTTTTCTACATAACCAAGTTGCAGGAAATAGCTTATCAACATCTCAATGCCAGCTTCATCTCGGCTGGGAGTGCGGCAGGCCTTGAAATACAATAGATTAAAATTAAGTGCATACTGTTGAGTTACAGGATGAATACCAAAATCCCAAAGATAAAGCTCTGCTTCCTTTGGACTTCTGCATATTATAGAAATGTGTGCAATGTGAGAACAGTAAGCTTAAAGCCATATGGATTCATGCCAAAAAGTTTTTCAGCTGCATACAAGTAGCACGCAACCTTTAAAAAAGCAAACAGAAGCTGTTTGGCAAGTCTCAAAATTAGAATACCTACAGTCTTTATTTAATTATGAAGGCTACAGAGAAGGCTTATGTTTCTAGCATAATACAGGAAACAAACAATAGTTAGAAATACCCACCACTCTATTACAATATTTTGCCAGGTTAATCCACTTCAACATTCTTCCTGCTAAATTTAAAATACTTTAAAATAAAATGTAGTAAGGTAAGACAAGTCTTGGATCAACAAGATTTACAAAGTTGTGTCAATAGCTCAATCATTTTGCATAACCTCATCTGTTTCTTCACTTTTTCTTTACTCAGATTATAAAGCTTTTGAACAATGGAGATTCATGTACCATGTCACAGAAATGAAGTCGGTAAGAGCATAGTAAGCCCTAAGTGATAATGTCATATTTTGATTCCATACAAATGTTATTTACAACTGTATATTAAAAGACCTCATAGTACACCATACTTGAACTTACTTGTCTCAGATCCATGAGATCTGCTATTTCATCTTCATACTCAGAACTGTCTTCACTATAATGTTCCAGAATAAAGTCCTAGAAGAGAAAAAAAGATAAAAAATTGGAGGATCTAAAACTAGCCTAAACTATTTTTCTGCAGTTGTAAACGGTACAAAATTGATTCAGTTGTGATTTTAACAGTGTCTACTCCCTTCCAGTCAATAGTACAGTAACATTTAGCAACGAGACTACAAAAAGACAGTAGAATTAATAATTTGATTTGGTATCTTAGACAAGAAATTTCACTGTGATGTAAAGGAACCAAACATCTCCTACATCAGCTCCAGTGGGTTTTAAAATAACACCACTTAGTGGTTTTGAAAGGGACCCTGTTATTTAAAATGACAAGGGGATCAAGTGACCATAAAAACTTGTTAACAGAAAGAGACTGCCAAATTCTTGTAAGCTATACTGGGGCAATTCCACTTAAAATAACAAAGCTGCAATGACATGAAGTGGTACCATGATCTGACCATGGAATTTAACCCACAGAAGTAAAAATAGAGACAAATGCTACAGTGATACAAGATGGTTTACTGTGAGATAAAAATCTATATTGCACAATACACAGTAGTTCAAAAAATACAGACAATGGCTCAAATAGCCAGCAAAGTGTATTAGCCAACAAACAAGTGCTCAACACTGCTTCCCAACTGAGCTACCCTGGTTAGTGCAAGTTGATGTATCACTACATTATGCTGAGTAAAACCTTCATTACTACTTCCTTTCACACTTGTATCAGTAATCAATACTCTTATTAGAAACAAAACCACGGAAGGAATTTTTATTCTCTTTGGTTTAACTCTGTCTCCAAAGGGGAATTTCTTACAATATTTTCCGACTCCTTGTCCTGATTAGATAGGAGCAATGACCCAAATAATTGGTAGTTAATTTTTAACATAGCATGATCTTGATTTTAGGGCAAAACAAAAAATAATTTGTACCTAAATTACTTCTGTTTCTTTAAACAAATCTGAAATGGAAGTTATCTCTGTTAACTCTTCATTCTGAAACGTATATGTAAAATTTACCTTGAGGGGGAGTGAAAAGTCTACATCTTTGGTTTCCTTCAGGCCAAGAGGTACCAAGGGAATACTGAAAGTCTCTCTATGGAAAAAAAGCAAAAATATTCAAAATTTTTTTTCTGCTTGTCTGTTATAGTTACTTTTGTTTTATTTGACGACAGTAAGTTTGTACACTGATGGGGTAAAGGGAAAAGTATATGCTTTGTAACAATTCCCTACTGCACAAGAAAATCTGCCTAATGGCCTGTGACTTCTCAAGAAGAGTGAAGAAAGCTCCTTGCCTGCGTTGTTTTTTCATTTAAGCCTATTTTTCCTTCAGGCAAGGAAAAGGAGACTCTCAAAGGCTGGCTCACTGCAATTTAGCTCCACAGCTGCTAGGAGATATGCCACAGTAAGAGCCACGGTAAGTATCAGTAGTTATAATCAGTATTTTACGTGCTACCAATGGTTTCACATGTAGTGATGTATGTAACAAAGGGAGAAGCAGGGCCAAAGTATACCGAAAGGTCTAGGAGTACAAAGTCCAAAAACTACTTAGTTTCTAGACAATGCTAGGTGGTAGCCTCTAGACAAGTCAACCTCTAGAATATCAAAGAGCAATAAGGATGAGAACTGACTTTAAAAAAGAACAGAATTGCTTCCAGATATATAGTTTGTTGTGTAGATTTAACAGATCAGTTTTAAGTAATTATAAGGTTTATATAATATTTTAATTTTTCCTGAAAACAACTTTTTGACTGTCTAATCAGTGTTTAGAGCATTCCATTCCCAACTACAAAATCCCCCATTCATTTATGGTCTCATTTGCAAAACCAGCTTTTGTATTCCACCTTAACCGGGTGGCAGTAGGAATGCAGCTTCCTAAGCAGAGGAAGAGTCTTTCATAATCCAGAAAGTGGCTCTGCTAGCTTGAAAAGGACTTCCAGCATACAGAGCCAAAACACCACTTCAAGTAGTGCAAATGATCTGATTTTTGATGAGGCTTTTAGAAGAAACCTCAACACTTCCACTACAGATTATATCAAGACTTTTTCCTCAAAAAGGAAGTGAGACACATGGAAAAGAAACCCTAACTTACTGATGTAATCAATTCTAGTACCACCCACAGTCCTTGTAGATATCAGCACTGGTCACTTAAAGAAAGTAAATTTAATTTTTTTCCATAGCTAAGGTGTCACACTCATGCAGCCAATGTCATGGGTGTATTGAACAGTTAGGGAAGTGATCCTGAATTTCCAGAACTGAGTAGAAATAGCATCATGCTTCTCAATCCAGCTGAGATGTGTGCAAGTACCGGGAAGGCCAGCCCTTCAGACTGTTTTAACACAATACAGGTTAATCCAGTAAACCATGGGTGTGACCTCATGTTGACAACTGTATGCACAATAGTCAGAGAGCAAGTATTAATAGCTACTTGCTGTTAAAGGTTGGAGAGCAGTTATGAGTAAATTAATTATTTTAGCTGATGAAACATAAAAAGCATTTAGAGCTTAGAATGAAAAGCATAAGAAAGGAAAAACTCCATTCAAAACAGACTGGGCAAGTAGGATCAGGAGAAAATAACAAGCATACTGCTGTCCAGCCTCAAGGCTTCTGCCTGCCTTGGGGCCTGACCTACTGCTCATCCTTCAATGAGAATCCAAATATTTTTAATAGTCTGTAGCTAGAAGAAGAAATAGTACTTGTGGAGCCCTGCTCTCATTTCCATAACTGCTCTCTGTGCTCACATGCATCCATGAAGACCAGTAAAATCTTGAACAAAAACCTCAAATCTCAAAAAAACCCCAAAAATCAAAAACAAACCTCAACCAAAAAACCCCAAAACATTTTTGCATCAAACAGTTGTCAAAGTTTGCCATGGAGGTGGAGGGTAGGAAGTTTATCAAAAGTTTCTGTTAGAGAAAACTACAACGTAGATGTTTTGCATTAAGTCAGCATTCAGTTGGAAGTTACCTCTCTGGAAATGTGCTTCATCCTTCAACATTAAGAATTCCTTGTAATCCACCACGAAGTTTAACAAATAACTGAGAACAGTGCTAAGAGGGACCCAAAACTATACCCCCATCACATGAAGCATTTCAATTTGTACCTTGAGTAGCTGTTAGTTAAAAAGAAAATATTTTGGTTTAGGAGCAACAAGACGTATAACTGTCACAGAAATTATTTCAGTATGCAGGCAATGAATACTCCTTAACTTTGAAGTTTTACCTTTGAAGGATAATCCATTGCAATTTAAAAATTAGTGTGCTCTTCAAAGTGGAGAAAAATATCTTGGGAAAAATCCAACTTCATCTACTAGAAATTCCTCTGCTTTAGCCAAGGAATTTGTGGTTTTCTGTCACTGAAGGGCACACATTCAAGATTACCTAATCTGCTCTGAATATCAAATCAGTATTGTGTTTCTGTTCTCCAGCTAGGGAGGACTGTTGCATGCACCACATTTGAAAAGAAATATTACTATATCACTAAGTTCGTTCACTCCAGAATGCACTGAGCCAATTAGCCATTCCAGTACTGGAAATTCTAAGTGACAAGTGTTTGCAGCATAGCCTCAAGAGCTTTCAATTCTCACTATATTCTTCTCTTCAAAGGAACTTCATATCCAAGGATTAGTGGTACATACATTTCCCAAGAGAAGGACAAATAAGCAGACTAACCCTTAGGCAACAAAATCTACCATCAAATCTGTGCTCTTCCTATCAAGCCCTCTGTTCTTTCACACGATTCGTGTCCAACATTCGCACTCACCTAGAAACAATTTTGAAGGGTAAACAGAAGATCTGTTAATAATTGAATAACTTAGCTTTATACTTACTCTGCACTTTGATAAACTTCTACTGAGATATTAAGTCCTTCCAATTCTTCCTTTAAGATCTGCAGGTCTGAGTTTACAAAACTCAATTCCAGTAGTACCTGCTCTCGTACTTTGTTGTTGGTGGTTGCTCTGCAGAGACATATCAATTTTTTATTGCTGAGGAAAAGGTTTTCTACAAGCTTGGTTGACCCCCCCTTCAACCTTCAATCCAAGCATTCTCAGCATTTTTAAGATTTTTTTATCTCCTTAAGAGATGATACCAGACCTCATGTTTCAGAATTTATTAGGTTTTTCTGTCAAGAGAGTGCCTGGGATAGTTTCCAGATAATAGCATGCAGCCACAGAAGATTTTCTATATGCCAAATTTTCCATGTAAGATTAAGGGTCAAGCTTTTTTCAGATACATTAATCAACAAAACTAAAGCATCCTAAACAGAATCACTACCCTATTTTCAGATTATGTGATTCCCCCCCCCCCCCCCCCAAAGAAGATAGGTGGGTGGAGGTGGGAGAAGTCAGGAGACATTTTTCAAGAGACTTCCCCACCTTATAAATTGAGTAAAGATCTGTTGAGACTTCTGATCTTAAGAATGAAATAAAATAACTTTATCCCAAAAGTTATTACAAAAAGAAATATCTTTCAACCACATCTTTTTAATACAAGACAACTTTCTCTATAATTTGATTTTCTGGGATGTAAATATGATTTGGTTTGCTTGTTTTATTTGCCATTTATGTATTTAAATGGCAACACTTTGAACTGCTAGCACAATGGATGTTGGTATTTAACACCCCCTGAGCATTTCTGTGTGATGACTTGTGTATTTATATCACAATTTCTAACCTGATTCTCCATACTGACAATTTCATTAGAATATTACTCTTTTCAAGATACTTAAATAATCTGTATCTATAAATCCACAGGTATGAGTTTAAGATAAAAGGTATCCATGCTTAAGATATTGTACCCTTATATTAGAGTCCAAATCTTAAGACAATAACGAACTTAAATTTGCAGCATTTTGCATTTACCTTTATTTTAAGACAAAAGTCACCCTCATAAATATTTATGAACAACCACATCATAAATCTAGGCTCCGCTTGGAGCAGTTCTCCAGTTTTATGGAGCACCTTGGTGAAGAACTAATTATTCCAAGACTAAAATTCTAAGTTTGTTTTTTATATTCTAAATTAGTTGTCTCTGAATTTTCTATGCTGTACTTTATTGAATACCTTGGATTGCTTAAATTAGGCAATGTTAACATCTGTTGCCTTCATAAGTCCAACTGGATACAAACATATGGTGGAGTGGATCTTCCTTGAAAAAGGCAGCACCACAGAGATAAATGGGCAAGTTTTGATGCTACAAGCACTTTAATTATGATATATTAAGGCTCCATGTTTGGTCTAGCTTACCATCCTCCACAGGAGGGATTCTGTTATCTTTTTCAGAAACCCCGAAGTTCCATCCAGATTGACTTCTCTATTGGCTCTATTGCTATGAACATCCATTTCAATTAGAGTTAATTTGATTACCTTTTCATGTTTTTTACACTGTACACATACTTTTTTGTGACAACCAGGCAAAAGGGACAATGTGATATTGTTGAGATCCGTATAACTCTACTCTGAATTTAATTTTAACTCAGAACTCTCAGAACAAAAAGACAATGAAAAGGAGAGGGTGACTTTTAGAAATTCTAAGGACAAAAGTCTTTGCCCTATATGGACCATGTGCTTCAAGCCTAGTGCTTGCTTTCAGCCAAAAGTAAAGAAACCTGCATTTCCAGATTTTTTCTCAAGTCCTACTGCAGGAGGCTCCTTGTGGACAGCAATTGGTTTCAGTTTCTCTTAGAACTTGATGAAATTCAAATAGAATCTGCAAACATAAAGCTTGTTTATGTTTTTCCTTATGAGACTGTAAATACAACTAGTCATCAGGTTACTTTTAAAATTGCTTCTTTCAAAGAACTAGCAAGTTTTAATAGTCCGACAGGTGTAAATTCATTTTAGATTTCTAAAATCTTAAAAATAAGTCCGTTCCTCTACTTTTAAGTAGATTTAGTTCCCACTCCTGTAAATAGCAGCTTCAGTATTTCAGCAGAAATACTGGCACCAGAAACTGAACTTTAGGATATTTAGGTGAAATGCTACCAGTTTTCACATGAGCTATTACTCATCTCTTTAGCCCTTCCAAAACACTCCTGAATAGACAAGCAGAAACATTAACTGAATGAAGCATTCCATTTCAAAAACAGATATAATAATATTGTTAACCATACAAAAGTTAGTAAAATTCCAAGTCAATTACCAGAAAACAAAGCAAACTTAAGTCAGCCAGAGAGGCTAAAATTACCAAAGTTTTCAACCTGTCACATCTCTTGCAAGAGTGACGATAAAAGCAGGTAACAGAAAACGGGCAACCTGTTGATTATTGGCAAGTTTAAGAAAATTGAATTTATCCAAGCATTTTCACTTCTTTAAGTATATTTACTAGGTTTTGGTTTTGAAGACCCATTGTTGCTTCAGTTGCAGAGAAACAGACACTACAGGAAACTACTGCAGGTGAGCACTGGGATAGTTTTCAGTTCTTCTGTGTAAGATTGGAAAGCTACAGACTGTTTGCCAAGCAGTTAATCACGGGATGTAACAGCCTTAAGACAGGGTCAACATAAGGCTATGCCTATGGGGACAGCGACATATGAAAACATATCCTAAAAAAATGTAATAGATGAAGACCAAAATCACTTCCAGTTATGCCAAACCATGGAAGAATTTGGTGGCAACTGGTGGTAACCCAGCTCAAATTACATGTGTGCCACCCTGCTATTCCTCTATCATTACTACTACATGGAATAAAGAAGACAACTGACAGTCCTTCCTTCTATGCAGCACAGAACTAAAGGATCTTTGGAAAATCCAAGAGCATAGTGGCAATACCTTTATTTGATTTGAGGAGTAAAAGGAACTCATTGCAATATTCAGCAGGGTTCGCTTGACATTATCACAAGCAATAAAGCTGAACAAAGAGAGCAACCTAAGAAAGGCTAACATTCAGCTCATTTACTGCAACATAGCAGTACTGAAAGTGCACTTGAGAGAAAGTAATGACTCTATAGAGCTATAGCTTGAAAAAATTCAGGGAGATTCACAAATCATTCTACATTAATAGAGGCAGCATGTTTGGGGGGAAAAGGGAGAAAACACAACAGCTAAGAGACTCCTACAAAATTAAAAGAAAATTAACCAATTCTTGCTTGGGCAAGAGAATTAAGAAAGCATGATCTATACCTTAAAAGATTTTCAGCACCAGCTCTCATTCTCACTGCTCTTAAGATCTGTTGGTTTAGAACAGCTCTTTGATTTTGCAGTTTGCTTCGTCCAGTTTCGGCAAGAGGATTACATCCCTAGAATTAAGAAAACAAGTTTTTTGTTGCTGTTGGAAGAAACTTAAGAGGGACTAACACTGAATTTAAATGAACTTTAATGGCATACGTTCTGTATGAATACAAATTAGCTACATTGACATCAGTGATGATCTGACATCAATGACAGTATTTCTCGTCTCAAACTTGGTCATTAAAACCAAAAGAAACCATGACCACAGTACATTTTAACATTAAAATCCAGACAGAAAACATTTGTTTTAAATCTTAAGTACACATGTGAGCCAGTCTCTTCTCCCCTAAAAATATTTTCAAGATATTTTGCAAATGCAACCAAATTTGTCAGAATGTTATTAAATTTCTAGGATTTTATGAAAACAGTATCCAGAAAGACAGCAACTCCCATCAAAGCTTCTGCTTAACCCTTGCAAAGTATCAGAGTTCCGTACTGGGATATATACAGCCTTGAAGTACAACTCTGTCCAAAATAGACTTTGGTGCTCAAAGTTTGGGCCTCAAAAATCTGCTCCCAGTTTTAGGAACCTTTCAAAGGATCTCTGATCTTTCGTTCTGGTAGCTCAGACCTTCAGTACAATTCCTATCCCTCCTTCCCCGGGTTCATCTCTTTACATCTCAAATTTACCTAAATAGAGCTTAACAGGGTAAGATGATTACACCTTCAGACTCTTATCAAATTAAGCTCTTAAAAAGTAAAGTGTGAAATCCGGAATTCACAAGAATGCTCCCGTATATGTGCATACCTTACACAAGTAAAAGACTCAAACTACTGAAACCTGTGTTTGAGCAGGACTGAGCCATTGTATTCTGGTGAGCATTGAAAAGCTAAAACTGATACAGATTAATAGGACTGCATGCTTGTCCTTTTTGTTTGTTTAAGGGAAACACAATTTTAACACCTTTTTAAAATACATTAGAAATTTCCCTTCCACACCTTTATTCTTTGCCCCTGCCACCCCTTTTTTAAAAGGTATCAAACGCCTTTGAATCTTAAGACTAATTCTGAAGCAAATATAACCACTGTTTTAAGGCTTACCCTTAAATGAAGAATGTCCTTTTGAGTGGCCTCACTGGGTATCATTACAAAGCTTATCAGAGTCCTGCTGGATTGTATGCTACACAAGAAGGAGGCTCAGACCTCCCCAAGTCTTCTTTCAACTATTCCAGCCACTAAATTATGAGCTATTTTGGACCTCTCCCTCTTAGTTTTGACTAGAAAAAATTGGTTTTGATATAAGAGCATTTAAAAGTCTATCGACAAGCTCTAATTATGAGGGGTGAAGCAATGACATATCAGCTAAACAAAAGCAAGTATTTAAATAGAACATGAAATTCTAATCACGAAGCTCAGTTCTTGTTTTTGTTGTCAAGTGAGAGCCAGTTGACTTGACAACAGAGAAATGAGCTCATCAAACCAGATTACACTAGTTCAACTGAGAAGGCACATAACCCAATACTGTTAATTTTACATATGTAGTTTGAAAAGTTTGTAATAAATAGGTAAAATGACAGGAACCTTGTGCAAACATCCTCAGAAGCACATAACTTGAAAAAACACACCACACTGAATTACTGCATTGAAATACCACCCACAGCACAAGCCTACAGTTCTCTTCATTGAGAAAGCGCTCACAGCAAGCTCGACACATAGAAGATGAACTTTTTACTCAAGAGAACACACACAAACTCATTCATTCACATCAGATTAGAAGTAGTCCTTTAACTACCAAATACTTTACGCTCCTTTACACACAATTATACACATAAGCAAGGCACACTTTAGTGCATAACTCATGTGCATAACATGGTCTTGTTGCTTTCTGCTCTTAGTCTGGTTCTTTTTCTGGGATGCACCTGTTCTTTCCCACTTTGCTTCTCCTTCATTTTGTGTTGTATAGTCTTTTTTACTACTGCTATTCAAAGCCTCATCTTCTTCCCTTCTATCTGTGACATTTTTCATTTGAACCTCACCAATTATTTCCTCTTCCTTGCATTCACTTTGAGTATTTAATTCTCATCTCAGACCTGTCATCTCCATATTCATGCACAGGTATTTCCTTCCACCTTCTTTCTTGACCACTTAGTTCAAGCATCCTTCTAAAATGTATCCTTGCCTTGCCCTTCATTATTTTTCTGTAAAGCTGCAGCTTCATCCCAGAACTCCCTTCCCTTTCTGTGTGCCAAACATGTTTGATGACATAGTTCAAATACTTCTTTTACAGCTTCGCTTCTGGAAAATTTTTCCAGAAGATCCACTGCCTCATTCCCAAGCCCATGAAGCTCATAGAAGTGATTTGTTCATTTTTATGAACTTTTGATCAAGCTCCCACTGAACAATGAGTACAAAACAGCAGTGATCTGAAACTCTCTGCAAAGAGAAAAAGCATAAGAGACGTTTCCCTGCACTTCAGGTCCCCAGGCACTAATCTCTGTCGGAAGGAAAACCAACCCTGGGCCCTAAGAGGACAAGGCACTGACAGACCAAGGTATCTGTATAACCTCCAGTGTGCCTGCAAGTGCAGCAATTTTGATAAAAGGCTTCTTATGGATAGAGGAGTCTGTTTTCAGGATATGCTCACCTGTTGCAAGCATATGCCTCCCATTAACTTCACAAGGCCTATAAGAAATTAATATTTCACTTTTTGGAAAATGTTGCTTTTTACATCTCCTGCACAGGGGATGAGGACACTCAGCTAGTTTGTGTTCATTTGCAGGTTTAAACTCTTTATCGTAATCAAGCTGCCATAAAACTGATGGGTAGAAGTCTGTGTAGAAGGCAGCAAAAATAACCAATATGTGAAAAAACCCCACAAGAAATACACCATCTGGGAAAGATACCCCTCTGCGTGAAGCACAAATTCTGCATACTAAAGTTATTTAGCAAACAGGTCCAAACAAGTGCTTAGTTTCATCTTCCTCCATGTACAAGATTGCTTTCCCAAACAGCATTTCTACATGGCTCACATCAGATAATCAGTCATGATGAACGCAAAAATCATGACTGTTTGCCAAGCAATGAGTAATAGCAGTAAGTATTTGAAATTAACATAAATATGATTTACAAAGTATTGGTTTGAACTTTTAAGATGAGCCACACTGTCTGAAGGTGACACAGAGTTGAAACTGGGTGTGCCTCCTTACTTAAAGGAAAACATTCCTTTCCAGCCAGTGAAGCCTGTGCTGCTTGTCAAGCCCAACAGTGTACACAACTGGCCATATCCTCCAGGTATGTAAACATGTATGTTTAAATAACAAGTATGTATGGAACTGCTCTAATAGCAATTGCAGCAAACAGCGTATTTCACACCAGCATTTCTAGAACTGATCCCAAGTCCTGCTAAATCGTCATTTCCTTACTTTCTTCCAGTACTACAATTAGTGCTTCTTTTTGCATGTTACCACTAGTTCAATTTTGAAAATTTAGCTATATACTGTAGATCTTTCAGAAGTACAAGGTTTATCTGAGGGATTTGGTTGTTGTTGTTGGTTTTTGTTTTAAGAAAAGAGGTGGGGAAGAACTGGTCTTCCAGAGCCTGGTCTACTTGTGCCATGAACAAGTGTTTTATAGTTCTAAGTGCCTGGCCCAGAGAGTAATATAAAGTTAGAGAACTAATTGTATTGAACTCCAAAGATGCATTTCCTACATGAACTCCACTCACTAAGCAAAATCAACATTCATATTTCATCAGAGACATCTGTCTCTTGACTAACCAAGTTTCAGATGATTCTTAGTTTCACATGAAGGCCTACTTTCTGTTTTAGGTTTTATGAATTTGTATATGTGTGTGAATATGGGATGACAAGGGTTATGAATCATTGCTATGTTGTTTCTGTCCTGCAAGACAAGTGGAAAGAGAACAAATAGCCAAATAAATATTCCTGTGTCAATGCTAATGTTGACGGTTGCCTGGCTACTAATGACTTTAAAAGAACCCCATGAGCTAAACCTCAGTGGAAGGACAGGTGTGGCAGGTTGGTAAACTGATACATTAACAACAGGTGGGGGGAAGCCCTGCAGAAAAAAGCCCAAAAAGAGGGGAAGGACATGCAGAGCTAATTAGGGAAGTGCTGATTCATGAGCTAGTTACCATACCTATCATTTTCAGTCTGGTGCTTCATTTATGGAACAGCTTGCTTCTGCTTTTAGCCTTCTTCCCTGACACAGGGGACTAATATACAGTCTTTCTTTCTGAATCAGCTTGGTCTATATGATAAGTATCTAGCCTCACAGATGGAAGCAAAGCTTTAAAAAAGAGAAAATATGCATTGTTGTTCAACTGATCAGAATCTAAGGATTCATTAAGCTAGCTGTCCTACTGCTTCTGCCTCTGTGTAGCACAGTGGACTGCTATCCAGAACAACCAAATTGAAGCTGGGATGCTTCATGCTGAGCCAGCCAATACCTAGAGAGCTGCAGAAATGGTAACCTTGGAAAATTTAACTATGGCTTTTTCTTACCATTTATTGCAACTTTCTGACTGATGAGAGAAATTTGAAAAGTTATGGCCAGTGTAAGGTGTGACAAAGCAGTAAGTCAAGGTGGGAAAAATAGAGCAGAAAGAACTTGCTAGGTATCTCTTCCTTGCTCGGCTCCTATCCACCAAAAAACCAAACAAGAAAAAAAAAAAAAAACCCAACAAAAAACGCCCCCAAAAAACAAGGCAGGCATAGCCCTACTAATAGGTCATCACACAAGCATTGGATCCTGTGACTGGATGAATATTGTATTATAAATATCCTGACTTCTGCATGCTGATGTGTCTCGGGGATATTTACTTTGCAAAAGCTTACTGATTAAGTGGGGTGGTGGTGTGCTATTTTAAAAAAAAAAAAAAAAAAGAAGAAAATAGAAGGGGAGAGGAGCTTGAAAAAAGAAAGAAAGCTGTTTCTCTCACAAAAATTCTAAGGTAACTAAAAAACCCTGAAAGACATCACAGAACCAACCATAGCACGTGTAAAAAATAACCATGGTTGGGAGAAGCATCTCATGTAAGCAAAGCTGCAGGTGACAACAGACCTGCTTTAATTACTATTGGTCTGTTGAAAAAATCCTTCCTGTCTAAATGCTTTGCTCTACTTTTAAAACAAATTGTTCTTTGCTCTTATCATTAGTTTTGTCATTATTTTCATAGGGAAGAAAGACCGGGGCAAAATTTGGATGGATGTGTGGGATATGCATGGTTGATTCACAGATCAGTAACTGAAATAATGTGAAACTCCATACAGAGTAGGTCCAGATATGAGGGTGACGGTCCAAGAGGACTCACACCATCCAGGAGAACAGGTACAGTTTGCCCTGGCAATGTACACTAAACTAAGCCAAGATAAACAGAACAGTAGCAGAACCAGTTCCTGGTACATTATCTTCCCAGAACTTAAAAAGTTCCATGCAGAAGCTCCATCTTCTTTTTGATGGAAAGTAAGGTGCTTCTTCCATTTTGCCATATCCTCTTCAGGACACCAGCAAGGATATTTCTTGTTGTTGTCTGTTCTGCTTTTAAAAGTAAAATTCTTCTCACAAGTTTGGTTGCAGCTCATCAAACAGCTGAAGAGGGTTGTTTTGGAGGGGAGATATAAGAGGAAGTGAATAGGGGCAACAGTGACAGAGTTATACATACCCTGTGTGGCACAGGTAAATTTCCTTTAAATTAGATGATCAAAAAAGGAAAACCACCAACAAAAGACACACAAGGATTGAGCCAGCTCAAAGCATCTTTCAGGTTTAAGGAAAAATTTAATTTTGCATATATAAATGATAGGTCTTTGCCATGGGGAAAAAGGAGATAATGGAAAAAGACGAGGTAAGGGAAAGAGGAAAAGGTCTCTCTGGAGCAGCTGTGACATCACTGGAAGGGAATGGGGAGGGTAAATCTGAGAAAGGGTGCAAGTAGACTTCAGTTGCTGGCACCTATCACATCTCAGACTCACATGGCAGAGTCACTTTTTAGTGTGACAATGGAAGTCAGAGCAGGAAACACGACTGTGCATCTGTGTCCCTATTTTTAGCCAGTCACAGTTTTATGGGGCTCCCTCCCTACGTTAAAAAAGAAAAAAGGCACTGAACAAAAATTAAGTAAATAAGTTGTTTTACATACTGCATCTTGGGGATACTGAGGGCTGCTTTCTGGTATGCTGTATTTAAAACTTCAAAAAAGCATAATACACAACAGAGCAATACAGACTTTGAGCCCACTTCCCATAGTAATCCATTCATCAAAAGAAAACATCAAGAGTCTAAGGCAACCTCATTGTGTACAGAGTGCTTGGAAGCCATGTTTGAGCAGGACCGATGCAAAGCAAGTGTTTTCACCTTGCTCCACAACTTACAGAATAAAAAAAAAAAAAAACAATTAAGTAAGCATCTTTTGACCTAAAAACACAAGGACTATCCTTGGAAATTGATGTGATTCTGCACCAACAAAAGGGGTAAACCAACCCTGAAATCCTTTCGGGAAAACAAATAGTGTGATTTAAAAAGGAAGGAGAACGCAATACCAAGGTAACTCAGAGAGGAAGGGGGAAAGACCCATGGACACCCACCAAAAGCTCCATCACTCATTTCAGTCACATGAAATCACCAAGTATACCATTCACAGGGACATGCATATACTGCATTTAAAGCATCTCCTTGGGTTCACAGCTTGTACCTGTTAAAGATTCCAGGAGTGGGATTGTTTTAGTGAGGTTTTTTTGGTGTTTTGTTTTTCCTCCCCCCTTCACCTGGAACTTCTAAGTCAGAATTAAAGCTCTGACCTTTGACACCATTCAACTAATGTATAACAAGGTATGCTGGTTTCCTGCTTATTTTTAGGGACCGAAGGCTCTGAGCATCAAGCCTAATCTGAAGTTCATAACATTATTAAAGACACTTAGGAGCTGGTTGAACCTTTCCAAGATCTGAGGGAACAGAGGAAAGAACGTTTCACTGCAGCACTTAGCTCACTCAGATTTTATCAGATTCCCACATTTTCATTACTTATGTCTTAAAGCAGTAAGCAATAGGAAAGATGCTCATCATTAGATATTAAATTGATCTTACAGTATTTTCATATATGAGAAAAACTTCATTCCTGTCCTATAGGCTTTACATTGATCTAACACTGTTTCAGTGACCTTAACTGTAACATACAATAACTTAACTTAAATAACTCAGTCCTTTAGCAACTCTGAGTGTAGGAGATTCACTACTCTTACAACCTGAGGCACAACTTGGCTACTAAACTTCAGTTAGCCCTTATCAGTAAAAACAAATAGGTGGAAAAGTTGATTTTTTTAACTTAAGTTCATGAAAAGTCAACTTTTTTACTAACATGCCTCAAGGCAGCCTATGAGCTTCCTACAGTGTAGAAAACATAGCTATGAAAACTAAGTAACTACAACTTGGCCACATTGTATGATTAGCTGCTACAGACTACTAAGAAAAAAATAATTTACTCACCAAATATTATAGTAGAATTACTCAAATGAAGAAGCCAGACAAGATTTGGGCAAAGTTTTGTTTCAGTCTGTCTAGTTATGTACAAGGTGGTAGTGATTCTTTGCAGCATGGCTGGCACAGGTAAAGCTTGGCTCTTTTCAGCTAGAAACAGTTCCTCTGCTAAAGGGCAATGGTGTTGTTTAAGCTCCTGCAAGCTTATGAATTTGATAAATACTACGGCAAAAAAATCAAACAGCCTGTAAAGATGGCAACAAAGCAAAGCATACGTGCCTCCCTACCATGTCATCCAGGTGGCTGCTGAAGTGTGTAATGGGGCTATTTTTGTGCAAAGGCGGGCAGCAACAACCTGATGTATGCAGCCTTTTTTCCCCCCCTCCACAGACTAGACGGTTCATGGTTTTGGATCCAGAATCTACACCAAAACCCCCGTGTACCTACACCCCGACTTGAAACCTATGGACGAAAGTTACAGGTGCTGAGAACATAAAAACAGCCAGGGAAGGCCGAATCAAAGCTCTCTGAAAACAGCACTTACTGCCCTTTACCTCCAGTGAAGTTCACAGGACCCCACAGGGCTGCCTGCATTACAGCAATACTTAACTATAATTACTGTTGTGAAGAAAGAACTCGGGTGCAGGTTATGGCATAAGCCGCCCAGTCAGTCTGAAAAGTAATTAGGGCAAGTGTTCATTAGGAACTTCCTAACGAATCTGTTAACTTCGTTACCTTATTCCAGTAAACTTTCTTACAGGTACATAAGGCAATTTACTAGAGAGCGCGCGAGGAGACGCAGTGAGAAGCAAACGGGGAAGAGAGCGGGTGGCTGCAGGGGGGAAATAAAGGCAGCAAAAAGAAGGCCGACAAGCGCAATTTGACTCGTTTTGTGAAGTTAAAAGTGCTCCTGTCCTTCAGGGTGACGCCCAGCTCAGAAGCAGGGGAGGGCCGCCCGGGTCCCCGCGCAGCGCCCCGCCAGCTCAAGGCGTATCCCCTCGCCGGAGTCCAGGCCGGGCAGCGCCTGCAGCCGCGCTCTGTCAGAGCGAGGTCCCCATCTCGCCTCCCTGCCCCATCGCCCCCCAAGGCTGCTCCCCATCCCCGTGGGCTGCCATGGGACGGAGCCCACGACGCTCCGCCGGGAGAAAGCAGACCGTGAGCGACGGAGAGGGGGGCCCCCCAGCCCTGAACCATCCTCGGGAGGCGCTGCCCCGGGCACACAGCCCACTGTGCACGCAGCCCACCCGCCCCAGGCCAGCCACCGAGCCTCCCACCTTCCGAAAGTAGCCGTCCCCCGCCGGCTCCGCCGCCTGGCAGCCGCGGGACAGCAGGGCGTCTGTCATCTCTGGGCGGGCGGGCGAGCGAGCCGGCCGGCCGGCCGTCCTTCCACCGCTCCTGCGAGACGAGCTCTTCCCCTCGAAGCCGCGACCCCGAGGAAATGCCGCCACTGCCCCACGGCACCGCCCAGCCCCACCTCCGGTGGTGGCGGGGAGGAGCTGCCCCACCCCACGGCGCTGCTCCTCCGCCGCCCAGTGGTCCTGTCGAGGTCGTTGCAGCGACCCCCGGGCCACTTCCTGTAAAAGCCCCGGCGGAGCGGCTGAGGCTCCCCTCGTTCGGAGACGGGCGGTGGCTGTGGCTGACTGAGAGCGGAGCCCAGTGCCTCGCTGCGCGGTGGCAGCTCAGCTCGCTCCTTTTCGGCCCTCCGGTCGTGCTCCACTGGAGCGTGCCGGAGTCTGGCTGGCTGCCGCGAAGGCACCGCTCGCCTCCCGGCGCTTCCCCGCGGCTTCCCGCGCTGCTCAGCCTGGCGACGGCACCGTAGGGCCGCCACCAGCTTTCCGTGGGGGTCCGCCTTGGGTAGACGAGGTTCCCCGCGGGTGGCTGCCCCTCAAAGCAGGCTCGTTCATCTGGGAGGGATGCTCCCAACCCCGGAGGTGCCCCCCGCAGCGAGGAGCACCACCGTCGTGGTGCCCAGGGCCCACACGGCCACATCGCGCTGCAGCGACCGGCTTTGGGGTGCGTATCGACCTGCCGGCACGGTTCGCAGGACTGGGCTCTCCCTGGGCTCTCTGGGGGGCCCCGGCCGCCCGCACCCTGATATGTGTAAGGGCAGGAGCCTGGGAGAGGTCCCGGAGCGCGGGCCCCTAAAAAGGGCAGCGGTATCTCGGTGAAAGGTTCCGGGAAACTGCTACGGGACCCACCTCAACATCTGCAGTTTTTCGTGCAGCAGAGAGACAACCTGTCTGAAACACTCCATTGCGTAACCGGTTTCACAAATACTATTGGACACTTGTGTGAGGAATTTGCCGATATTGGTTCCTATTCCTAGCCATGCCTAACCTACAGAGCTTGCTGCATAGTTAGCATTGAAAGATGGCAATACTTCTATCGGTATTTACCAAACTTACCTTCCTCCCCACCTCCCCTGGCCTATTCTCTCTCTTTTTTAAGCTTTCTTAGAATTACAGTGTAGTTGTGTGAAGCAAAAAACTCTGAGGAGAGAACATCTTTCTACCAAATGAAAAAATATCCTTGGAAATATATCCTTAAAGGAAACGGTTCTTTGAACATACTGGGGTCTCCCGAGGGTTCTACAGGGCAGGCTGGTTAAACTGTGTGTCTACTAGACGTTTTGAAGGAAGAATGCTAGAGTCAGTAACTCAGAAATTGGGATCCAAAGATTTGCTGTCTTGAAATCAACTGAATGTTGTTTTCTGTGATTTTGCTCACTCTCACCTCACTACTTTTTTTCCCCCAATAATTCTAATGATACTGGATGAATGTATCAAAATATGTATTAAATATAAATAGGTGAAAGTAGGAAACTTGCTCCAATTTCTGAGTTTGTAAAAATGTTTTAAATTTTATGCTATTAGAAAAGGTACTTATCTGACAAAAAGGATTTTAAAATTAAAATTTTGCAAATCAGTATAAAATTCCAATGCAATACATAGAAACTATTTGAAGATAAATGAGTCATTTGCTTGCGCAGGCTGTGCTGATACAATCTGGCAATTAAAACAACATTAATGTGACCATCTTTCGAGTTTGCACTGCTGTCACTGGCTTTAGTGAAAACTGATCTCATTGAAAGGCTACAGCTATTACTCCAAATAAAGTCTTAAGAGCCTGTAGTCAGGCCAAAGGCTCAATTAACAACAATGATGATTATCATGGTTATGTGTAAAATAAAAATTTGCAGGAATTTCTGCATGATACAATACCAAAGACAATTTCTAATGTATGCTGGTGACAAAATGCAGCCTTTCTTCGTTGCTGGGGGATTCTTTGAATAAAGCAAAGTCAGCACATCTAGTAAGATTCTGTGGTAAAATCAGGAGTCCGAGATAACATGCTTCCTCCCCATTGTTAGTGTCCGTGTCCAGGGTGTATCACCAGCACCCTCACAACTGCCAGATTAGACTGTGCCTTCCCTTTACTTGGATAAACGGTGTTTCATCATGACTGCATTAGGACTGATAGAGTATTTCTTAACTAAGTCACTGTAGGTTTTGTCTGCATATGGTGAAGATGCTTTTTTTGCAAAAGGCACATATCGATTGTATGGTCTCAGTAGTGCTCAGCTGTGTAATGACTGGGTGGGAGTGCTCTCTAACCCTGGAATGTAAATTGCAGTTTAGAACATTCCAAAACTCGATTACCCTCAAAAAAAACCATGTCCCTGCTCTTTTCATCATCTTGTCTCCACTAACTTTTTGGTTGCTATTAGAATCCCTAAATAGAGTTGGGTTCATACTGCAAACTTTCTCATGATTACTGCATGAATCAGAAGGCTTAGTTGCTGCATTGTAAAGATTGAGATATACAGGCTAGAAATATAGATTAATGCATTCAGAAAATGGGTTGTGTAGGTACAGATGTTTGCTTGACATTTATCTTTAATATTACAAGAGAGTAAAATCTATGATCTGGTGCACTGGACATGCACTATCTGTAAGAAAGCATCAAATGCTTAAGAATTTGCATCTAAAGAATATCAATATGTTCTTAATGTGCTGAGGCCTGAGCAGCAGGCCCAAGCCAGGGCTGACTTACACGATGAATCCTGGGCACTATGTGACTAACACCATCAGTATTACTTAGCTAAAAATAGATGACCAAGACACTTAAGGTAGCTGTTTAACACCAAACCAGCTTCTTTAGAAACTTTCACATAACTTTGTGTAGTTATTTGCAAGAAATGTATCATTTTAAGAAACTCTCCCAACTGACATTAATAGAGGCTTGTTTGTATGATATTTTAGGGAAAACCCTCCAAAGCCGATGCCTGGGCCCTGGCCAAGCCCTGGCCCCATCTAGTTGGGAAGTGTGCCATCAGACCCAGGTGTTTCTGCACTAAAAATATAAACAAGTCACTTTGACTGGCTGATTTGGGCCTATAAAAACTGGACTCCCTCTCAGGGCGATTTTGGAGACTTCACCTATGGGTAGACACACTGTGTAGGATCTTCCCAATTGCCAGGAAGAATTCTCCAGGTCCTCTCCAGGAAGTGGGGCTCCCCAGCGATTGCAATTGTGGACTCTGGATGACGGTAAAGTATTTAGGCACTTGGTGATGTATCTTTCTCAGTCACTATTTTCTTTCTTCCATAGTAATGATTAAGTGCATTAATTGCTTATTTTTGCTTGTTGTTAAAGCCGAGTGTGTTGCTATCGTTTTAGTAAATGTATCATTTTACTTTTGTGTTGCCTTACTATTCATAGTAAAATAAGACCATTCTTTCCATTGGTGTCTGTGTCCTTTAAGTTGCCCCGTTAATTGGCAAAACAGTTCTGCATGAAGTGTTGAATCTGAAAGCAATGATTCTTATCTCTGCATAGTATCTCTCTTAGTTTTGCAAAACTAGGTGCTAACTGGCTGTGTGCATTTTCACAGATAAAGCAGCCAGGTGATCTAGACAATGACCATGCTGGAAATTGGCAGAGCTTGAGTTGTCCCATTTCTTTGTCCCACAATACTAAAGGTAAGAGGGACAAGAATTGGGACCAGAATCTGAACACCCTTACTGCAGACACATATATATGATATATATGTACATATTTCTCATATGTTTGTATCACTCCACTCAGTCTCTTAATCCTCTCCTTCTCCTCCCCCATCATATGAAAAACTGTGTGAATATATGAAATCCCATCAATAATCTTCTCTTTGGCCGCTACGAAATAGTCCCAGTTTGGGAATTTAATTTCCTGCTGGGGTACTTGTTTGATGCACTGTTCCATACCCAAGATAGGAATCTGGCTGCTCTCTGATGAGACAATGTTTCTTATCTCAGATTTTACAGACCTTTTGGCTACATGGTGGTAGCAGGTGCCTACAAGACATCTTTTGTCCCAGAGAGACCCAGAGGCTTACCAGCAAAAGCACCTTAGAGTTATACTGTATGAAGGGAGAAGTATGCATCAACTCCTGCTGTTTCTCAAGGTAGGTTTTTGAATTCTGAACCTGACAGATGGCTACACATTTCAGTTCTTATTGTTGGTGGCTTTGAATATTAAATCTAGATTCTGATCGGAAAGACAAAAAGATTTTATCAGTAACCCTGACAGCCTGTTGCTTTATGTCAATAAATTTCACTGCAGTGATTCAGTTGAGTTAGTATAGTCTTTTATTTCTGAAGATTGCAGTTCTTAATGAAGCAAATGTCTGCCTACTGTAGGCAAATACTAGGTGAGGAGTGAGAAAAGGTGATCATAGGTCGATTTTTTTCCCCACTCTCTTTCCAAATAGTATTTGTAGGGAGAAAAAAAAAAAAAAAGATTGCAAATTGCAAAAATAGGGCATGAGGCACAGTAGTAGCAGTGGTGTGAATCTGCTTTGACACTGTCACAAATTTACAAGATGGTGTAGAAGATTTCCTTGCCAAGAAATTTACTGAGCAACAGTAAAATGATATGCAAATGGTACACAAACTCAGTATCAGGGCTTTGGATAACCACAATATGATTTACTGTAGGTGCAGCGCTCCACTGTTGCTTCTTCACCTTAGCGGTATTAACTGCATGTATCAACTGCAGCATTATCTTCACTGAAAAAAATCCCATTTACTATTAAATAACTAATACACGTTGCCTATTCTACTATGAAATCACAATGGAAACAAGACATTGCAGTTTATGTGGAAACTGAGACGAAACATGGGCAAAATCATCCCCACTTTTCCCAGCTAATGCCTTGCCTTTAACTGAGATCGATAGATGAAAGTCTGTGTATTTAAGAACAATATGTGTTATCTCTTTTTTTTTCCAATCCTTTAAAAAAATTAAAGTAGCGCTTTGGAGAAGCTAAAGCAATGCCCCAGGGGCTGACCTTCAGGTGACTGTTTTGTCAACTGATACAACAGCCCTGAGTTGTCAGGAGGAATATTCAGGGAAACATTCCCATTGAATGCAAGATAAGGCAGAGATTAGTTTGTCTCCTTTTGTTGTTTGTTTGTAAAAAGATGGGATTTTTATACTTCCTGTACTTATATTTTTGTTTTCTTTCTTTAATGTGGTTTAAAAAGCCTTTAAATGAATCAAGTTTTTGCTTTTTTGTTTTATACATCGATTATACCAATTTTAGTCTGAAGTTCCAGTGACTCGCATGACTTACAACTAAGCAACAAATCTATTTGAAGAAGTGGTTTTAAATAACACAACAAAAGACACAGCAAGACACTTCTATGCCTGATCTTTTTGATGAACCAGTACAGAACCAGATGTGGAAAACTATGTATTGGAAAACAAAAGCCTGAAGTCCACCTATGGCTTTAGGGCTCAATTTCAGCCTTACTTCCACTGGCAAGTATGTGACCTTTCATTAAAAAATGCAGACTGTTGGGGTTTTTTTCACCAGACAAATTTCTATAAAAAATTATTTTAAACATAAGCGATTCAGTTCTACTAATATTTTAGTTTCATTGCAATTAAAAAAGAAGACATTGGAGTTATTGTCTTACTTAACAGCAACAAATAGCAATTGTCACCTGGTTTAATAATTGTAAATGAGAGAGTTTACCATGGAGAAGGAAATACCACTGGGATGCAAAAAATGGGGAAAAAAGCTTCAGTATTTGATTACCCCAACTCTTTGAATTCATCAGACAAAACGCTCAAAAGATTTTCTGTTAACATTGTGTAAAAAAGGTTTATTTAAACCGGTGTGTTAAGTCAAAGTCACATAGTATCGACTATTCAGGAACAATTATTTCCTAAACAAACAGAAACAGCAAACACACTAACAACTCATTTTGCCACTGTATGTTCTAGCTAAGTGCTTAGTAATGATGAGAAAAGATAATGCTCATCGATACGTGTCTGTGGCTTCCACTCTATCGTTTCTAAGTGAATTAGACCTAAATGAAACAGAGTACTCCCTATTCGCACGGAACCGTGTAAATATTTCCTATGGATACCTGAAATCACATGAAACTCCAGTAGTTTCACTTTGAAAGAAACCAATTCTATGAATACAAATGAACAGAAATAGAAAATATACAGAAGTCTTACCTGTTAAGGGCAGGAATCTCTGAAGACTCTGTTTTGATTTACTTTCAAGGACTTCAAAGAAACTGGTGATACTTACAAAAGTTGTGGATTGATAGAATCTTCAGCACAAATTGCAGTGTTTCTTTTTTGTTTGTTTTTTTGGGGGGGAAGAGGTAACACTGGAAATTAAAATCCAAATTTTGAACACTTGGGTCCTACTGGTGAATACTGGTCTTTGTACAAAATACATTCAGTAAACGTTTCTCTCTCGATACAGGACTTCCCAAGGAGGTACAGAGATACCTGAAAGCGTTCAGGGGTGAAGCTCTTTGAAGGAAGGTTTGAACTCTCTGACTTCTGCCCTGATTTCTGTGCAAATTCTTCTTGAACAGCTCGTAAAACAACGTGGTTAGGCAAATTTTGACATGTATTTGGTTAAGAGTACAATGAAATCCACAACTCCCTCGATTTTGATTCAGGATGGAGTCCGCCTTACACCTTGATTTAAATAAAATCTGTTTCTCAGAGTCGTTGCTGCCCTTTTCCTAGCCCTGAGTCTGCGGGGGCCTGATCTATCTGGTGCACTCGATGATTCGAGGGAGTATCGCGTGGCTACTGATGACCGAGAGTTTGACATTATGTGGCGTTGGTAATTTTTAAAGACACCAGACAACCATCGGACCACTGATGTGGAGCCGCACACGGCAGCTCCGCAGAGCTCCCAGACCGCTGGGGCTGGGAATTTTTCAGCCAAACACGGTTGCGCTGGAGGGGCCCGCGCGGCCGGGACACGGTCCGGCCCCCGCCGTGCCCTCCCCGCTTTACCGTCGCTCCCCGCAGGAGGGGGGACCGAGAGGGGCCCGCAGGACCGCGCTGTGCCCGGCGGGCAGGCCCAATGCCGCGATGAGGCCGAGAGGCGCTGAAGGGTTCCAGGGCGCTCGGCGATGCCGCCGCTCCCGTCCGTCCGGCGGGGCCCCGGGGCTGACGGGCGCCGATCCGCCGCAGCGGCCGCTCTCGGAGGCGGGAGGTGCCGGGCGCGGGGCGGCCCCGCCTCCCGCTTGTGATGCCGCCGCGACCCAGGCGGCCACCGTCGGGTAAGATGGCGGCGGAGAGCAGCGACAGCGAGGAGGAGGATTTGGTGAGCTATGGAAGCGCGCTGCAGCCTCTGCAGGAGGGTAAGGGATCCCCGGGAGGTTCGTTTGTTCCTCCTCCGTCCTTTCGTCAATCGTTGTGGCGAGCACTGGGGAGCGGCCCGGCGTGAGGCGCTGGGGCCAGGGTATCCCGAAGGGCCTGCGCGGTCCGGTCCGGTTCGCGGCTGAAGGCCCTCCATCCCTTACTTTGGGGAACTGCGGCGTGTAGGCTCAGCGCAGACCTGCTTCCCCTTCCTCCTGCTGCCGCGGGGCGTGGGGCCTTTCTCGGCAGCCGTGCTGCCCTGGGAGAGGATCTGGCCCGACACAGGGCGAGCCGCCTGGCAGCGGAGTGGGAAAGGCCTCGGCACTAGAGCGGTTTGCGGGTGGGGCTGGGGTACCCCCGGGTTGTGGCGGCGCTGCACTGGGTGGAGCCGGGTACCAGTCTTTGCTTTTGTGCTTTCCCCAAGCCTCAAAAAACCCCAAACAAACAAAAAACCAAAGCCAAAAACACCCAGACAGTATAGTTCAAGTATAAAAGTTCGAGAGTACGCAGTAGTTATGCTAATCTGACCGTCCGATGCTTATCTTGATGAGATGAACAGGGCGTCGTTGAAGGACTAATGTACAGTTGTGACTCCCAAGTCGGTGCCACTTTATTCAAGAAATATTGTTAAAAAGGGGAAAATGTTTATGTCAAAGTCTGTGGCTTTTATGTTTTGTTTTAGTTTAGACACTTTTGATGTGTAATTTCTCAAGCAATTACTGAAGAAATCGTGCCAGAGATTTTGCACACTTAAAAACTAAAAATGTCCTTTCACAGAAAAAACCCCCAATGTTCTCAGAAGTCAGTAGAATTAAGAGTTTTGATGTGAATGCTTCATGCTTTTCCTTTAGCGATGTGCATCAAGGGTGTATACAAATAGTTACAGTGCGGTGGAAATAAATGTAAACTGCTGATGCTTTCCACTTCAGGGTGGCTAGCGTTTGATCCTGTTCTTACTTGAAGGAACGGCTTCTGGAGGAAGGGGGAAGTCTCTTTTTCATGTTAAATTGTGTCTTACTTTCTTGGTTTATTTCCTTGTAGGTGAACGAATTAAAAAGCCAGTTCCTCTTCAAGAGCAGACTGTTAAAGATGCAAAGGGACGATACCAGCGTTTCCATGGAGCATTTACTGGTGGCTTTTCAGCTGGTTACTTTAACACTGTTGGCACAAAGGAAGGTTAGATATTTTGCTGTCTTCTGGGAATGGTTAAATTGAGAACCATATTTTCACATGAGTGAAAGCAAATTAACTGTCATTAAGCATTTTTGTTCCTGCTATTCCTTATACTCTGAACAGTTGAGACAGTATTGCTGAAGTTATTTCTCCTTGAGTCTTTGGACTGTAATTTTACAAATGTTCTTTGATGTATACTTAAGATGTAAGGTTGAAATATTTGGATTGTTTTCAAATACCATGTTGCCTTAAGTACCTTACTTAAATATTTATCTTCTTTAAAGGATGGACACCTTCAGCTTTTGTGTCATCACGGCAGAAGAGAGCAGATAGAACCATTCTTGGACCAGAAGACTTCATGGATGAAGAGGTAAATTTAGAAAGGAATCGAAAACTTGTGTAAATAATTGCCATAACAGCAAAAATTGAAGTAACTTTAAAATTACTTCTTGTACACGGTGTTATACTACTAGGTCATATAGATGGTTTCACGGGTTCACTTAAGAAGCTCCTGTAATGTCAGTATTAAATAATAAAACCAGAACTCAACCCTTTCACTTTATCAGAAAATGCAAATGCTTTTGAAGCGGTTTAAGATATTTCCACTAAAGCTATTGAAAAAACTACTGTATAAGTAGCTTGAGAAAATTAGCCAGTATGAACGTTATGTGCCATTTTCATTACTTTACTATTACAGTAAGTAAGAATTTGAGGGATGTTTAATCTAAATGTTTTCATTTTGTGTATATTTCCAGGATCTTAGTGAGTTTGGGATAGCACCAAAAGATATTACAACTACAGATGATTTTGCATCTAAAGCTAAAGACAGAATAAAGGAGAAAGCTAGACAGATTGCAGGAGTAATTGCTCCCATTCCAGGAATCACTGCATTTGATGATTTAATAGGACCATCTAAGTAAGTAAATTTACATAAAAGTTTGCCAAACAGTTCCTTTCACTTAAAAGTGTTGTACTGCTTAGAAAAGTAATGTTTGATCACAGTAATTGTGAGAGACTGGAAGATCCTGCAGTGTTACATTTCCTATGTGGCCTCCACCTTGAATGTGCAGACTGGTACCACGTAAACATTTATAAAAGGGAGTGTGTATGCAAATATTAATACATTCAGATTTGATTTTAAAGTGGGATATAAAAACAGAAGTTCAAATATTATATAGGTATATTATTTATCAACACATAATAAAGGTGTGGTTTGAAGTAATTTTGGGTTTTGCTTCCTTTTGTGTTCTTTGTAGAATAACAGTTGGGGTTGAACTGTTACGAAAAATGGGCTGGAAAGAAGGACAAGGTATTGGACCACGAGTCAAAAGAAAGCCATGCAGACAGAAACCTGGTAAGTTCAGGGAAGTTCCTGAGCTAATTAACTGTCTTGTTAGTAGAAAGTTAATATTAGTAGAATGATTAGAAAGTTGATTTCAACTTTCTCCTTTTATTGATGTAATGTGGTGTTACGATGTCTCTTACAGATCCTACAGTGAAAATATATGGTTGTGCATTACCACCTGGACTGTCTGAGGCTTCTGAGGTATTGAACAGGCACAATTGGTTTGTTGACTTATGTAAGAATATGTGATAACATATAAAAAAACAAAACAACTTCTTCAGTGTCCTTGAACAGTATTTAAAAATGCATTTTCAAATCTTCTTAAAAGTGTTTATAAATACTTTTTATGTTTAATGTGAAGAAAGGTTTTAATATCTAAATTTCTTCTTTTTCTACGTAAGCAGGTATAGTTCATATACAATTCAGGAAATGCAGACTTGCCTAGGCTCATGTTAACTGAATGTTGTATAAGCTCAACATACAGAACTTTTAGTCATATTTGCTCTTATAAACTTTTATTTTATACAAGGATGAAGAGGATGAATTCCAGCCAGAGAATGTGACGTTTGCACCGAAAGATGTAATGCCTGTAGATTTGACTCCAAAGGACAATGTCCATGGACTTGGCTATAAGGGTTTGGACCCCTCACAAGCTTTGTTTGGTGTATCTGGAAGAGAACACCTGAATCTTTTCACAGGTGGTTCTGAGGAAACAAGCAATTTACTTGGTGATCTGAGACACAGTAAAGGAAGAAAACTAGGTATTACAGGTCAGGTGAGGACATTTTTTTAATGTGTTTTATGATTAGTGCAGTAAAATCCAAATAATTTAGTCATTGTAGTATTATTGTAAAAAATGTTAAGTGTGGTTTGAGAATAGGATTTTTTAGAATTTACTTTGAAGATGTGGAAAAATCCTTAGAACTCTCAAATGCCTTCACTTCTTGAAACTATAAAAGACAACTCTAAAAAATACCTGACTCTGAGTAGCTGGATGGAAAAACATCTTGTGTTACTTTGATTAGATAAAACTAATATTCAGTATGATTTAGTTCATGGTTTTGTGTATTGTACTTTCAGTAATGCTGTATCTGTCAGCTAGAGAGGTTTTGTGTTGCTCCAGGGTATTTGTAGTTCTTATCTAGAAGCACTGTCAGTTTATGTTTTCTGGGAATTCTACTTGTTTAATTTCCATGTTAACTGACATATTTTTTTCCTTTTGAGAACTTAACCTGGTCTTAGTCAGATTGCGCATGTTATTTTACTAGAACTAGTCTGCTGTCCCTGTCCTGTACAGACCAAACTTGCTGTCCCTCTCTGCCAAGGGAGTGGAATGTGTTTGCTTTTGTGCTCACTAAGGTGTGTTTTTTTTTTTCCACCTCAATTTTTGTGGTGAAACTACACTTTTCCCAGTGTATATATATTTGTACTGTAGATTTTATATAGTTGAATAGATGCACATGCAGATGTGTTCTGATACGTGACTTAAAAATACTTTTACACTTTCAAATTCTCACTTAAAATATATATTTTAGGCTTTTGGTGTAGGAGCTTTAGAGGAAGAAGATGATGATATTTATGCAACTGACACACTGTCAAAATATGATACAGTTCTAAAGGATGAGGAGCCTGGAGATGGCTTGTATGGCTGGACAGCACCGAAACAGTATAAATCCAAAAAAAGTAAGAACTGTGGTTCTGTTTAAAGAGTGAGTGTAATATGGGGGGAAAAAACCCACAAATGTAGTCTCTATTTGCTATGTATTTTAATTTTCAGCCTTGATATCTGAAAATTCAACTAGTTCTCCTTCTGTGTTGAAGTGTTCAATTACAGAAATAATTTCCAAAGTCCTCCACTAATCCCAGTGCAGATTAAACCCTCAAAGCATAATTTCAAAAGGACAATATGTGCTGCTTTGCGAGATACAGCATTCGGTTTCACTGAAGAAAACAAATGATGGTGAACGACAGTTACAAAATATGATCCAGCCCTTGAAAAGAGAACCTTTTTTTTTAGATAAACTTCTGTATTTTCAGATAATTTTTGCAAATTCTATCTTGGTACCACTTTATTTTTACTGCACCACTTAAGTGCATGAAATACTGTAGTAATTTCTGGGGAACCTGTTCATGTTGGCTGTACACATGAATGGCACTGCTGGTGTTTGCTGTGCACAGTATGGACACTGTTGCTTCACTATAAACCATGTTCAACTTGCAGCAATCACTCTGGTAGCAGTTTTTACTTGTATAATACTAATCCAGAATCAGAACCCTTAATTTTAAATGAAAGGTGGTGAAAACAACGAACTACAATTATAACTCATAATAGACAGTGACAAGTGGAAAATATTCAGGAAAAAAAAGAATTGCCTAACATGCATGTTTCAAATATTGACCAACTTTGTGATCATTTTGTAGGGCCTGAAAGAGAATTTAAATATATAGGAAAAATCCTGGATGGTTTTTCCTTGGCATCAAAATCATCAGCTCCAATCAAGGTAAGCAGATAGTGATGTTTTATGTATTAAGAATAGCATCATTCATCATGTGAACTGTGCAGACTCTACTACTTCTCGGTGTTTTTCTGTTCTTAGAAATAAATGTTCTGGTCAGCAGTAAAAATTGCTGAATGAACAAAATTGTAGCATTGGGGGCTGTTCAACAGAAAAACCTAAAATTTATCAGACTCCTGAAGGTATTTAAACCTTGCCTGTGTACTGGCTTTGAACAAGTGCCTTCCAGACTATTCACTGCTACTTGCCATAAAGTTGGAGGAATGGTTTAATTAAACTGCAAAATAAAAAAAATTACATATTTTGGTTCTAGATCTTTGATATGTAACATTCAGTTTTCTGTAAGAATTAGGCCTCATGCTTTGTCTGCTTTGCTATTTTGGTGACAATTTAATTTCTGAGTCCTGTCTTCAAGTTGATATAATTCATGCCATACATATTTGTATGAATTGTATGTATAAATTGTATGACAGTATCCTCTTTCAAAGGAAGAATATTTGTGTGGTATATAAAATTGCATTGTATAGGGAACACAGGAGAACCTTTGAAGTAACAGCTTATATGAAGAATGTGGGGAAAAACACTTTGAAAGACATAAAAATATAGTAAGTACAGAAGTACTCAGTAGTCCAATTAATTGATTAAATCATTTGACTTCAGTTAAAAAAAATAGTAAGCAATGTTAAGAGGTATTTTCTCAAATAAAAGCAGTGCATCTTAAGACTCTTGTTAATTTTTCTGTCACTTAATGTGCGTGTTTTCCTATTTTTTCATAGTTGACAATATATTGTCAATGTGTTTGTTCCCAGAGTTTGTATTACAGGGCCGCTTACTGACAGGGTCTAAAGGAATTGGTAGCTTGTACGATTTGTTTTTACTGCTAAGATGTAAATTGAGGAATTCTTAGGTTGAACTGACTTTTTCTGAAACACAATAGTTATTGCATACAAAGTTGTCTCCCTCAGTGGATTTTTTTGTTTTGTTGCCCCTTTCCCCCCCAGGTTTATCCACCGCCCAGCCTGCCACGAAATTACAGACCAGTCCATTACTTTCGACCTGTGATAGTAGCTGGGAATGAAAACTGCCATTTACAGAAGACATTGGAGGAATCGACTGGGAAACTGGAGAGTGATCCAGCACAGCAAAGCAGGCATGCTTTGAATGCAGCTCAGAGGAGGGAACAGCTAGGAGAGACTGAGCTGAAAGGTACTGAGATACGTGACCCTATTTTTGCTTGTGTTCCAGGTCCCCTTTTGTTTATAGAACGGTAATAATTTGGTCTGGCCTTGAATGCTTATTTTCTAACATAAATATATCAAATCTAGTTACCATAGCAAGAATACCATTTCATTGTTTAGTTTGATCTCAGCAGTTGAATTGTTGACATAGCTGTCTGTATTTTCATTTACTTAAAGACAAAAACTATGTGTTGGATTTTGTTTTGTTTTGGGGGTGGAGGGGGTTGTGGCCTTTTTTGAATATCCTAGGCTGTGAGGATTTTTTCTGTAAAATGAGGTTTCACTGAAATACATTCAAATATACTAAAAAGATAATTTGTAACTGTGGCTCACATTTGTATCTACAATAGCAAACTTTATTAAGTTATATGTAAATAGCATAAAAGATGTAATAGTGGCCAAATTTTTATCTGCCATGTATGCCATTTTATTTTTAATTTCTGCTTAAGAGCATTTTATCTGACTGTATACGCATGTGGTAAGGATTTTTTCCTCTGCTAAAGGGGAAGAAATAGTTCTAGTAATTTTTCATTTCTATTTATCTTTTACTGCTTTCTTTCTGCTTTAGGTCCAGCTCCTTCTATTTTGGAATATCTGTCTGAGAAAGATAGAGAAAGACTCAAAGAAATTAAACAAGCATCTGAACAACAAATGAAAGCAAAAATAGTGTCTCAGCAGTCACCAAAAAACAGATTCCAGCCAGCCTCTTCAGAAGATGCTGCTCACAAATGGCAAATGCTGCTGGGGGGACAGTTAGCAAATGCTGGTTCTAGTGACTTCAAACCATTTGCAAAAAATCCCGAAAAACAAAAAAGATATGAAAATTTTGTGAAAAGTCTTCAAAAAGGAGAAAAAGGTGAAATATTGCTTGCTTAATTTTTTTTCTCCTCCTCCCCGTTTGTTTTTTTCTTTTTGTCCCAATGCATTTTATATTCACTATGAGTTCTCTTCCTTAATTCCACAGCATTTCTCCCTTTACTTCTTTTAGGACCAATGTTAACAGATTTTTTTTACTGATACTTAGTCATGTTGATTTCAGGAAAACTGCTCTGTTACTCAATTGTCAGAAAGTCTTGATTTTAGGCATTACATTTCATACTTCTACAATGTAGCAGAAGTTAAGTTCTACTTCATTTCCTGGATTTCCCTTACTTCAGCTTTGGTTAGTGGAACAAGCCTTTTCCTTTAGTTTCTTTCCCTTTGAGGAGTTAAACTGACAGATCATATAAAGGCAGAAAGATGATTGGGTAACAGTAGAATCAAAAGAAACCCCATACACTCTGCACCAGGGGGAGATAAGGACCCTAAAGTGAATGAAGTATTTCACACTTGTCAGAGCTTGTATTATATGTCATTTGGATACTCAAACTTCTGCTGTCACTTATGTTCTTCTCAGAAAAATTTATGACTGTAAAAACACAGCATACATGCAGAGTTCTTACTCAAAACCAAAAAAAATCCAATCTCCTTCATCACCTCTTTTCATGCTGTTTCAGTCTCCTTCCATTTTGTTTAGGTTTTTGCTATTAAATTATACTGTGGTGTATCTGAGATTAAACCAGGTACTGGCGATGCCTTGTGGTGAGTTTTCCAGTACTGTGATTTTTCTGTAAGGCATAAAAAGCTGAAATTGATCTAGGGAGTTCATCATCAGCTCATGACTCTAGATTGCCTTGAAATAAACTTTAAAAAAAAGGGGTTGGGGTTTTTTTTTCAAATTTTGAAGTACACAGGGGCTATTGGGGAAGAAGAAGATGGGCACCAGGAAAATTTGACAGAGGAAAGCACATAGTGATAGGTAGAAAACCTGGGTTTGTTGTTTTAGTTGTGGTTTGGGGTTTTTTGGGGGTTTTTTTAGAAATCCTTTTCATTATATAAAATAAATATTTTCTGGTCAGTAGCCTCTTCTGGTTGCCGCATTGGGACACACTACTTGAGCTTTGAACCCATAGTTCCTCTGTTCAGGACTGGGATTTTCCCTGGGTAAAATTGAGTATTCTCAATTATGACTATATGACTCTAAGTGCCTCCTGAGTCATAATGATGAAAATGTAGGAATGTATAAATAACTGGAATGGTCAAAGGTCTGTTCTACTGTGAGTGTATTTGCGTGGCTGGTATTATTTCCTCTTCCTTCTGGGAGAAAAAGTGAACCTGTTGCTGTAAACCTGTGTCCAAACTCTGTATTTATCAGTGGGCACTTTATGTACCAGAAAGCCCCTTAAAAGTTACCAAAGCCTAGCCAGGCGTAAACTCTTTCATTCTGTATTTTATTTATTGATGAAGCTTTGGATTATACTTTTTGTTTTAATCACCTGTGAAATCCGTTAAGTATTTTGAACATTCTTTAGAGGGCAATGAGTAAGGAATCAGTTTTACAAGTAAAATTATTTAAAATATCCATTTTAGATTTGGCAAATGCTGTCATTCTTGCTGTCTTGAAAAACTACCTCCATTTATCAGGGATTAACACAGTTGAGATTAATACTACCCTTACGCTAAATACACATTAAATATTTGCAAGGATGTTTGCTTATTACCTTATTTTTTGTTTGAAAAGTGTTGACCTGAAGTAAGCTGTAATCTCTGCTAAGCATTTCTCTCCCTATCTTAAAATAGATACATTGGAGCGCTTTTTAGACCCGAATATGTCAGAATGGGAGCGAGGAAGAGAACAGGAGGAGTTCTTTCGTGCAGCGATGTTCTACAGATCCTCAAATTCAACACTGTCATCCAGATTTACCCGGGCCAAGTATGAAGATGATGTTGACAAAGTTGAAGTTCCCCGAGACCAAGAGGTATATGCTGTTTACAGTCTTTTAATACACTGGAGCTGCAGTTGTTGCCTTAGCCCTGACATTGTTTTTCTTTTAAACTGTTAGGCAGATATGTTGCTATTTTATTGCCCTTTTGTTTAGCAGCTTTTGAAAATGCTCGGTGCATACGGAGTAGTGATTTGTTAAACAGCATTTAAATATTTATGGCTTTGTCCTGTTCTCAAGTCTTACAGCAGTTCATTAAGTTGTTACTTATTTAGCAGCTATAAATGTTTGACCTTTTTCAGAATGATATTGATGATAAGGAAACAGCTGTGAAGATGAAGATGTTTGGCAAACTCACAAGAGACAAGTTTGAATGGCATCCTGATAAGCTGCTGTGTAAAAGATTTAATGTTCGTGATCCATATCCTGAGTAAGATAATTGATACTTAAATTTTTAACACTTTTTTTAAAATTCTGAGTTTTTCATTTGCTTGTGGAAAATCTGGCTTGATGTTTTCTTGTATTATAAGGGAATACAGAACTGCCTAATATTTTTATTTGCATCATGAAATATGGTGACCTCTGATAAAATAGCATGCATTTGAAGGACTACTGTAGGTGCTTCAGCTTGTTGTAGATAATTTGAGGACTTTCCTGTGTTGAAAACAATAATCAGCAAACACTTTTATTTCCCTCTAGTTCTTCTGTAGTGGGTTTACCAAAAGTGAAACGAGACAAGTATTCTGTTTTTAATTTCTTAACTGTGCCTGAGCCCACCACATCTGTAACTCAAGCAACAAACGAAAAGATCCAAGAGAGTAACAGTCTCAACAGTAAGTTTGTTGTTACTTTATTAATTTAGCTATACATGAGATAATAGTACAGAAAAAGCATCTTTTTCATTGAGAACCTAGCCATGTGATTTTTTTTCATTTAAAAAACCAAAACAAAGAAATTGAAAATAAAAATTCACGGACATAAAAACTGAAGTTAGTGATATAATGCTAATTTCTTCTACCTGGAAGACATTTATAGGTCAAGTATTCATTAGAAAGATTTTAAAAATGTCAGACTGAAGAAGCGGAGTAATTTAAAATCAAGTAGGCCATGAAATGCAGAAAAATTTGGCATGCAGATGATTTGAATATTTTGGATGTTTTAGAACCAAAGAAACCTTCAAGGTGGGATGTGTCAGATAAAGAGAAGGAGAAGAAAGATTCTATCAGTGAATTCATTAGTCTTGCTAGATCAAAAGCTGATGTTCATCAGCAGCCACCAGTGCCAATAACAGAAGAATGTGGAACTGGGACAAGTGAACCTCTTCCCACTCCGGTGAGTGTACAATAGGATTTGTACTTAAAGGGAATTGCTGTAAACCTTGACAACCCAGAAATAAGATGGGTCAATATATGAATTGATTTAATACAGGTCAGTGTGCACAAGAGCTAGCTCAGGATGAGCAAAGGCGTGAGATGGCACTTTGAAGAATTTTGAGGTTATAAATCTGGGATGCAAGATGTTTGCAGCTTACAAGGACTGCAGATCTGATTGTACCTGAAGTAGAGCTTAAAAGAAGAAAAAATGTAGCTCAGTAGTCTGGGAACTTAATTCAGTGACTTTACCACCACTCTGCTCACAGGCACAGAATGTATTTATTTCTCCTTTCCATAGAGGAGAGTGCATGTTTTGCCGAGAAAGGTGATGTTTTCCTTTTGCTTAAATTTAGTATTATATAATTGAACTTTGAATTAATGAATTAGAATTTATAATATCTGGGGATCTGTCATCACAAACTGCACTACTTTTACAGGACACTGGCTTAGTTCTGCAGTGTTTCAGAGCTTTACTGTTTGGGACTAAGATTTATTTCGCAGCTATTGTGCCATCCAAATGTTTTGTAAATACCTGTCAGCATGCTTGAAGTTATTCCTTATCAGAGAGAGATTGTTAGTTTCTTTAGTGTTTAAATACAGTCTGTTATGATGCTATTTAGCAGGTAGCTAATGAAGATAAGAATCAGGAGGAAGAAAGCGGGCGACCACCCATGGACTTATTTAAGGTCATCTTTGTGAGCTCCTCAGATGAAAAATCATCTTCCTCTGAAGAAGAGAGTGATGAAGAACAGCAACCAACTACTTCAGAAAGAGAGTCAGAAACCACCAAGCAAGTTGATGTACCAGACAGTTCTTCCTCTAATGTACAAGGTAATACTTAATGGATGTTCATTTTCATGCAGCATAAAATAAATACCTTGTAAAAGTTTCATTTTTGAATCACGTATTCTTGGACTCTTAGCACAATGTGATGCTCCTGTGCAGATCATCTGAGATTGACGGAGCTGGCCATGTAGAAAATGTGAATAATACAGCACTGCATAAGGCCTTGCATGTTACAGTGTTATTAGCATTGCCACGTACCTTTTGTGTAGATCTTACAAGCAAACTGCTGTATGGAATATGCCTATTATACAGTGAGGGGGAACAAAACATCTAGTGTTAGAACATGCTTAAAATGAAAATACTTTGTCCACTTACTGTCACAGTTGGTTCTATTGACATTTAACTTTCAGTGTTTATTAACCTTACACATCTCATGGAGTTTTTTATTCATTCTGAGTAGTGGAAAAATAGTACTGTGTTACAAAATGGAAGCAAACAAATGCACTGATAATAATTTAATTAATAATTGTATAGTTTAAAAGGTAAATTTTGATTTAAAAGAAAAAAAACCCACAGTGTGTCGACATGTTTCAGAATGTCAGCTACCCAGTTGGCCAAAGCAGTCCATAGACATAGAGGATGCTGATCAGTTTGCTTTCTTAAAGGTTTTTTGAAAGCCTCCTTGAACTTTCTTTAACACTTCTTGGAAAAAGTATTTCCTTATTTGCCTTTCAAATATAGCAAGTTTTGGTTTTCTCATAGAGAGTGTGACTGCTACAACTGATTCTTCGTTGCCTACTTCAAAGGAGGAACTGGATGCAACAGAGGAATTCGGACCAAAGTTGCCACCAGCTTTTTCTTCTGGTAGGTTCTGTAAGCATCTAGAGTGTAAATTCTGCACATTGAAATTGTATATAAAATATATGATAACCTCTCTTTAAAAAAGGCATTTCTGAGTAGGCATTCTATCTCTTAAATGTGTGTGTTATGTCAAACAGCCATCAGCAAACGTTTTGTTGCCATGCTATGACCCACCAACAGGAACCTCTTTGCCTGTGTACCAGTTTTGTTTCAAGTCTGTAGAGGCAGTGATAAAAAATTGATGTGAAAATATAGCAATTTCACTTTGTAACAGATTGCAAAGGCATTTAATTACAATAGGGATGTTGCAGTTAGGAGTTTTAGACATGTAATTTCCTTTCTAAAGCTTAGGGGTTTTGTTTGTTTAACTATTATATTAGGTTAAAAGTAGTAATACAGAATGTAATAACCAAATTGCCCTTCTTTGGTCTTTTTTTTTTTTATTCTTTATGCATTTGCTTTGTACTTTAGGCACTACTTGGCAGCAACAAACAGTGGTGCCACCAACTTTTCCTGGACCTAGTAGGAAAGAAAAACATAGGAAAATCAGAGAGAGGCACAAGACTAAGAAAAAACGCAAAAAGGAAAAGGTATTAAATTTAAATACTGATTTTTGACTTGTTGATTCTTTGATCTGCCTTTCAAAATGTTTTATTATTTATGCTTGGTTTAGAAAAAAAAATATATACACCGGGACTAGAATGTAAGCAACAGAATTTCTCTAATGTTTTGAAACCAGAAAATTATCCTGCTATGATGCTGGTTTTTCCATATATACATACGTGACTACAGGTATGGTATTGTGGGTAGTTTCATGTTCTATGTGGAAGATGTCAGGCATATTCTGGGAATTGCATTCATGGCTTATATACAAGTAACTGTAATAAAACTTCTATTTTAGGGGGAGTTGAGTGCTTGGATTAAATGAATTTTGGTTTATCTTTTTTTTTTTAGCTCAGTCTGAGTAGTGGAAAAGAGTCATTGATAAGTGTTCTGTTTCAGTTAAGCTTTGGGTCCATACTGAAATAAACTTTTGTCTTTTGTTGACATTCTGAAAAATCCAAGTCTTTCACAAGGAGATAAAGGATTATTTCTCTTCTTTTTACAGAAAAAGAAGCATAAGAAGCAGAAAAACAAAGGAAAACACAAGAATAAAAAACCAGAAAAAGACAGCAGCTCAGACACTACAGATAGCAGTGACAGCCTTAGTGATATGGATACCACAGGCTTGTCGCCTAAAGAACTTCTAAGAAGGTAAGCAGAAAGGTTACTTTAACACTTCAAACTTTGCAGTGAATAATTAAAGCATCAATTTATGAGTTGTCATTCTAGTGAACCTATTTGCAGCAAATGTGAATAAGCCAGTTTCTTTATGAAGGTAAAATATTGCTCACTTCAGTGAGGAAAGAGTACAAATATTAGACGTTTTAATCTAGAGGGTAATTAATTCTAGGATAGCCTCTTAAGGTAAAGGCCACCATATACACAGCCCTAGTAGGGCTAATGGACATTATACTTAAAGATGATTGATATTTTTGGATGGTATTTTGAATCGGAATTTTAAATAGAACAAGTGCAGGTGGAGATTCATATTTTCATTTATGTACTTCTGTTTACTTGGGAACATTGAAGAAACATTGTGTGCTAAGATTCCATTCAGAGAGATCTGTTGTGTGGCACCAATGCTCAAGCTAGTCTGCGCTTCAGCAAGGGACAGTGAAGCAAGCAGAACAATGCTTGAGTCATGTACATGTCTTCTAAATTTAGACTGCCATTACATTTTTATAAACTAGAGACTTGAAGATAGTGCTAACATAAATGTGAAAATCAGAAGAGCACAGTTCACAATATTTTGCTTACATGCTTCAAGTAAGGTAGGAACAAACGTAACTGTGTCTGATGCAGATCAGTCAGCTTCAAACACGTCCCATGTGGAACAGTTGCTATATTGGCATCTGTTTAATGTCTCTTACTAGCTGAAGGAGAGGTGTCAAGGTATTTCTTGAATACCACATCCCTTTGGTCTAATGGCAGAGTGATTGGGGTTGAGGTGTGGAGTAGAATGGATGTACCAACTGGCATTAGAAAGGGCTCTGCCTTCCATTCCTTTGGAACTGAGTGTCAGTTATGCATTGGTGTTTTCTTATTAAAAAAACAATCTACTACTTGGATTTCTGAATAGCTAAAATGTGTTATTATGCATTTTGCACAAAATAGACTTTGTACAAACAGTTGTTTTGGAATCTTCACATTTGCGTGTCTCATCACTGAGAAAATGTTTTTAACTAATGTAACTCAGATCTCTCTCTGAAACTAAGGTTTAAGAAACTGCTCAAGTAATGAAATGTTGTTAATGTGGTGTGTGACTGTTTAGTGTGACTTTTTTTTCCTTCCTTTTTAGGTTAAAACAACTTCAGTATTGAAGAGCTCTCTTGCTTTCTTCAGTATTGTGTGACTTGATCTCAAATTTTTGATCTCCTCCGTGATGGTAGATCAGTGGTGTATAATGTGAAGCACTATAGATACAGTATTCATATTGAATTTCTTTGAAAGTAAATGTGCATATGTTTATTTTATGATGTTTCATGAGTTCCAGATGTATGGATTGTAGAACATTGAAAAGACCCCTTTCTGGGCATAATAATCTGAAATACTGCAGGCTCTGTTTTAATTAATTAAACAAAGCATTTTAATAAACTTTATTATTGCAAATAAGCTTTGTATAGTGATAATTTTTTATGCCTAGGACCTCTAAAACGCTGGAGAATCAGTTTCAGTCTGAGTTAAGTTAGAAAGTTAAAACTAAAGCAATGTAGAATTTTTATTGGGTGCACGTATTTTTATTGAATCCAATGCAGAATTTCGCATTGCAGTTTTTGAGTATCCAGGTATTATTTATGCCTCTCCAAATTGTCTAACATTTACTATAGCTGCTCTAAACCTTTGATAGAATCACAGAATATGCTGAGTTGGAAGGGACCCATCAGGATCATCAAGTCCAAGTCCTGGCCCTGCGCAGTTCATTTCACACAAATTATTATGGCTAATGTGCTAAAACATTAGTACTATGATTATAATCTGCCTCATTTTATGTAGTTACAAAGAAAACTGTTCATGCTACTTTTTGTCCGCAATTGTCATATTGCAGAATAATTTAAATATGAGCCATGAAATAATACTGAGCTGCCCAGAGGTGGTGGGCAGCAGCTCTGGGGCCAGCTTGGAGCCTTGGCAGGAGTTGGCTCGTTCAAGTGGTCCGGGAAAGGCAAGCAGGCTGGGGCAGGCCCCACGCCCACGGGGCAGTCTGAGGATGAAAAGCTTTGTGTCCCTTTGTGTGCGGTTAATGCTTATAGCAGCTGGTGTTTGTTAGTTCTGTTCACACAAACACATGCTTGACAGTCATGAGCAAACTCCCAAATGAGTGAAGAAATGACTTTTCAAAATATCTTTGCCAAAATTTGTAACAGTCTTGGTTAAAACGTGTGGCCTAAGAGCTTGATGTGCTGCGTTTTGGTGGACTAGAATCAAGGAAACGAGTGTTTGAAAGACTTGAGAGACTTCCTGAGATTTAAAGATTTTTTTTTTTTGAGTGGAAGAAGAGTTGGAAAACAAACCAAAACAAACCTCCAGAAAAATAAAAATGCAATATACCCATCCATCAACATTTTCTTTTCTCAACCAGATTCGGTAAATCTGCTCCAAGGTAGTACCAAGGATGTGAACTTTGCTCAGTCAAGTGGAATTTAGGATACATTCTCCTATGGTTCCTGCTTTCATACTCCCCCTCATGGACTAAACTGTCAAAAATAATCTCAAGGAAAACTATTCCTAAACATTGTTTCTTTACAGATTCCATTTAAAATTCTGGGAGGACACTGATAATGTGAGCTCCTGCCATTTTTGCTTTGAAGACACAAAAATACTTTCATGTTCTTAGGCAGTGAAGCTCTTCATATGTTATGAATGCAGCAACAACAAATTAAAAAAAACAAGGAATCTCAAAGCTGAAGTTAGGCAAGAATGTTATACAGGCATGAAGATTGACTGAATCATCATGGAGCCTTCTGAAGGTATTTTACCGAAGTTTAAAAATAGTGGCTGTAAATGTTTTTGCAATCACAGTTAATAGGAGAACACCTATTTCATGCTTAGAACACGTTGGCATTAAAGGGTGACTATTGTAAGCACATGTTGCATACACTAAGATCTCTAGTTTATTAATATTTTAAAATGTGAAAGTTGATACACAAAGGTTGCTTGTTATCCTGAAAGTTCCTTTTTTTGACTTGTTAATGTACGTGACTGGGGAGTAGAAGTCAGGGGTGGGACAGTTGTTACCACCATTGCCATGTTTTCATACTTGTCACTGTCTTTTTCCTTGTATTTCAATCTCAATTGACATGCACTCTTTTCTTGCTCCTCTTGAGTTTTGTGTAGTTGGCTGGGTTTCTCTAAAACTCCATTCACCCTGGGGAGAGGAAGGTGAGATCTGAATTGGGAAAGTGTACACATTCCAGGTGATCAAATCTAAATTAAGTCTATTAAGATAGCTTGGAGACATAGAGTTATGTGAACCTGTGAGTGCTATGCAAGCAAATGGCTGTATCTGTGCTAAGCAGATGGCAGGTGTTGAGATCTGGCATACATTAAGCTTTAATCTAAGAATTGGTAATGAGTAGTGCATTAATGTCATATGAATTCAGATGAAATAGTTTAATAAAGTATGTAAAATTTTGATTTCCTGCTGTGCAGTGCTAGGTTTCTACTATAACCAAAAACTTTTTCCAGGCATACTGAAAAAGCCCAAGAAGCCCAAAAGCATAAAAAGTCCAGACAAAGTTCAGCATTACGTTATCCAAGAGCTGTGGATGGCTAGCTCAAAGAAACCAGGAAATCTAGAAGGAAAAAAGTCACATCTTCTAATGATGAGATCTGAAGTAAATCAGCACGTGGCAACTGTAAGCATATATTGTTGATTGGACATATAAAAGTAAGTGTCTCAGTGTGTTAGTCATGACATTTATAGTTTAATAACTGTCAGATTGAGAGTTCCAAACTTTCCTGCTTTGTCTGAACTCAGAAGTGGAACTTCATTTTTCTGTCTTTAGCGAAATGCTATTCAGCTCTCTTACATATAAGGAAACTGAAATCAAGACCAGAAAATAAGAAGATAATCCATTAATTTTTTTCAAGTACAGTAAATCCATGAATGTGCTTTTTGCTGGAAAGATAATGTGCCACTTGCCCGGAGCATCTAATTTCTGTTTAAGAAATTTTATCTTTGTAATTTTTATCTAAGGAAGTTTTCTTTAACACTTGTTGAGCAATAGTTATTTTTCAGAATCTATCTCAAAGTATTTGCCTGAATATTGGGAACTTTCTGACAGCAATGTATAGGCAAGATTATGTAAAATTTATTAAGACAAGCCTAATTTCCTCCCCTACAGGAACAGATGAAGCAATTAGAATTCAGGAGAGTATGGTGGATTTGGATCATGGGGGGTTAGGCCAGCCCTGACAATTTTCACTCTGGCGTTCTCCTTTTTTCCCTTTGAAAGAGTAGATACCAAATGACTGGCTGTAGTGAGAAAGCATTTGAAGTTCTTCTTGACAACAAACAGTGTCTCTGTGAACTGACAGTCCACATACCTTTTGGAAAACAAAGATTAATAGTGCATGCAGCAGACAAAGACTGGGTAAGTCTAGAAGGGTAGTTTTGACTGCAAGACTTTTTTGGCTTGATAGAACAAGAACATGCAGTAGCTTTGATCTATTTTTTTTCTTTGATCTTAGAGACATTCCTAATCATTCTGGTGTCAGTTAGTACATTGACACACACTGAAAAAATAAGTGAAAAAGTTAAAAATAAATTTACTTTCAAGTTTTGTCTGTTATCAAGAGCTGCCAAGTTAGCAGGATAGCTCCTTGTAGTGAAAGTCCTTGTGAGGGAGCAGCTCTGGATCTGAGGCTTGATGGCAAAAAGGGCAGTTGTAGTCAGAGGTGCAAGACTTTATTCTCATATTGAAGACAAATGTAAGAACACATCATGAAGGGAGTTTACATTGCCTACTTTCTAACTGATTCTAAAATATCTTTGTACTTAGGCAAACAAAAATCTGATTGAAATAATTGGGTTAATCATGGAAATGGAAGATGGTTTACCTAGGTGAAGGTATGATGACTGATCCTGTGATACTCTGAAATGTGAGTTACTCTGTGTGTCAGCAGTCCTCATGGGTTTTTGTGTTAGATGCTTACAGTCAGGTGGGCACCATGATCCATTTGTAAATCTTGATTCATGTTTTTATTTGTTTTACTATAGAACTTAATAGAAACATAGAATTGTTTGGGTTGGAAGGAGCTTTAAAGATCATCCAGTTCCACCCCCCCCACCATGGGCAGGACACCTTCCACTATCCCAGGTTGCTCCAAGCCCTGTCCAACTTTGCCTTGGACACTTCCGGGATTGGGGCGGCTACAGCTTCTCTGGGGAACCTGAGGGCCAAGGTCCTCAGGGCCAGGGCCTCACCACCCTCACAGCAGAGAACTTCCTCCTAATATCCAGTTGAAACCCACCATCTTTTAGTTTGAAGCCATTTTCCCTTTTCCTGTCACTTCAGGCCCTTGTAAATCTCTTTACATCTTTCTTGCAAGCTCGCTTCAGGTACTGGAAAGGCATAATTAGGTCACCCCAAAGCATCTCTTCTCCAGGCTGAACAATCCCAATTATTTCAGTCTTTCTATGTAACAGAGCTGCTCCAGCCCTCTGAGCATCTTGGTGACCTCCCCTGGACCTGATCCAGTAGCTCTATGCCTTTTCTGTGCTGAGGACCCCAGAGCTGGAAGCAGTACTCCAGATGGGATCTCACCAGAGCAGAGTAGAGGGGCAGGATCACCTTCCTTGAGCTGCTGGCCATGCTGCTTTTGATGCGTTACTTCAAAGCTTTATTTATGGGTTAGGATTGCATTATGTTTTGAATGTCATACAGATACAACAAGAAGATAGCCCTTTTCCTGAAATCACTTAAAACTCTGTGTGTAACAGGGTAAATAGATAGGCGATGATGGGGAAGTACAATGGCCTCAGGTTTCCCCATGGGAGGCCTAATTTGCATATTTGAAAAAAATTCTTCATGGAAAGACTTGTCAAGCATTATAACAGGCTACCCAGGGCAGTGGTGGTGTAATCATACCCAGAGGGACTGGTATTGTAGATGTGGAGGAGGTATTGTAGATGTGGCACTAAGGGATGTGGTTCACTGGTGGACCTGGCAGCAGTAGGTAATTGGTTGAACTTCATCTCCTTAGAGGTCTTTTCCAACCCAAATGATTCTATGATAAATGAGCCAGTAATTCAGTATAGGTCATTATCTCAGCACTTCAGCAATCTGTTGATTGCTCCTGTATCAAAACAAAACAGATGTTCAAGTGGGATTTTCTATTATGAGAGAGATTTCCAGATATTTATAGGTGAATCCTTCAAATCATGAAGGACAGCAAAGGGAACCCCATAAATTTTGAAAATGTAACAACTAAATGACAAAGGATGGCATCAGAGGTAAGGCAGAAGGGAGATGAATATCTGAGACTAAATCACAGAGCTTTGTATTTGAAGACAAGAGCTTGTATTTGTGACTGAGAATGAGGAATCAATGAAAAAACAGGGAAGGACATAAAATAGACATTGGAGGGGAATCTGTGTGTTGGAGGTTAAGATTTTTCCATTTTTTCCCTTTCTCTTAGGGAATTTTGTGCCATTTGTTGCTAAGAGATGATAATGACTGCTACTTAGGAGACAAAAGAAGTGGCCAAGTTGGGGGGAAGGATGCAGCTGCACTCTAGTAGCTGAGGAGTTTTCTCTTGGAAGGGCAGAGATACTTCGAGATTTTGGCTGGGGTCGAGGAGCTGGGCTTGGCTTCTCTTGCTCTCGGATCAGAGGAAACACTTAAGCTGCTGCTACTGTGGAAGAAAGAATTCACCGCCATCGCGGAGTCCAGCCCACTACTGTTTTCTCCTACCATGAGTGAGGCTTTTGCTTGGAAAAGCAGCTGTTGAACTGGGACCTTATTAACACCGGATCTGACTGGAAAGGACCATTGAAAGGAATAAGATGAATGTGTCTTTACAAACAGACCATGCGAATCTGCTTGTAGATAGGGCTAGGAGCTTAGAGATAGGGAAGTAAGAGAAGAAAACTCTCAGTTCTAGAAGATGTTACTAATCAACACAGACTGTTGCTCAGCCAAGGCATTCCTGAACCTAGAGAAAAAGAACAAAGACTTAATAGAATTATTAATAGGTTTTATTCTTTTATATAACAAAAAAGGGGGTGCATATCAGAGGGGGGCATAGAATAGGCGATTTGAGAAGTCTGTACCTTCTGAGTACCTCAGCCAGTGGGGAAGAGGGTGCTGCAGCCAGGAATTAGGATAAAAGGGGTTGCATCCCCCAACAATTCGAGAAACCCCATGGGAAATGCCCATGGCCTCTCCCTTTATTCAAATAAAGTTACAGGACTTCTCTGTCTCCTTTTTGGACATAAACCTCTGGTGTTTGTGAATTAATTTTCCTGACACCATCTACTTGGGTGCCTCAGGAGAAAAACCTGGGACCCTGAACCCCTTCCCGGAGGGCGCGTCTCCCTGATACAGGGGGCTTAGAATTTTAAGAGTTAACTACTGACCGTGGTATTGCTAGTATTGCTAGATTTTGCAGCTGCTTGCTCAACAATGTATATTGCTTGCTTAACACTCATTGCGTGTGCCAGGCAAAGGGAAGGGAAGGATATAAGGGAGGATAAGGGGAGGATTCAGGACCATTGGCAAGGGGAAGAAACCGTGACCGAAGATCCTGCTCGGACCCTGAAACCAGCCCAAACCAGCTCTGAAGTTTGGACTTGGGCCAGGAACTCAGAGAGCATGCTTAAGAAGGCGAGGTAAAAAAGTTCAGCCCGAGTACTTACTTCATCTGAGGAAGACCTTTATTTCATCCCAGAGACCCCAGCCTGCGACCACCAGGTGGCACTGCGCAAGCACACCGACATGTTAATAACTTTAGAGCTAATTATAATATGAAGCAGGGACAGGCAATGAATATGTATAGACATATTTTGTAATTTGATGCATATGTAGTTTGTAACTGGATAAATACTAAGCCAAGAGCCACTGAACGTGCGCATGTCTTTGGAGGAGAGATTCCCCCATGCACCTTAGCTGATTAAAACATACGTACTTTGCAACTTTTGAGTTGTGGAGTCTTTTCTGTCTATCATCCCCTACTGCGTGCAGCAGCTGCTGCAGAGAAGCCCAGCTGCCACTGCCCTGCCCTGCTGTTTTCTGCCCCTGCCTCCGGCATTTTCGTTACACTTTAACCCAACACCCCGTGTCTGCCCAACTCCCCACAGCTCCTGCTAGGGCTGCTGGGTCCCTGCTACATTTGGTTTGTCACCCTGGGTGTGCCTGCCTCTACCATTACAGCTGCCATTAACCGCATGGTCTCCAGGCTCGCGCCACGTGCCCCTGCAGTTGCGGGGGAGTCATCGCACAGCACCTCTGCTGGCTGTGACCGGGACTGTGCCAAAGGGGAACGTGCTTAAAGAGGGGGAAGAGAATGGTTATTGGGTTTTCTGGGGATTTTTGTTTGTTGTTGCTGCCATTGTTGTTGTTTGTTTGCCTTGTCATACATATTAGTAAAGCACCGTTATTTCTTTTCCCGTATCTTTGCCTGAAAACCCCTCAATTTCAAAGTTAAAATAATTTGGAGGGAAGGGGGTCATATTTTCCACTCCAAGGGAGGTTCCCACCTTCCTTGGCAGAGACCTGTCTTTCAAACCAAGATCCTGGTGGAGGAGTGTTGCACATGAATACAAGAATGGGAGGCTGCACTCATGAAGAAAATGATGTTGCAATAACTGATATAGGAATGGCAGGCCTTGAGAGCCTGAGTTTTAATTATGTGAAGGAAAATGGAAAGCCACATAATTTATGAATAAAGACTTGCTAGGATTTAGGTATGGACATGGATGTGAGAGTCTAAGGAGAACTCTTTTCAAGAAATTTCTGGTGAAAACTGCTGTGATAGGAAGGAGATAAATAGAAGTCTGTGTGTGATAGGGGAAGAACTCTATTTCAGCTGGTATTAAAAAGAAGGAATAGGGCACTACAGCCCTGTCAGTCTCACTTCAGTGACTGGTAATATCATGGAAAAGGTTACTGGAAAGTATTGAAAAATACCTTGAGGACAACACAGTCATCAGTCACAGCCAGCATGGCTCCATGAGAGGAAAGTTCTGCTTGTCAAACCTGATTTCCTTCTGTAACAGGGTAACCCACCTGGTTGATTTAGGAAAGCCAGTAGATGTAATCATTTTGGATTTCAGTAAAGCTTTCAATACTGTCTCTCCCAGGATCCTTCTGGACAAAATGCCCAGTGTTCAGCTGGATGAACACATCACGGGATGGGTGAGCAGCTGGCTCACGGGTTGGGCACAAAGGGTGACACTGACTGGGGTGACATCAGACTGGGGGCCTGGGGGGTTCTGCAGGGCTCCATCCTCGGCCCTGTGCTCTTCAACATCTTCATTACAACCTGGACCCAGGGCTCAAAGAACACTAAGGAAGTTTGCTGGTCACACTAAATTGGGATGAGCTGTTGACTCCCTTGAGGGCAGAAAAGCCCTACAGAGAGACCCAGACAAATGAGAGAGATGGAGAATCCCCAACCATGGGAAGTTTAACACAGGCAAGTGCTGGATTCTGCACCTGGGAGGGGGCACCCCTGGCTGCGTGGATGGACTGGGAATGAGAGGCTGGAGAGCAGCTGTGGGAAGGGACCTGGGGGTCCTGGTCAATGGCCAGTTGGATCTGAGTCAGCAGTGCCCTGGCAGCCAGGAGGGACATCCCTGTCCTGGGGGCATCAGGCCCAGCATCACCAGCCACAGCATAAGAGAGACATTAAGCCATTGGAGAGTGTGCAAAGGAGGCCATGAGGATGGGGAAGGGTCTGGAGCAGAGGCCTTATGAGGGGCAGCTGAGGGCGCTTGATGTGTTCAGCCTGGAGAAAAGGACATTGAGGGGAGACCTCACTGAGCTCTTCAACATCCTCCCCAGGGGCAGCACAGGGGCAAGTACCAACCTCTGTTCTCTGTGACCAGGGACAGGACTCCGAGCAAACAGCATGAAGCTGAATCAGGAGATGTCTAGGTTGGCTGTCAGGAAAAGATTTCTCCCCCAATGAGTGGTCAGGCACTCGAACAGCCTTCCCAGGGTGGAGGTCACAGCTCCAAGCGTGTTCCAGTGTTATCTTGTAACTCCCTTCCTCCATGCTCCTACTTTTCTCCATCATTGCACAATCATTTATCCTATGCATACTCTGCTAGCAGACTGTTTACCACCAGCTTCCTTCATCCACATGAACTACGATAAATCTCACCTTGTTCTCATCTAAAATTTATAGAGGATCTCTTAAATCATTTCTGTTTTGCATATTATGTCTGCTGAATCAAACAGGAATCTTTTTGTTGTTTTAAATGCATGTTGGAATAGTTTGATAGTTTGTAGCCTCTTTCAGGGCAAAGGACTTGTCTAAATCTGCTTCCAAGTTCCACAGGGCTGGAAGTCTCATTGCCCTGTGTTCTGAAAGTTATATATAAATATATATCACTTATATAAAAGAACAACATTGAATTAGCCAACGTTCAGGGAATTGTTTGTCAGTGAGATTTATACCTTCAGAAAAGTTCTCTTTCTCTATTCCATAGCCTTTCCATTAAACCTGTCTTGTCAATTAAAGAAGAAATGTATCCTGATCCAGTGTCAATCTGTGGACATAATAATTAAAATAACTGCAGCATATATTAACATTTGGTTAAGTAGCCATGTAGTGCCTCCACTGGTACTATTTCTGGCATATTTTATTCCTAAATCATACTTTAAATCAATTTTTATCAGGTTGCAATGTTAACTGATATGTTTTTTGATCACTAAATAGTACACATGCTATGCTGTGTATTGCAATTGTGTATATTTTTTAAAATTGCTGAGCAGAAAGTAAAATACCATTGTGTACAGCTCTGTGAAACAATTTTCCAATCAAAAATGCTGCCAGTTCATAAACTTCATGTGGTCTTGTGCTTTATGTATTTCTATTTAGGAGCAGAGATTGTGTTGGTTGCAGGAATTATGCACACATGGAAAAAATAAAAAAATTTTAGTAATATAGTTGTATTTTTAGTTGTTTGTTAACAAGTCAAATTTCTCAGATGAAATATGTAAAAGTGATAGTTTATGCACTTCATAAAATAAAAAGAGAAAATGTTACTAAAATGTTTTTCACATCTAGTGACCTTCAATATAAATATTACTTTGGATATCTGTGAATATTTGAATAAAAATGCATGAGGGGAAAAATTTTGCCCCATTTAATGGAAACCTGCCACTTTTAGTAAACTTTATTGAATAGCTTTGATGTTTAATGCAGCATTTGTGGAAAAGGGTTACCCAGCAACATAACTACTGAAAATCCAAAAAACCCTACTGATGTGAACAGTTCACATTCATTAAAGAAATATTCATAATGGCTTCATATGGCTATTATTCAGTGGTTATTTATTCTTCATATTTATTCTAATGTTAGAAGTAATGAAATATATTGTAATGATGAAATGAAATTGAATTGACTGCTTGCACTGAAAGTTACATACATGACATTTTTATTCTTAGTTTATATCTGAAATATAAATAATCCCTTTTTCAACTAAGCTGTGCAATAATTTTTGCTGTAGCCATTAAGAATCTACTTTCAGTTAGTGGATGTGAGAAGGTTAAACCATTGTCAGAATTAAATGTTGAAGAATACTTGTATATATCCTTTTAAATGCATCTTGCAGAAGGTACAACTGCAAAATTTCTATTTATTGCTTTGTTATTGAGAAATAAGAAAACAAACATTCTTTGTTAGCACAATAAAATATAATTAGGGTAAGTAGGCTTGATTTCAATTCTAGTTTTGGTGTTGCTGATTGCTTGCTCTCAGGTAAGTCTGAATATGAGCATGTCTCTCTTTTTTCATATACAAATGGGTATGATAATAATAATCCATCTCAGAAGATTTATTTAAGATTGATTAAATTAACATTTTAATATTTCAACAGGGTGTCCTTGTCTAATTCTAAGTTTATTACTAATGAAAAAATAGAAAAATTTGATTTAAAGACATCAATCAGCTTTTACCAAAACAAGGTACTAAGGATTTCTTTCCTAATCTGCTTATAGGTTATAGAAAGTCTGCCATAAAACTCTCTCAAACCCTCAAGCATTGTTATTTTCTCTTTAGTGGACAGTAGAACATGAAGATGTAATTTCATGTAATATTTCCTGTGACAAGAAGTATGGGGTATCTGGTTCAGACAAAGAAAATACCATGGATGTTTTTGATGCAATACATCCAACAATAACAGCACATATCCAAGGTAAGGCAAGATTTATGACTTTTACATCTTGTTAATGCAGCTCTTGATTTTGTAAAAATGTGTTATAAAAAAAAATTGAGAAAATTAATTAATTTCATTCTGTTTGAAGATTCTTACTTAAGAAAGGCAAAAAGACTCATCTGTAAGACATTAAACCTAGGGTTCTTTAGCATATGCTTATAAAAAGGAGATAACGGGTCAAAATTACACTGAACAGTGATTGTTTTTTGAACAATAATTTTCCTTTGAAGGTAATTTTGCTACTGAGACCTCAGTTCTGTGAGGCTTTGTCTTGGAGATGGTTTATTATCTCATAATTTGGGGGGGGTTTGATCTGTTTTTGTTTTGTTTGTGCTTCGGGTGGCTGCTGTCTCCGCCTCACCCCCCCTCCTCCCTGGCTCCAGGACTATCGTGATGAATGGGAGCCAGCCCGGGGCTTCCGGAGGGAGTTTGGGGCAGGCTGAGGGGCAGGCCCTTTCTTTTTGGCACGGGCTATTCAACTGGACACACGTGGCTGGTACCGCTGACTGGGGATATTGCTGCTTTCTGTGGATTTTGCCTGCTTCTTTTTTTTTTGTTTTCCTGCGGTACTGTGACTGGGGTTGCTGCCTTGGCTTCTTTTGCTGCTCTGCTGTCAGGAAGCCCAGAGCCAGTGCGTGCTGCGCCAGTACCGGAGACCACCCTGCTTTCCCACCAGGGGCTGCCCTCCCACCCTCCACACAGCCTGGACCCTAAGGACCAGCCAGCGCTGGTGAGAAATCCCGGGGGACCCTTCCCCTGCCGTGTTCGAGAGCCAGGCTGCTGCTGCCCAATGCCTGCCGTACCCCTGCCATTGCTCCAGGTTTGTGCTCCACTGTAGCTTTTCACACCTGCCAGGAGGACCCGTGGGTCCAGCTACAGCTGCGGAGCTTCTGCTGCCTCTTGCTTGCTACCTCCGAGTAAGTCCGCCCTGTAGTTCCACCTTGCTTCTCCGGAGGTTCCTGCTACAGCTCCTTTTGCTATCCAGAGGGGGCACCAGGATCGGCTCCCGCTGTGAGTCTGTAAAGGAAGCGCCTTCTCCATCTCTATTGCCGGCTGCCTCAGCCATTGTAGATGTGGAGAAACATGGCCGGACCCCCTGCCACAGCGCCCCCTGCAGGCGCGGGGGAACCATCGCACCCGCCCTGCCCGGCCGGGAGCCACCAGCGCCCCTGGCGGCCGCGAGCGGAGCTGCACCCAGGGGAAAGGGCTGCGGCCGGGAGAGGCTGGCACTGGGTTCCTGGGCGTAAGGTTCCATCCACACTTTCAATATCTAGCATTTATTCAGGTTTTTTTCTTTCTTTTTCTGTGTCTTTATTTTTTTGTTAATAAACAGGTTTTTTTCACTTTCACCCTCTAGTATCCATTTCTCTCATTGGCAGAAGAAAAAGGAGTTACTGAAGCCCTTTTTTGGTAGAGCAAATGCTCATTCCAGGGTATTTTCTCCTGAAATTTGTCTCAAAACTGAGACAGGCTTCCACTCAGGTCAGTGAGTTTGACATTCCTTAAGAATTGTCTTCAGAATATATAAGCAGCCATACAAATGTAAAGTTAGCTCCAGTGAATCAGAGCCTGATGATAATTCATTTACATTTAAAAACAAAAAGTGCACCAAATGGATTGTAACAGTTAGAATTCTAGGTGACACTATCAGGAGATGTTTTTTCCATATCATTTTTCCTCATATGCTTTTGAAGAAGGTCATTCCCAGTGCCAGAAGCCTTGCTCAGCATGATCTCCTGAGTCTTCACCCAGTAAGCTCGCTTTGAAGTCAGCCACACAGGAAAACCATTATGTCAATTTAGGGCATTGTTACAATTCTAAGAAGGAAGGATGCAACAACAGAGATGTCAAATCAACTCTTAAGAGTATCGACAGCATTAAATAAACTCAACCAATTTACCTTTGCATTCTTAAGGCAATAATCACAGAGAGTCTGCCTCTAGACACTATAATAAAATTGTCTTTGAAGAATTAGGAATTACTTTGGATAGGATGGGACATTCAATCTAAAACACTGCGAGGTTTCTTTTAAATTGCAGTGACTACCGCATTGTTTCCTGCAAGAGATGCTCATAATCTTTTTCCCCTCTGTAGATTTCAGGAAGCACTAGCGTTCTGGAACATCCAGATTTCTTTTCGGACTGCTTTGAAAACTGGACTTTAATCTAGATTTTTAAAATATCTTTCCTCTGAATATTTGAGTTGAAATTTATGCATAGAGGTAGATGGATGCTTTTTATTTAATGAAAAATGGGTAGCTTTTTTTTGGTTTTTGTAATGTATGTTATAAATGCATGTAATAAAATGCAGGTGTGTTGTAGCTGCTAAACAATTTGTTGTTAAACTGCTTTTAACACAGAAACTACCTGGTCATTTGTTCCTTAATAACTTGGGTTCAGTCCTGCAAAATGACCTTTCAATAAGGCTTCAAGCCTTTGCTGGATGTGAGATCGTAAGGAGCTCCAGAGAGTTCACAGAACTATTCGTGTGATTAAAATTCAGAATATGCTTCTGATGCTTTGCTGGATGGAGACAGGGATCACAAATTTGCAGGATGCTCTTTGACAGATTGCAGTGGCTACAAAAGCTCACTCTTCCTGTATTCTTCATTGTTCTTCATCTGTGTGTCAGGGGGCAGCAATGCTCTGTGAGATTGCTGTTTTGCTGCTGATAGTCATTACTTGTGCACAGCACCCTGGGACAAAAGCTTAAAAATATGGGATATAAAGACAGGAGAATTTTAATGTCATTAACCTGTTTCCTTAAACCAAGGACTTGAGGATTCTGTTAGTTCCTCTCTTTTTAGCCAAGACAGAGAGGTATATCAATACTAGTGGGTGATGTATCTCAACACCTATCTGCAGGACATCTCAGATACACCATGAGTGACCACTCTAATCATGTAGGTAATTAATTCATCATTTGCAGAAAAACACGTTTAATAATGAGAAAGTGATGGTTTGGGTTCTGTCTAAATGAGACAACTTGAACACTTGCTTAATTGATATATCCATCAAGAAGTATAGTAAGAACATAATGGAGTAAAAGCACAGCACCATGTTAGAAGATTAATGTAGCACTCACAGATATTCTCCTAACATTAGCTGGTTAGAAAAAAACTCCTTCAGTAAATATTGTACTGATCTGTAATAATTAGGAAAATATGTATGTATTTTTTAGTACCCACAGCCCAAACCACACATGGCAGTAATACACATCTGAAAAATTTAATGGATATTCTCAGCTGCTTTGATGGAGCACATGAACTGCCATATTTGAAGCAGATGGTACTTATGATTCTATAGCAAGACAATTTGGCATCCGTAACTTGATGTCTCTGATGCTTGGATTAATAAAGAGAAATAATCAGATTGCTTCCTTCACCTGTGTCTGAGTGGAAGCAGTGGGGAGCTATTTCTTACCGCCCTAGTTTCATTACTGGATCAGAGACAACTCTTGCTCCCTCCACAATATGAAAAAAGTGTTACTGCAAACCACTGCTGTTCTGGAACAGCTCCTCTTCTCTTCACTGCAAGGGGCTCATATGAATTTCTACACTGTGATATAGCTGGCTGTTTTCTTTTGCAACTTCTGATCTGAATGCTGTACTGCAGACAGCAGGTTAATCTTGGGTCACACCCTAACGGTGCCTGTTGAGTTAGGCAACTCAAGTAACTGGATAGCAGTCCTGTAGGGAAAAATGTACCTGTGGCTTGGAGACATACAACAGATAGCCTTGTGAATATTGAACCTGAAAGCATGCTTTCTGCACTGAACTCTCCTTCTTTGTTTTTATTCACAGTTGAACTAACAATTCTGAAAGTATTACCTGTATTTTAATTTTTTAAAAAGATATCTCCCTAATTTTCTAAGCCAATAAAATTATTATGTATTTTTTTCCATTTAGTTGTGTGTTGGAGGTTAGGATTTTTCCTTTTTTTTTTTTTTTGTCTTTCAGGGAATTTTCTCCCATTTGTTGCCTAAGAGATGGTAACAATGATACTTGGGAGACAAAAGATGTGGCTGGGAGGAGGAGGAGGGGGAAGGGTGCAGCTGACTGCAGTCTCTTAGCTGAGGGGCTTTCCCTTGGATGTGCAGATACCGCAAGATTTTGGCTGGGGGGTCAGGGGGCTGGGCTCAGCTCCTCGCTCTCTTGGTCTCGGGATCAGAGTGGACAGGTGCGGTTTTGGAGCTGGACTGTTGGTGCCCAGAGAATTCGCTGCCACTGTGGAGTTTTTGTCCTTCACTGTTTCTCCTACCGTGGGTGAGCTTCTGCTCACAAGAGCAGCTGTTGAACTGGGACCTTTTCCAACACCCGAGCTCACTGGGAAGGGGACCCTGACCCACTCTCCCCTTCCCAGAGGGAGCGTCTCCCGGCTGTGTGCGGCAGCTGCTTGCAGAAACCGGGCTGCCACTGCCCAGCCCCGCTGCTTTCTGCCGCTGCTTCGGGTTTTGCGCTACATTTTAACCTGACATCCGGTGCCTGCCCGGACATCCTGCGGCTCCTGGGACGGCTCTGGAGTTTTTGCTACACCTTGTTTGCCACCCTGGGTGTGCCCACCCTGCCGTTCCAGGCTGCCACTCTGAGGTTCCTGCTACAGCCCATTTCGCTCTCCGGAGGGGCACCGGGACCGGCTGCCCGCCGTGAATTTGTAGAGGAAGCCCCTTTTCCGTCTCTCCTGCCAGCTGAGCCAGCCATTAACCAGCTGCAGTGAGGCGGCCGAGCTGGCGCCACAGCGCCCCCTGCAGGCGCGGGGGAACCATCGCACCCGCCCTGCCCGGCCGGGAGCCACCAGCGCCCCTGGCGGCCGCGAGCGGAGCTGCACCCAGGGGAAAGGGCTGCGGCCGGGAGAGGCGGCGCTGGGTTCCTGGTTTTTTCTGTTTATTGTTAGTGATGTTGTTGTTTGTTTGCCTTTTTATTTATATATATATATATATAAGTAAAGAACTGTTATTCCTTTTCCCATATCTTTGCCTGAAAGCCCCTCAATTTCAAGTTATAATAATTTGGGGAGAAGGGGGTCATATTCTCCATTCCAAGGGAATTCCCACTTCCCTGGCAGACACCTGTCTTTCAAACCAACACACTGAGTGTTTGTGAAATGTATGTGTTAATACTTACAAAATTACAAATATTATGAAGTAGCCTAAAGGAACAACTACTGTCTTGATAGGGCATGACTAATAGCTCATTATTTAGTTTTCTTTTTTTTTAATAAGTTCTTAACTTTCTGTTAGAAGGAACCTTTTTTATTAGTCTGTATGACAAAGCAAAGCTAAAATATGGTTTTCAGAGTTTACATGTCAGCATCACTTGTATCCGGCATATATGACAGAACCGTAGCTATATGGGATACAGATGCAAGTTGTAAAAAGTTAACCTTAAAGGTACTGAGCTCTTATTTGGTCATTAGTTTGATGAAGAGATGCAAAATGTATTGCTAGTTTTAAGAGCATTTCATTATCTGACAAATACCCTTGCCCATCCATTTTAGATATGGGCAGGAATATATCCTGGATTTATGTGATTTAATTTCCTAGAATAGTATGTTCTTATACAATTAGCTATAAAGATATTATCATTGTCAAGTCAGTCGTTAATAAGTTTTTACATCTCTCTTTTGATGAACAAACTCATTTAAGGATTACATTGGATGTAGTTGTACCTATGTTTTAGGAGTTTCTTCCAGCAAGTAACAAGAGCCTGGATAGCACATATATTCATTTTGAAATGCCAGACTCTTGCATATCTGTATGTTTACATGCTTACTTCTGTCCACAGAAACAGACCATTAAAAAGGAAGCATACAAAGAAAAAGTAAATACTGGTGTTGAGGTTGTCAAGCTTAGCTCAGTTCCCTAGGTTACACTAGTGCTTAAATTGGCAGGGACATGTTACAGCACTTTTTCAGGTGGACAGTTCTGTAAACGAATGTACTAGTTTGAAAACAAACCAGTGCGAGACACCAAGTCAGAATAAAAATTTAATGGGGAAATTTAAAAAAAAAAGACAGAAAACACTGGTCCAAACTGACAGAGTCAAGATATGACCTGACACCCTGTTAGTCAGGGTGGCGGTAGCAGTCCGATAAGATGGTGGCTGCAGTCCTCCTGAAGTGGTGGATGTGGTTCTCTTGAGGCAGTGATCCTGTAGAAGGGGCTGCTCTTCCTTGGAAGGTCCACTGGTGGCTATGTAGATCCTGTCCTCTGGAAATCCAGTGGAAAGGGTTGTCTCTGGTGTTCAGAATCTCAGACTATATCCAGGATGGAATGCTTGGTTCCTCCTTCTGGGTGGAGCATCTCACAATGGGGTAATGAGTCATGAGGCCAGGCATTGATGTGCTCATTAACAGAAGATGGTCCAGAGGGAGTTATCTGTGAGTCATGCAGCATGGCATTGATGGGCCATTAATCAGAAGATAGCCTGGAGGGAGGAGGCAAGGAAACACTGCCCCACCTGGTTTCAACAGCTCATGAGGATGGTGATAGAATGCACTGCAACCCAGGACAATGAAGTAGCTATGTTTAGTTATTCCTCCTTAGGACTGGGCCTCCTCTTTTCTTCTATAGCCGTAGTAATACTACCCAGAATGTGAGGTGGTAAGTAATACTTGCATTAAAAAAAGTCAAATTCTCATTAGGGTTTTTTGTGCCATCATGACTTTATTTTTTACAAATAATTCATATTGTATTATGATACTTGTAATTAATTTTTTATTTTAGTGGAAGCGATCTGCAAGACTTGAGGTAATGATCAGACTACCACAGGTAATGTGGGTCTAAGAAATGGATTAAGAGTATTTATAAAGTTACATACATGTGTTTTGCACATATTCATTTCACAGAATTCATGACCTCTTGTCTTGGCTTCCCACCCAGAGCTCAACCTGTGACAAGAGCATGTGGTGACAGGACAAGGGGAAATGCCTTCAATCTGAAAGAAAGTAGGTTTAGACTAGGTATTAGGAAAAAAATTTTTTCTATGAGGGTGGTGAGGCCCTGGCACAGGGTGACCAGAGAAGCCGTGGCTGCCCCATCTCTGGAAGTGTCCAAGGCCACGTTAGACAGGATTTGGAGCACCATGGGATAGTGGGAGGTATCCCTGTCCATGGCAGGGTCGTGGAATGGGATGAGCTTTAAGGTCCCTTCCAACCCAGGCCATTCCACGGTTTTATGAAGGGAATTATGAATTCCTGATGTGGTTTCAGGAGCTAATCTCTAAATAGATGTGAAAATTTCATCCCTAGCTTTAAGCACTTTTTTAAAATGAAATGTAGCAATGGTCAAGTGGTTCATAAAAGTACTAAGTTGTAATCAGTATTTACCCCAGGTAATTACAGAAATTTAAAAAAAGAATTTGTTAAATATGTTTATTTTTTTATTTGAATACATCTGGGCAGTTTCAGATTGCTGGTGCTTGCTTCCAAAGACATGATATGTAAATGTGAGAGTTTATCTCTCATACTGGGAGTACTCATCTAAGATTTGATCCTTATGGAAATAATGTAAACCCCTCTTTTGGTAATACGTCAATTGTACTAATGCAAACACATCAAAATAATGGCATCTTTTTCTCAGAATTCTACTTTGAAATTGTGGTATATTGAAAAGATGTATCATATTCTTTTAGCGATAGTAATGCCTTAAAGAACCTGGTAATAAAACAACACACTTTCGAGATAATATTGGTATAGGAGGTAATATAAAGGCTGGTCTTTATTGGAGGCCTCCAGGGGCAGATATGGAAAATGTCCACAAAATGCCCACCCCCCCACAGGGTGAATACAGTTTTATAAGTTTAGCAAATAAGTGTAATTGACAAAAATCACCAGTTAGAGGCATAAGTGGTAAGGCAATTTCCCCCGGTTCAAGCCTCTCTGAATCCTGGCCCCCCCACCCCCCCAGCCTTTTTAGGGACTAAACACTGTTGATGAAAATGTGTCTCAAAGAGCTGGTTTGGACCTTGGTTCCCAGGCAGAACCAAGATAGCACAGGGGCCTTGTACCCCCACAGGGCTTGGAGCTCTGGAATATGTTTTGTCTTTCTGCCTAGGAAAAAGGCAGGGAAAAGTACTGGGACTACAAATACAATAATAGGCTACAAATACATGTGTAAAGAATACGGAGAATACATAAAAAAAAAAAAGGCAAAAATCAATTTGGCATCAATAGAAATCAGAAAAGGAAGAGGCTCAATAATTTCCCTGGTCATATCACTTTGTTGTTTAACCACACATTATACGTTATTCATTATAGAGGGATTCCTTATGGAACAGGGGCATATGATACCCCTGGAAAGACTGGGTAACCCAGGGTTGCTGAGGAAAACTGGCCCCTGGCTGCAGGCAGGCCTGGAAAGCACCTGGCTGCAGGCAGCCCTGAGAGTCCTTGGCAAAGTTATACACTGGCCGGCTCCCCCGCTGATTAGAGGCTGTCTAGAGGGAGTGGGCGTGAATTTTTGCAAAAGTAGATATAAGTTGGCATAGTTGAACAATAACGGGAGAACGATGCTTAATCGAATCGGTGTACGTGTCATTTATCCGGCCAGCTCTCCAGACTCAGTCCCTATCAATTCAGAAAAAGAATTTCGGTGTTAAAGGAAAGCTGTCACATTTCTAGGCTGAAAACACAGATTGATCATGGTTTTGTCTCTGGGAAAATTGTCAAATCCTTTTTTAGAACTGGAATGTAGTAATAATAGTACTTTGTAAATAGTGATTTTGGTAAGGACATTGATTTTCATATACAGGTGCATTTTGGTTTTTAAAAGCACAGCCATGTAAGTGTACATCTGAAAATAAACATATTTCGGTTTTCTATACCTGATGCTCCTGCAGAGTACTAGCCCATATATTGGAGCACTACTAAATCAATGTAGGTATTAGTTATATGCTCCTGGACATAAATCAACTTACAAGAATTTTGAGGAGTGTCTTTTCAAAGCTGAGACTGTATGTATCCTGACTTCTAAAACTTGAATTATAAAGAGGTGTTAGGAATGAAGAACATTAAGCTTAATACTATTGAAATATGCTTTCTATTACAGTCCCTCAATTGTTTTGGATAGTGAATTTGCAAGATCTTGTGTATATTTTCCTTCTTGTCAATAATCATTAAATGAAACTGCATGAAAAAGAACTCTTTTTCTTATATTTCTATCAGATTTTTTGTTGAATAGCAGGTATTCAGAAATAATGAGCAGCTTTTTAAGCTTTTATACGTTTGATAAATGTGTCAGCAGTGAAAATGTGTAGATTTCAAAAAGTATACATAAACAGAAATTTGAGAATATGTTTACAATTGGTACAGGAAATTATTTTTTGTGTGCATTTAAGTAATACTTAAAGCATAACAATTAGAAAATGTCTACTTTTTTAATAAATAGTTTCACAAGTAGTTAATTAGGAATCAATGTTATATTGACTCTGATAGAAGTGGATGGAATTTCATGAGTATTTGTCTAATCAGCAGAAAACCTTCTCTGTACTGAGTACAGTGGGTTAATATTTAATCTAATATTATTGTTGTGTATCAATTTTCCTTTTTTTTTTTAAATTTTTCTACGTGTCTCCTTTAGTAAGATAACAGTCAGACTAAAAAAAGAAAAGTAAATATGAAAAAGCCCCAAATGACCTCGTGTTAATCACTGAGACAGAAAAGCTAAGAAATGGATACCCATCAAGCCACCAAAAAAATAAAGTATGATACTGTATTGGAAAAGATAAAATCAGAGTTCACATGAAACACAGTTTTATTCAGGAAAAAATCTGAACCATTCACCATAGGAATTAATTTAGGGCAGCACTATCTGTGTGAAGTTTACTACAGCTATATGGACTTGGGGTTTTCAAAAATCAGGCCTAGATTTGTGTGTGTATATACAGAGCTGTACCTGCATGAGTGAAATAATGCACACTTGTTACAAATGATTAACTGAAATGCCCTTTTTTTGTTACATGTACACCAGTATGAAGAATGCAAGAAACCCTTCTTATGCCTGCAACATAGCAACTCTGAATAATATACAAGTGTGCATCCTGTCATCTGGCTTCTCCAGTGAGAAAAATTTCGCCATTGGTACCTTTTGTTTCTCCTGATCTTTGAATTAATCTAGCAGTCTTGAGACTGTACATCTGTATGTAATACACAAGCTAAGACTTTCCCTTAACTACAGTATTCTGTATGAAGAATAATAAAATAATTGCACTAGCCCATTTAATACCTGTGATGTATCAGTTAAAGAATAAAATCCCCAGGAATATAAATACTACTTATTCTGCATGGCACCAGAGAATAAAATTGCTTACTTGTCCTTTGGGAAACATTAAACAATTTTAAATAAACACACTAGTCCAATCTTACTAAAGAAGTAACATTTAGATGCAAATTATTGACAGGTTTCCTTCAGTTCCCTAGAGGGCACGTTCTTCACTATGACAAACAACAATCTTTGCTGTCAGTGGCCCTCAGGAAGACTTCTGTGAGTAAAACCATGAATAAAACCATGAGCTTTTGTCTAACTTGTTGTCATACCCCTTAAAAATTTTTTGTGAAGGAGTTTTCAGGTACTGAAAGTAAGCTTATCTGGCATGATGCAGCACAAATTAATTTTGTGTAGTAAAGCCTTCCTTCAACAAGGAGTGTAGTGTTTTATCTGCCCTTTCTTAGGAGTAACCCTGAAAGGATTGTATCTATTCAGTATATGTGAGAATGTCAATTAATAAAAGAGTAACTGTTTCAAAAATTTTGGAAGCATTATTCCTAAAAATAGTGATTTCAACCTTTTCAACTGTTCCTTCTAAAAGGAACTTAAAGTGGGGAAAATATTTGGAATTGGGCATGTGACAGCCTGGAATGCAGTTAAGCTGTGGAATACAAAGAAATCTTAGTAGGTAGATTTTTTTCCCCTTGTGCAAATTATGTGAGGGTTAAATGAAAAATATTTCTATTTTTGTACAGATTTATGGCTTTGGATAAGTACTAGGTGATGAATTGTGTTATTTTCCAGCATTCTTCCCCCTCTTTACTCCTTTATTATTACTGGTTTGTTACAGAGGTTAAAAGAAAATGCTATGTCTATGCTCCTCATGCTGTTTTGTTTTAAAATCAGATCACATAAAATATGCATGTTTTATAGATTAACTAATTTGGCTTTAATGTAGTTAGTAATGCAGAAGTAATTTCTGTATGTTAGAAATTATTATTCTAGAATAATTAATCTTATATCGGAATTGGAAGTGTTCTTTCTTCCCTTCCTTTCTTTCTTTCTCTCTTCCTTTCTTTCTTTCTTTCTTTCTTTCTTTCTTTCTTTCTTTCTTTCTTTCTTTCTCTCTTTCTTTCTTTCTTTCTCTCTTTCTTTCTTTTTCTCTTTCTTTCTTTCTCTCTTCCTTTCTTTCTTTCTCTCTTTCTTTCTTTCTCTTTTTCTTTCTTTCTTTCTCTCTTTCTCTCTTTCTTTCTCTCTTTCTCTCTTTCTTTCTCTCTTTCTTTCTTTCTTTCTCTCTTTCTTTCTCTCTTTCTTTCTCTCTTTCTCTCTCTTTCTTTCTCTCTTTCTTTCTCTCTTTCTCTCTCTTTCTTTCTCTCTTTCTTTCTCTCTTTCTCTCTCTTTCTTTTCCTTTTTCTTTCTTTCTCTCTTTCTTTCTTTCTCTCTCTTTCTTTTTCTTTTTCTTTCTTTCTCTCTTTCTTTCTTTCTCTCTCTTTCTTTTTCTTTTTCTTTCTTTCTCTCTTTCTTTCTTTCTCTCTCTTTCTTTCTCTCTTTCTTTCTCTCTTTCTTTCTCTCTTTCTTTCTTTCTCTCTTTCTTTCTCTCTTTCTTTCTCTCTTTCTTTCTTTCTCTCTTTCTTTCTCTCTTTCTTTCTTTCTCTCTTTCTTTCTTTCTCTCTTTCTCTTTCTTTTTCTTTTTCTTTCTCTCTTTCTTTCTTTCTTTTTCTTTCTTTCTTTCTTTCTCTCTTTCTCTCTCTCTTTCTTTCTTCTTTCTTTCTTTCTTTCTTTCTTTCTTTCTTTCTTTCTTTCTTTCTTTCTTTCTTTCTTTCTCTCATTCTTTCTTTCTTTCAGCTAGAAAAATCAAAGCTCCATTTTTCCCCATTGAAACAGGAAAAAAAGCAGTAGCTTTTTAGAGGTTTGGTTCGTTTTGAATCAGTGGTGGGACTATATTGGGAGATTTCTTTTGAATGAATTCTCTATTTTCCAAATTGAGAAAAAACAAAGAAATGTTAATTCTTACATTCTGGTTTTAATAAAAGCAGGGAGTTTTATTTATTTTTGTTTTCTGTCCACTACCATCACTGGTTTAATGCCTGGGTGCCAGCTGAGTTTCTTTCAGCCCTGCACTGGTCTCACCTGCAGCAGTGGGCTCACAACTGTGTGCAGTGTCGGTTTGCTGCAGAATGTGGTAATTATGGACAATTCATAAGATGGAGATTTATCTGCATTTTTTCTGGCTTTTGTACCACTGTAGTTTGAATAATTATCCCAGTCCCCGTTCTTAGGTACCTGATGAGAAAGCTGTAAGGCTGTTTTGGACTAAGCCAGGATGGCTGCTTTCCCTCTAGGAGTTATTTGGAGAATAACGCCTATAATTTGGCTATAGGTATGCCTTGGATCCCTGTTAGATTGCCACAGCAATCTCTGTGCTTCGCAGGTTCTGATTCCACTCCAAGTGAGAAATCACAGAATTATAGAATGGCCTGGGTGGGAAGGCACCTCAAAGCTCATCCCATTCCACAAGCCTGCCATGGGCGGGGACACCTCCCACTATCTCATGGTGCTCCAAACCCCGTCCAAGGTGGCCTTGGACACTTCCAGAGATGGGGCAGCCACAGCTCCTCTGGGCAACCTGTGCCAGGGCCTCCCCACCCTCACAGGGAACAAGTTCTTCCTAGTATCTAACCTAAACCTACTCTCTTTCAGATTGAAGGCATTTCCCACTTATCCTGTCACTACGTGCTGTTGTAAATAGTCTTTCTCTATCGTAGGCTCCCTTCAGGTACTGGAAAGCCACAGGTCTATTTCCAACGGGATCCTTTCCCAATGCTCCTGGGTTAGGGGCTGACCTGGTACTGCTGGACACTGCTCGGAGCAGGGTTTATTTGCTCTGCACAGGTACCGCCTGTGGGCTTGGCCCCACGGAAGGGGTAACTGGGAGCAGCACCACTTCTACCGTTCTTACCAGCTCTCTAAGAACTACCCAAACCACTTTTTCTGGTTATTTAGCTTGTATGAACACACATTTGGTTCGACACTGTGCCGGTGTGTGTGCACAGGTCATGAAGCACATGGCAGAGTGTGCATGTGTATATCGTGGTTTAATTTTTCATCATTATAGATGATTGCAGAGTCTAACTGAGACCCGATCTTCCCTTTGTATCCTGTGCCATGAACCTCGGCCAATCGAGGCACTGCAGGATAAGGCAGGGCTGAAGCCTGGCCGTCGGCAGTTTCGCGTAAGTGTCTGAAAGGCCGACATTCATGCATTTTATTCCGCTCCCTACGTGCGTTGTGCCAAAACCAGCTGCAGTTGGCAGTCCCGCACGGGACAGAGCCGCGGCCGCAGCTCCGGAGCCGCAGCGGCGGGGCCGGCAGGGCAGAGGAAGGCGCAGAGCACGGCCCGGGCCGCGCTTGGAGCTCTATTAATGCTGCATTGCGAAGCCGCTCAACGCGCGGCGCCGTGGCTTAGTTGGTTAAAGCGCCTGTCTAGTAAACAGGAGATCCTGGGTTCGAATCCCAGCGGTGCCTGCGCCAGTGGCGTGGCTTTTTTCTATCCCGAGCGCTGTTTTACCGCCGCCGCGCGGGGACCGGCCCGGGATGTGGCTGAGGCTCCGCTGCGGCGGGGGGGAAACAAATCCGGTGGGTGCGCGTGTGGGTGTGTACATAAATACATAAATACATAAATACGTACGTACGAAAATATCTGGCAGTCGCAAATTCAGGCTGTCTCCTATGTGCTTTACGGGGGAGATTTTCTCCAAACTTAAGAGTATTTACACAAAGTCAGGAAATGCCTCTCACAATTTTTTCTTCTTATTGCCACATCTTCAATAGCCCCTAGGGTAAACAAAGCTATTATTGCCTTTTTTTCTTCCTGCTATAGCTGGAGTGCCTGCTGACTCAGGGTTTGCTGCTGAGGTTTTTTATTGCCCATCAGCACTGAGACCTGCCTTTTACCTCTTACCTGCTACTGTCACGTTAAGTCTGGCTTTTCCAAGTGAAAGTTGCAATAAGCACTCTGTGCTACCATGTCATTAGTGACACAGCAGAGGGACAAAGGGTTTTTCTAGAAATCTTGAAAAATCAAAGGCCAGACCTTGCTCTGTTAGGCTTGGGAATTAGGTTCAGTGAAAATATTCCAAATTTGTGTTACTTTAAAGAAAGGCAGAATTCATCCCCAAACCTAAAGATAAAAGGCTTAGAATCCATTAATATGACTTCCAGCCTAGCAACCATATCCTCAGGTGCTTTTTTTGCACTCACACAGCAGTGATGGGAGTAAGTGGATTGTCAGCCACATTTGGGGGTCAGGTTTTCAGGATTCAGATCAGCACCCAAATCACAGTTGTCAGTCGCCTCAAATGTAATGTATAAGGCTTAATGTCTAGGATGAACACTTTGGTTATAATGTTTACCTGCAGGAATATTTCTTTGAGTAGCACTTACTGTAAAAATGCAGGCTAGATACTATTTTATATGTCATACATATAAGTAAACCATAATTACAAACTGTGATATATTTTAAAAAAACCAGAAGTATCTTGGGATTAACCTCCCATAGATTGACGTTATCTAAATGAAAACAAGAAGAACTAGACAACTGGAAAATGCAAGTTAAGGAAGATTTGGGAGACGAAGCTGCAGTGTATGCAGCCAGTGAAACAAACTTGTTCTCAGCTCTTGCACAGGAGAGCGATAACTTAGGCATCCTTTACTTTGAATATTTGTACCTGCTGTTACTCTGCTAGTTTCCAGCTAGGTTCTGTTCTTTGGCTTGTAGATGAGAACTACCAATGTTAAGGAGTTCTAGGCATTTGTATCAAAATTGTTAATGCTCTTTTTTGATGCATCAGCAGGAATGGCATGATGACCCAGCCAAGATGGTACCGGAAGGGGCTTGTCACTTTCTGCTTTAACACAAGCACCCTAAAAAAAGACTGAAAACTTGAACTTGACTCCCTTGAGGGAGATCTTGACAAATTACGGTAATGAGAGAGATGGAGAATCCCCAACCATGGGAAGTTTAACACAGGCAAGTGCTGGATTCTGCACCTGGGAGGGGGCACCCCTGGCTGCGTGGATGGACTGGGAATGAGAGGCTGGAGAGCAGCTGTGGGAAGGGACCTGGGGGTCCTGGTCGATGGCCAGTTGGATCTGAGTCAGCAGTGCCCTGGCAGCCAGGAGGGACATCCCTGTCCTGGGGGCATCAGGCCCAGCATCACCAGCCACAGCATAAGAGAGACATTAAGCCATTGAAGAGTGTGCAAAGGAGATTTCTCCCCCAATGGGTGGTCAGGCACTCGAACAGCCTTCCCAGGAAAATGGTCTGTCATAGATCAAGAAGTGTTTCGACAATCCCCTCAGGCACAGGGTGGGATTCTTGGGGTGTCTGTGCAGTGCCAAGAGTTGGAGTCAATGATCTTGATGGGTTCCTTCCAACTCGGCATATTCTATGATTCTATGAAAATGTTTGAGGAAGAAGGGCATGATCAGAATCTGAATTGGTTCATGAACACAGACCTGATTTGTCTGGATTTTGCAAAACTCTGTTTTTATACATTAGTCAGAAATATGGAGCCCCAGCTTCTGTAAAGCCCCACATCCTAAAATCCCCAGATTTCAAGGATGATCTGTATACTTACACAGAAAGTAATCCTATAAGACAATATTGATGCATATTGAGTGAGCTGAGGCATATTTTTTTTGCCTAGATTGAAGGATATCTAAAAACATCATACAGTTGCTTGTTTTGGCTCAACCTTGGACATTTTAAATATATATTTATGAAATCCCTTCATCTGAGCACTGAGCTTTTTCTGACTGCCCAGAGTGTGTGGTTGAAGGGCCTGCTGGGCTGGGCAATTTGCTGTATTTCTTATTTAGCTATCAACACTAATAAGAAATGTGACACTCACTTCAGTGTGCCTGTTCTGCTGACAGTAACATCTAAGTGTGTAGTTATTTCCAAGATTTGTTACCAGTCTTTTCCTTGGAGGGGAAAAGTCAGCCTAAACAGGTGTAAGTCCATCTGCTTTCTTCATTCACTTTTTCTGATGTTTTACATTACCTTTGTGCAAATTGTGAGTTGGAAGGGTAAGTGCTGCCTAACGAATGGCAAAATTCAATTGTCTCCAAAAAGGTTGGTTTGAGTATCCTGAAATGGAAAATATGGGCAGATTTCAATTTGCAAATGGAAATGGTGTTTATGGTTGTTGAACTCGGTCTTGATTTTGGCTGAGCACTACATCACTCGTTTTCCTTGCCAAAGTAGGCAACTGGACTATTCAGTGAGCCCAGCCAACTTCAGTGAAACTATTCCCTGACAACTTTTTTTTCCTCCCCCAGGATTAAGGCTTCTGGTGTCCTCCTTCTGTTACAGGTAATATTTAGTTCCTAAGATAAGCGTAGAGGGAAAAATCCAAGGAAAATACTCACCAATGGGATTGTGTAAAGTGCTTTAATGCATATGATCAAAAAACCCTCTGTTAAAGCATCAAAATACTACTTATGCCAAAAAGATTCTGTATTATTTATCATTTGAGTTTCTACAAAGTTTTTAAAGGTAGTTTAAAACTGCTAAACAAATCACTAACTTAAGCTAAATGTGTATGTTGAGTGTATATGGGGATTTTTTTTTCTTTTGCATTTATATGTGGGAACAGACCAGATGAAGGCTGCTTAAATCTAAAGTAGGATGGTTGTAACAAATTTGTGAATATTGTTTAAATTGCATTAAAGCTTATATGTGGTGTGCCAGCTAGCAGTCAGTAACAGCTGTCTTTGCACAAATATTTGGTTTTTTATTTTTAATGGGAGCTGAATAAGCTTCCTTCTCTCACTCCTCACCCAAATGCTATGTCATCACATCAATACCCAGTGAGGTAATTGCACTCTCTATATAATTATATTATCAACTGCTCTAAAATACAATATGTTGTGCTTATAGGCCCCCTGGCCCTTATGCTACTGGTATTTGCAAGGTTATATTTGAAAATCCATATATACTCAACTGTGATCTATTTAATTTCCAATGAGCAAGAGCACCTGGTCAGAGTAGCCCTGTGCATCAAGAAACCTGTCCTTGCCCCTCAGCTGCCCTTTGGCTCTGCACACACTGCTCTTAACTTTTCATCTCTTCTGCAATCTGCAAAATTATAATAATACCTACTGCTCTCATAGAGTTGCTGGGAGAGTTAATGAATGTAGTATGAAGCACTCTGAGCTTTCAGATAAAATCAATGTTATTAAAATCATGTTTTTGTTTTTCTCCTCAGTGAGTTCAGGTCATGCTGGGACTAAGCCTTTTCAATAATGCTGGCAGTGTTCACAGATGCATTTAGACTGTTTCTGGGAAAAGGGGCCTGACTAACTTCGTCTCATTGATGAGACAGAAAATCAATTTGCAAATAAAACTTTGAGATTATTAAATAGGGGAGATCATTGGAAATTTAGCATGTAGGACTGTTTTAGCCTTCTTGTTGAAGGTGCTTATTAACCACTAAGATTATTTTATGTTTATCCACAGAAATATATGTAATACATGTTTTTACAGGCCAGTATTTTTCTGACAACATACTTGTCCTATTTTAATCTCTCAAAATATTGCAACATTTTTGGTGCAGGTGTGTGATTATGATATCAATATATGACTGGTATTACCGGAGAAGGGTTAAGTGTTATATGTAGCTTATGATGAGTATTTAACAAACACTTTAGAATCTTTCTAATTGTAATGTTTGTTGATGCCAAATGTAAACCAAATGGCCGCAGTCTGTAAGAAAGTAGGGTGAATGCCGTAATTCTTATGACTGTTCCCATAATGACTGCCTCCTTCAAACGGAAGCTTAAAATGCTCTCCATTATCTATTGTTGGTTCTGGCTCACCAGGGAGGGCCCAGATGACTAAGCTGGCCAGTGTGATGCCCATCCACAAGAAGGGCTGGAAGGAGGATCTGGGTAACTCCAGGCCTGTCAGCCTGACCTCAGTGCCCAGCAAGATTATGGAACAGATCATCCTGAGTGCCATCACACAGCACCTACAGGATGGCCAGGGAATCAGAGCCAGCCAGCATGGCTTTAGGAAAGGCAAGTCCTGTCTGACTAATCTGATCTTCTTTTATGACCAGGGAACCTACCAAATAGATGAGAGTAAGGCTGTGGATGTGTCTACTGAGACTTCAGCAAAGCCTTTGATACTGGCTCTCACTGCATTCTCCTGGAGAACCTGGCAGCTCATGGCTTGGACAGGTGCATCTTCACTTGGTTAAGAACTGGCTGATGGCCTGGCCAATGGAATGGTGCTGAATGGATTTAATCCAGTTGGCAGCTGGTCACTAGTGGAGTCCTACAGGGCTCAGTATTGGGGGCAGTGCTGTTTAATATCTTTATTGATGATCTGGATGAGGGAATCGAGTGTACCAATGGATGGCACCAAGCTGGGTCAGAGTTCAGATCTGCTGGAGGGCAGGAAGGTTGCAGAGGGACCTGGACAGGCTGGATTAATGGACTGAGACCACTGGCATGAGGTTAAACAGGACCAAGTGCCGGGTCATACACTTTGGCCACAGTAACCTTCTGCAGCTCCCAGGTGTGGAAAGAGTGGCTGGGATGCTCATTGGCAGCGGCTGAACCTGAGCCCAGGTGTGCCCAGGTGGGCAAGAAGGCCAATGGCACCTGGCCTGTATCAGCAGTACTGTAGCCATCAGGACCAGGGCAGTGATTGTCCGTCTGTGCTGGGCAGTGGTGAGGCCACACCTCGAGTGCTGTGTCCATTTCTGGGCCCCTCAATTCCAGAATGACATTGAGGTGCTGGAGTGTGTCCAGAGAAGAGAAAGGAAGTTAATTAAGGGTCCAGAGAATGTCTGATGAGAAGTGGCTGAGAGAACTCAGAGCTGGGGAGCTGGGGAAGGCTCAGTCTTGAGCAAAGGAGGCCCAGGGGGTATTGAACGAGAGCTTCAGAAGTTCGATGCCGCGTTTATTCCTCTGGGTCCCTCGTGGACACGCTTAGGCGGCACTCTCCCAGCACCCACATGTGCACTCGATCTCACCTTCGCAGGTGGTCGCGAACAGCCACTCACACTCACAGTCTGTGCACGAACCGGAGATAAAGAGGCAAGAGGGGTTCTCTGCATGCAATTCTGAGGCGTTTAATGGTAATGCACCTGAAGGGTGGCAGAGGCAAAAAGAACACAAAACTGAAAGCCCGTGCTGGTTTTATCCTGAAAACTCCCAAAGGCAGGCAGAACATCCAAAACCAATAGTCTGAGGGCTAGGGGGCAGAGGCAAAGTTGAGTGACATAACAGGGGCCAATGGAAGAAGGGATGGGAGGGAGGACAGGTGTGTGCTTCGCAGGTTCTAGACAAAGGGAGAACTTTCTAGCAGTGTTGTAAGGAGAGATCACTCTTAGGGCAACTTGGAGGGGTGTAAAGTAGACTTAGCCACCGCAACAAGGGGGGACCTTGTCACTCTCTACAACTCACTGGAGGTTGTAGTAAGGTGAGGGTTGGTCTCTTCTCACAGACAGCCAGTGACAGGACAAGAGGACACAGTATTAAGCTGTGCCAGGGAGGCGTAGGTTGGACAACAGGAGGAATTTCTTCACAGAAGGGATTCTTAAACATTGGAAGGCATTGCCCAGGGAGGTGGTGGCTCTCTGAAGGTGTTCAAGGACCAACTGGACATGGCACTCAGTGCCCTGGTCTGGTTGACAAGGTGATGTTTGGTCCAAAGTTTGATGCAATGATCTCAGAGGTCTCTTACAACCTAATTGATTCTGTGATTCTTTGGATTTAACACCTGGCAAAGACAGGGAATCCTTTCAAGTTAAGTATGATAAACTATAACCTTTTGTAAAAGGATTTTATGGGAGCTCACATATTACCCTGATCAATCTATACGATAGACACAAATCCCTAGAATTGTTAATCATTCTCTGGTTTAGCGGTGGGGGGTTCCGAGCGCAGAGGAGACCGGCCAGAGTCACGATACGAACACCGATACGATTTGAGCATCGTGCTCCCTTTATTGTTTACTTACACTCACTTATATTTACTTTACAAAGCTTCACACCCTATTCCCACTGGACAGCCTCTAAGCAGCGGGGCAGTCGACCAGCGTGTAGCTTTTCCCAAGGCTGTTCAAGGCTGCCTGCTGCCAGGTGTCTTTCTGGCCTATCTGCAGCCTGAGGCCCCTTCAGGGGCGCTTCTGCAGCAGCCCTGGGGTGCCCAGACTGCCCAGACTGTCCTGGGGTATCATATGCCCCTGTTCCACGAGGAATCCCTCTACACTCTTTTTATCCACAGAGCACACAGTATTCTACAGTTTTAGAGCTATAATGAATCTTTGAAATCATATTAAGGTGGAACCAAATAATAATTTAATTGCCAGTAGCAAGAATCCTGTTAAATTATTTGAGCAGGAAGAGCATATCCACCTGAAAGTTTGTGATAAAGTTAATGGTATAAGTTCTTCAGCAGTAATTGTTTGGGTAATCTCCGGATATAACACATAGGTAATTTAACCATGATTTTCTTGAATGGTTCCTAAATTGCACTGTGTTTTCTTAATAATTGTGCATGTTTTCCTTCATTTTCTAGCTTGTGTGGGCAAGGACAAAATACACAAGATACAAATTCATGAAGAAGTCAGGAGGTTCTGGATTCTTCACACATAATCTGTGACCAAAGCCTCATGTCATACAGTGCAGTCACAAGCTCAGCAAAAAGATTTTCAGCTTAGAAAAGCAGAGTTTTTATAATCAGATATGTTACCTTCATGTATTCAGTAGTTATTTATATAATACCTACCTCTGACTTGCTCTTGCATGGTTTAAATGCAAGACACTCAAAATACATGCCAAAAGAACTTGGTCAGGTGACTCCAGCCTGAACCAGGTATACCAGTGCTCGGGCCAGAATCTGCTTATTGGTTTTCATGTGACATTCTCATGTGCTACGAGTTGGAAGTGAAGTCTTGTCTTGAATAAGTCTAATAAAACATTTTCCATCTGGAATAGAAAAGACCATAGTTCCAAGTTTTTATGAAAGCCTTACAAATTAACTTGGGATGTGTGGAGGGCTGGGAGCCCTTTGCCTTGGAGGAGAGAGGCCTGATGCCAAAAAGACTTTCCCCAGAGATAAGCAACCTTCCTCTGGGTCACAGTGACAAAACGAACCACCCCCAGCGTGCCTTGTTTCTATATGGTAATAGCCTCTACCCAGTTGGCTAATTGGTTTCTATCCCCGCCCCCCCCGCCTTTCCCATAAAAAGCCCCTATTTCTGCCCCTGAGGAGTGTGTTTTTGTCCCTGGCCTTCCTTTCACAGGGGGTGCTGGACAATAAAAGCTACCTCTGTGGAACAGGCAAACGAGGCTCCTGTTTCTCTGTCCCTGAGTTTGCCTTGGGTGATTTCACAAAGCTGAATCACAAGAGCTGGAATCACTTGTAGCAGGGAAGTTCCTACACTTGCTGAAATCATGTGCTGCCCAGGGAGGCCTGCCATCACCCCTGGAAGAGTTGTTCTATGCGGGACAGTCTCTCTAGGAAGGTTGCAGCATACTGGTGCTGACCAGCGTCGGACCCCTTGCAACAGGGATGAATAAATAAAAGATCTTTTAATGTATGTAATTGGAAGAGAAATTTGTGTTCTAGCAGCTTCTCATGATTTATCCTAATGGTGGCAAATCAATTGAGATGAGAGAGAAGCAAGGAATCTGCCTGCTTGTGTATTCAAAAATAAGATATGTTTCCTCTTGTTGTCTAACAGCAGCTGCATCACTGGAAAATGTGTTCTAATGAGAATATTTATTTTTTCAATAGAAGACTAAACTGCTTCATAGAGCCCTGGATTGAGCCAAATTACTTTTTGTTGGGGTTTTAGGAGTTCTCCTAGTTTTTTTTCTGTTAAAGGAATTTTCCCCCATACTGTTGCTAGGGGAACAAATGGCCAGGTGCTTAAGAAGAACAAAAGACCTGGCTGCTCTTTTTGTTTCACCTGGGGGTGTGGTCAGTCGGTCTCGGAGTTCAGAGAGAGAGAGAAGCTGCTTGTTCTTTGGCCATGTTTTTCTTTCTGCCAGAGCAGCCCCAGGATCCCAAGCCCCACCTTCCCTGCCCCGCTGGAGGCCAGGCTGTGGCCGCCCTGCCCCCGCCGCTGCTTCGAGCCTTCGCTGTGCTGTAGCCGTGCTCGCCCTGCCTGCCCAGACCTCCGGGGGCTTCCCCGTTTGTATAACATCCCATCTGCCATCCGGGATTTGTGCTTGTCCCTGCCGCTCCAGCCTGCCATTCCTGAGGGTCCGGCCGGACACCGGGATCGGCTGCCCAGGGTTTGTGAAGCCTTTGTTCCATCCCTCCCGGGATCCCGGGGCACCGGTGCCGCGTGCTCCCCGAGCTCGCTCCGGAGCGCCCCCTGCAGCCGCGGGGGAACCATCGCACCTGCCCTGCTCACCGGGAGCCGCCAGCGCCCCTGCCGGCTGCGAGCGGAACTGCACCCGAGGGGAAAGGGCCTGACAGCCGAGAAGGCTGGGGCTGGGTTTGTGATTGTTTGCTGTTACTGCCAGAGTTATTGCTGTTTGTTTGACTGGTTATACACATATAGATATATAATAGCAAAGAACTGTTATTCCTATTTCCCACATCTTTGCCTAAAAGCCCCCCTTGATTTCAAAATTATAATAACTCGGAGGGAAGGGGGTTGCATCTGCCATTCCAAGGGAGGCTTCTGCCTTCCTTAGCAGACACCTGTCTTTCAAACCAAGACACTTTTAAAAGCCCAGAAATTAAATTTTGAAAGGTGTCAACTTAGATTCTAGCTTTGTTTTCACCTGCTGCTGCTGCAGGTTTTCTCTTTTGGTGTTTAACTGACATACTGTGTGAACACTTAATAAATAAGTTGCACATAAGGTGGTGGAAAAAAATGATATATTGCTATACGTTCTTTGACTTAATCACAGCCTATGCAGTACTTCTAAGGATCTGAAGAGTAATAAATTTACGTTATCCTGGTAGGTATATTTTTTATAAGCTTTTACCCTAGACAGTTGCCAGAATGTGATCTGTATCTGTTACTGATTAATAGCTGAATTAGGAGCACAAAACTAACCTGTTCTTGAGAATCAGCTGCTGGGATTCTATCAAGATGCTACGGAAGAATAGCATGTGAAATAATATATTAGCAGCTTAGTATTTATATAAAAATATGATGTGGTGAAATAGAAAGTCAATCTCTTGCAATTTAAAGAATTCTGAAAGTGCCAGAATTGCTCCAGAAGATCTTTAACTCCTGTGCTGTTGTGATTAATAATTTTCTTAGGCGTTTCAGAGCCAGCTTGCTCTGTGAAATTGTATCCAGAACTTACCACAGTAACAGTTAAGTATTACTTAACATAAGAAAATATCTAGATTCAAATTGAATCAGATTGACAGTGTATCTGGCCCAGCATTCTCTCTAATAAACATGGCCAACAGCACATATCTTGGGCAGAACATAAGCACAGGGCAAACAGGCAGCAGTATTTTGCCAGAATACCGTACCAGCCTCTGGTGATTTCCAGCTTAGGGTCTTGAACTTTCGAATACAGACCTGATCAAATCTAATTTTTCATTCCTCCATGTTTGTGAATAGGAAAAAGTGAAGTGACTCATGCAGGCAGATTTGCTTATTGGAGATATCTTTTATCAAAGTGGCAGTTGCCTAAAAAAGGGAAATATTAGAGGCTGCCAAATGTTTAGTGGCTGTTTATTGCAGCACTGACTATAGGCTTAGGGGAAGATATCTCCAGTTTGCCTGGGAGCTGGCATTACTGCCTGCACATTATTCACAAAGATTTGGGTGAAAACATTTGATAAAAACATCAAGTGAAGCCACATTGTCTGTTAACCTCAGTTTGTAGGACTGCTTTTTTGTCTTTCCTGACATGCTCTGCTGTGATGTGTCATTCTTCAACAGGCATGTTCAGCTACATGGTGTCATGGCTGCATAATGTGATGTATGTATTGTGAAAGGATTTGCCACAGTGTCAGCTCTGAATTTTGGAGGAGAGGGAGGGGGAGAACTGTTTGGGATACTGCAGTCTGCATATTGGAAAACAAAGACATTTCCCAGTTATTCCTTTGCTGCTTGTAGAAAATATTGATATGGATGGTTTAATTTGTAAGTAATTTGCAGAACTTACACCTATTGCTTGTAGGCTTGTTTTAAGGTTTTCATTGTCTGTTCTTACAAAGTAAGCAATGACATCAGAGTGTCTTATTGTGAAGAAAGTGACTTGCCTCCATCACCCAGCAGAGAAGTCCCTGATGCATGTCGCTATTGATATTTACAGCCTAGATGTTTACAGAGATAAAACTGGCCTGTGAACTTGGAGATGGATATGGTAGATATCCCATACTGTCACTTAAAAGACAGAAAATGCAACAGAGATCAGGAGGAGAGAGCAAGAGGACACTGAGGAATTTAGATTCTTCCTGTTTACGGCCTGTGCCGCTCCATTCTCCAGGAAGCCCAGCTCATAAGTACACCAGATCAAAAGAAAGAGTTTTTGAAAGTTTGACTGTTGGGGTCCCTCCCCTGCCATGGAGCCCTGGGAGAGGGGCCCTGAGGGCACAGACACGGGGTTTCCCTGCCCCTGCTCAGCCTCGTTCCCATTGGTTGGTTTGTGTTCCCTGCGCGGGCAGAAGGACCCTTGGTCCCGTGACTGGAACAGTTCCTCGGCAGAGCTCCAGCCATGCGGCTGGAGAAATAAACATCTCTGAAACATCTAGCAAGAATCTGTCTGTCCATATATATTTCCTTTCCACGGGACTCCTGGTTTGATATATGCGTGTTGCAGGATCCCCACTGCAACAAATGGTGGAGAATTGAGAGCAGAACGATCCCCGATCCCTAAGCGACTGATTTGTGTGAGTAAACCCTGAAAACTTTGGATTCCTCTTCTTGGTTTTGCTTTGCTATTCCATATCTAAACTATGGAGGAACGGTGGGAAGACTCTTGGCTCTCAGAGCCACATATGGACATTTATCCTAAACTTAAAATGATTCTTGAACAACGATTTGTAAATTTTAGCTTGATTCAAGCTCAAAAAGAACTGAAACACTTCCTGGCATGGTTGTTTAAGAACTTTTTCTATGTTTCTTGGGATTTAATTCTTACCAAGGGCTTTTGGAAAACCGTTTGGACACAGTTAATACTGGAGTCAAAATATATGCCGATGGAAGAATATTTTCGTGAATATTATTTAGTTACCGAGACTGTTGAGCAATGTCAGCTGTGTCCTGGTGAAGGGAAGCCTGGCGCAGGGACCGTGCGGCCCAGGCCACGTGCACCGAGCGCTCTGTGAGCAGCAGCGAGGCAGTTCCCGCGCGCGGGCGGAGCCAAGCGAGCTGCAGTGTCGGTGGTGGAGCGAGGCGCGGTGGGAGCGGCGGGGCCCGGCGGTGCCCGCACGGCCCAGCGCAGCGCGTGGTGGAGCGAGCCCCGTGAACGCCCGACCGAGAGGGGCGGCGCGCGGGCGGCGGCTGGCGGCGATGGCGGTGGAGCAGAGCCGCGCCCAGCCGAAACGTGCGCTGGAGCGGAGCGCGGGGGGGTCATCGCTCGGGGGCCCGGCCGAGACATGGGTACAGCACCTGGCAGCGGCAGCGAAGCTGCGACCAGAGGAGGCGACGCACGGAGAACTGAGCGGCGGGGCCCGGCCCGGCCTGCGCAGCCCCGAACGCGACCCCGGGAAGAGTGCGCAGGCACCAGCAGCTCCAACAATTCCAACACGGGAGCGACCGAAGGAGAGAGCAAAGACGCAGCGAGACAGAAAACAGCAGCCACTCGGAAAAAGGAAAAGATCATAGTAACTAAGACCTTAGGGATAGTAAAATGGTATAATGTTAAGCAAAATTATGGTTTTATAACAAGGTGTGACAACCAGCAAGACATATTCGTGCATAGAACTGCTATTAAAAAGAATAACCCTGAAAAATGCATGCCAAGCTTGGGAGATGGAGAAGTCGTGGAATTCAAAATTGTTCTAGGGAGAAAAGGGTTACAAGCATCGCAGGTCACTGGGCCTGATGGTGTTCCTGTAAAAGGCAGTATATATGCAAAAAATCGTAGTCATGTTAGACAGTATCTCCATTGTAAGCCCTCCCTACAGTCTCCCTTTCCTAATCCCACCTTTCCCTTTTACCCTATGTCCTATTACCCCCAGTGTATTCCCAATCCGTTTTTTCATCCATGGTTTCCCTCACAAAACCATGCTTTTGCCAACTGTTTCCCCAAAAATCCCTTTCCAATGCCGAGTGGGGGATGAAAAGGGGGAGGGAAGAAGTTAAACCCTCTCCTGCCTCAGTTTCCCCACAAAGCATGCTCAGAGAGTTCTGTCTCCCTTCTGTCAGCCCTAAGATGTTCCACAGAATCTGACTGGACATTTAAAGACTCAGGAGGGTGGCTTGTTTTGTCTTGAAACTGTTCTTGTTATGTTTATCCAGTTGTTTTCATTCTCCTTTTATTAAAATAAAACGGGTGAGGTGTTGGGGTCCCTCCCCCGCCGTGTAGCCCTGGGAGAGGGGCCCTGAGGGCACAGACACGGGGTTTCCCTGCCCCTGCTCAGCCTCGTTCCCATTGGTTGGTTTGTGTTCCCTGCGCGGGCAGAAGGACCCTTGGTCCCGTGACTGGAACAGTTCCTGGGCAGAGCCCCGGCCATGCAGCTGGAGAAATAAACATCTCTGAAACAGCTAGCAAGAATCTGTCTGTCCATATATATTTCCTTTCCACGGGACTCCTGGTTTGATATATGCGTGTTGCAGGATCCCCACTGCAACATTTGACTGTATTTTGGTTCATAATGAAACACAAGTTTGTTCAAGCAGGGAGCGTAGCTGGCTAGTAAATTGCAAGTTGTGTGCCTTCTGGCAGCAAAATGGAATATTTTTCATCCAAAAGGCTGAAATCCATAGCCACAAAACATGGGGTTCTGTAGGACTGATGGGAGAAGTGAGGCAGTTTTGGAGGTGTTCTTTGAAAAATGTTTTTTCATTAGCTGTGCTTGGCTCATATACAGAATTTTGCCTTTGTGCAGGTGTTTTCACTTCTTATATTTTAAGTGTCTAATTGCCTGTCTTGGCAATTTGTGTTTGTATTTTTTTAGATGGTGAAGCCATCACAATTCAGTTTATTTTCAGTTTACCCTTCTTTTTCCAGTTTACTTTTTTTTCCAACAGGGAAGTACTCTGTAAAGATTCGAATAACAAGCAGGCTCCTATACATCCAGATGAAGTCCAGTGTACACAACTCATATGGCGTAAGTTTCTACGGAGTGCACCACTGTCATATGCCAAGTCATTGGCAATGATGGCACAGACAGAAAGAGAACAAACAGTGGATAATTTGGTTGCCCACCTCCGGCAAGATGAAGAAAGTTTCTCTTCTCCTATGGGCCTGCATCTCAGCTGTGAAAAGACTGTCCAAGTATGTCCAGCAGTTTAGAGAAGTGTCCCATGCCCTGCCAGTGCAGACCAGTCCCTGGTAAGTGCTCCCCTGTGCCAGAGAGAGGGGACACACCATGATGTAACCTGTGGTTTTACCTGCATGATCACAGAGAGGATGTGGGGAAGTGGGATGGAAACCCTGCCTCTGCCCTGGGAGCACAGGTGAGTGGAGAGGAGGAACAACCACCCCAGGAAATTCTTCAAGGATAAAAGCAGCTCCAGTTTCCAGTGGGCAAGTCCTCAGACAGAAGGGCTGATGTTACTTCTGATTAATTGGCACTGAAGCACAGCTCCTTCTGGCACCCCAACTGCCAGTGCTGGGCTGGATGTTCAGAGAAGTCCCTTCCACACATCCTGGCCCTGATGCCATGTGGAGTAATCTCACACAGCGAGCTTGAATAGGAAACCCCAATTGCCCAGGGATCTTGAAAGTTATCACGAACTGGCCTGAAGCTGAAAATTTCAGATTATCATCATAAGAGGAGGAGAGGGGACGTGCTGAGGAGGCCCCACCACATAATCAGCTACCAGAAAAGGAAAAGCGATGCCCTCTCTTCACTGCTGTATCATAGAGATACACTGAAAATGGAAAGCTGCTGTATGGAGTCCTACGTGATGAGTCGCAAAAGCTCTTGAGGGACAAGGTGGATCAAGTCCGGTTGCAGAGCTGAAAGCCTCCAGATGGCCTTGGATACCACTGAAACAGAGAAATGGCCAACACTACCTCTACACTGACTCGTGGGTGGTGGCAAATGCCCTGTGGGGGTGGCTGGACTGATGGGAAAAGATCAATTGGCAGCACAGAGGGAAACCCATCAGGGCTGCTGAATTGTGCCAAGACATCACTGCCTGGGTAGAGAACGTGGCTGTCAAAGTCCTTCATGGAGGGCTGCCAAAGGACATCAGCAACAGACAGGTGGATTGGGCTGCCCAGATTAAAGTGTTTCAGGTGGATCTGGACTGGCAACACAAGGCTGAGTTATTTCTGGCTTGATGAGCCCATGACACCTTGGGTCATCAGGGAAGAGATGCAACCTCCAGATGGGCTTGTGATTGAGGGCTGGATTTAACCATGGACACCATCTCCCAGGTTATCCATGACTGTGAAACGTGCACTGCCATCAAGCAGGGCCAAAGGGGTAAAGCCTCTGTGGTGTGGGGGACAGTGGTGGAAATATAAATAAGGGGAGGCCTGGCAAATCAATGACACCATGCTCCTACCAAGCCTGCCAAGGCAAGCACTGTGTGCTGACAGTGGTGGAAACAACCACGGGATGGCTGGAGATTAATCCTTTGCCTCATGCTGCTGCTTGCGGCACAATCCTGGGCCTTGAAAAACAAGTCCTGCGGTGACATGGCACCCCAGGAAGAATTGAGTCAGACAGTAGGACTCACTTCTGAAATAGACTCATGGACACCTTGGCCACAGAGCACGGGACTGAGTGGGGGTTTCATATTCCCTGTCATGGACCAAGCTCTGGGAAAGTTGAACGGTGCAATGGACTGTTAAAAACCACACTGAAAGCAAGAGGTGGTGGGACCTTTAGACATCAGGATCTACATTTACTGAAGGCCACCTGGTTAGTTTTCACTAGAGGCTCTGCCAATGGAGCTGGCTCTGGTCAGCCAAAAGCTCCACGCACCGTAGCAGGGGATAAAGTCCCTGTGGTGCATATGAGAAATGTGTTAGGGAAGGCAGTGTGGATTTATCCTGCCTCAGGCAAAGGCAAACCCATGTGTGGGATTGCTTTTGCTCAAGGACCTGGTGGGTGATGCAGAGGGATGGGGAAATATGATGTGCACCTCAAGGGGATTTGATTTTGGGGTGAGAACAGTTTGTAATGTTGAATTGTATAATATTGGTTGCTGAATGACACTGTCACTGTGTGCCATTACTACCATGGACAGTGAGTATGGATTGCACCACATACCAGTCATGTGTTGCAGTGCAGGGCTGGATGATAAAGTGCCACGATGTTCCCAAAAGCATCTCCAGGAGGAAGCCACTCGGCAAGGCCACCACACTTGCACAGACGTACACACACACACACGGATAGCTCCAGGAATGGATCAACGGTAAAGAGCCAAGGAAGGGTCTTCGTATGGGGTTCCATGGGAGAGGTTTAACGCAGCCACACACACGAAGGGGTCAAGAGACGAAGAGAAAGAACACGAGGGTCCAGGTTTATATGTGGGAGCAGAGGGAGCATCAGAGACCAATGATCTGAGGGCAAGGGGCAGTACACAGGCGGGAGTAGAGAATGGGAGCCAATGGGGGGAGCTCTGAAGGAGTGGCGATGGGGCAAGGGCCCATGGGGGAACAGGGAGTGGAGAACTTTCTAGGGCAGGGACATAAAAGGTAACAAGGGGGTGGGAAGGCCAACAGGCCAACCAGGGAAGCACAACTGGGGTACATTAACATAACTGAACAATGCATCTTGGGGGAAGTCTTTTCAGTCATCCTAACCTGGAGAGGATCTCTGGATTTAGGGACGGTCCCACCAATGGACTCCTTTTGGTCTGTAAGCCCATCAGACCCCACAGTCATGAGCTCCTGCTGCAGCTTGCAACCACCAGACAGCACATATTCTCCACCTCTTTCTCCCTCTCTCTCCCACTCCCTCTCTCCCTCCCCCTCTCCCTCTCCCCCCCCCCCATATATATGCATAAACGTGTACACCTACACAGACACACAGACATGTATATAGTTGCAAGGTATAGCATCTGGGCATGATGTAGATGCTGTAGAGAATGTCCTGGTTCCTGCCAGGAGGGCGTAACTTTTGCAGCAGCCAGGAGAGGCATGGCCAGGACCCTGGAGTTACCCAGTAACACCTCACACCATGTGCAGTGGTGGTGTGTCTTTCTGGTTTTCTGGAGTGTGCGGTTGGGTGGCACAAGGTTCTGCGTGGTAAGTGCGTGTGAATAGTTCATGGTTTGTACATGCTCTTGTTCTTACTGTTCATTTTCTTATTTCATTGCTCTTTCTAGTAAATAGTTCTTATTTCAACTCTTGATCTTTACATTTCTGTGCCTCCAGTTCTCCTCTCTGTCCCACTGCAGGGGGAGGGAGAAGTGAGCAAGCGACATGTGGTCTGGGGTGTTTCATTGGGAACACTAAATTAGGGAATATCATTCCTAAACAATGACATAGGGCCTCCTCCTTGTAGCATTCCTTTTTCGCCAAAGAACCTTTCAATCCTCAAATGAGTTTAAATTTAGTATATTTTAAAGGCATTTATTAATGGCTATGGTCTCTTGGCAGTCTCTGTACATCTCTTTGATTATGATAAAGGTAGAGAGGTGCAGATGGACTTCTGGAACCTGGAGCACAATTCTTGTCGATTTAGGGCTTTTTTCTAATCCCGGAGATGTGAGATTGCACAGATTGCATGGGTGTACATGTGCTGCTAGAGTGGTTGTGGGAAACTGTTTCACATACTGTAAGGGCCAGCATGCATGTTACCATGCATTCAGCAACCATCGGAAAGCCAGCAGCTTCTCTCTGTTTTACATCATTTGAAAGATGACAACAGAGGGAGGCATCTGTCTTTTTTTTGCAACAGGACTTTACTTGCTTTCAAAAAACTGTAGTTAAGCTATAATTAAGGTTTAAATATACAAGGTTATTTTTAATATTATTTGGAGAGGTAATCAAGCAGTGACCTCACTTGACGTTGACAGCAAAGCTCCCACTGACTGTGCTGTAGTGAGGTTTTCATTCAATAAAAAGGCAATAAAGAATCTAATTCATAATGAAGGGAGGAAAAGATGAATCAATTCAAACTGTGTGGGTAGATTCTTTCCTGTGCTGTTAACTGTGCAGTGCCATTAAAACAACAAGGTCTGTCCTTATCTCCTGTAGTATTTATGGTTGTTCTTTACTTACAAATGACTAAACACAATTAGCCCTTAAATTAGCTGTTTGTTGTCTATGGAAACTATTGAGTGATGACTTTTTCTGAAAAAACCCTTGTTAATATTTTAACACAAGAAATACTTTGAAATTGTCTAATTACAACTTTTTTAAAATGATGTAAGAGTTGACTGGGTATTGTTTGTAGATGTTTTTTAAACAAATGTGGTTTTTAGTATGTATACTATATACATCAGAAATATTTCTTTTTGTCTAGCAATAAAATAATAGTTTAAAATATCATAATAGTTATAACTATCATAAGAGTAAATAGTATGACCATTGATCCATATTATTTCATTCGACTTATCTTGCTGAATGAACATACTAGAAGGTCATGGCTCAAAAATAATTTATTACAGTGTCCCCAATTACTACGAGTATTGGCTTAGTATTTGAAATAAATTACTGATATAAACTATTCAATTAACTCTGCGTGTTTATTTCTGATTAATTATACTATATATAGTGCTTCTCTATTAAAATAAGTAACTACTGTCAGTAACAAAAATTGTCAAATAATATGCTAACTCAGTTCTGTTTGTCCAGCTCCGAGTGGCTATTTTTCTCAGTACTAGACTTAAATTTTTTTTTAGTTAACATTTTAATTTGCATGTCATTTTCAGGCAGAACAGAATCGCTCTTTTTTTTTCCTTCTTACGGATTACGCTCTTTAATTATGTGCTTCTCAAGGTAATTCAAGTTATCTTTATACAATAAACATGTATTGATGCACTATCTTAATTGATCAGGGTACCAATATCCTGTTATTTCCCTACTTTGAAAGAAAACCAAACCCAATCCTTATACTGTATTATCTATACTGGCTAAGTTCTTGCTCTTTCGTATTCTGTAAAAGAATGTCCTTTAAAGTGCAAGAGCTTGGTGTTCTTAACCACCATGATTGCACACATGTGATGAAGATTGGGATTATGCAGACTGCCCAGGTATGATTATCTCATGACATCTTTTTCTTTTGCCTCAGAAAATGTATCCAAGCTATTTCTAGAAAATTCCTTAAATGAAACTTCAGTATGTAAGGTTTGCATATTGAATGAAAAAAACCCCTCAAGACTTTTACTTCTCAACTCTAACCAGCTGAAAAGATATGCAGGTCTCTGGTGTACAGTTCTTTGACTACCCAGAAAACTTAAGTGTTGGGTGAATAGCTAACTTGGGACACCTGGTCAAAATGAGTAAACTGCCTTGGTTGCCATGGCCAGACCCTGCCGCCCTTCTAAGAACAGGGTGAACTTCATGTGCTCCTTAATATTGTTTCCCATGAGGTCAATTGTGATTTCTTCTGGTATTCTCTCTGGCTGTGGTCTGTGGAAACAAAACCTGGAAGATTAGGGGAGAATTAATGAATTAGTAGTTGCAAACACAAATTTGGAATTATTAGAGCCCAAGGTTGTTATGAGATAGCACATCTCTCAAAAAAGGTGGTAGTAAGATCCCTAACACTATTGTTTAGCTGTTGTGGTCCAAATTCAGTGTCACATGACTAGAAATAAGAGAAGGATTTAGTCACTTCTTTTGATACTGTCTTGTTGAATCTCTGACTTAATAGTTTCCAAATGTTTTTACATAAATTGATTATGCAGCTGCTGCTGGTTTCTGTATTTCAGGAGCTCTAAATGTGGGACCCTCAGGAGAGCACAAAAATAGATTTGGGGCTGCCTTGGCACTATTGGTTTTAGGCCTGCCTGACAGTGATCATGGCTAATGCGGCTGCAGAGCTCTTGGTTGGTACTGTACTGTACTGAAATTGATCCACATATTTGCTCTGCATCTGCTCTTCCCTGTGAAGAACTTCAGGAAGAATATTAGTAATAACCTTGGGAGTGAAAATTGCCCGTAAGGAGGAAGAGCATACTTTATGCAGTAAATACAAATATTTCTGAAACAAAGTTACAGTGTGGGAATATTAAGATGGTGAGAATGCTTGCACATCTAGATTTACATATCACTGATGGGTTTTGTGTTAACTTCTTGTGCTCTTGACTCTGGATAGAGCTTTGCAGAAATCTTACTGAGCCCTTCTGTGCTGGGATGCGTCAAGTAAATTACCAGCAAAAACAGTGAGACTATTACCAAACTAAATGTGGACACTGCAATGAATATTTGTAATTGTTTCCAACTGGAATTAATGTACTTTCAGTAGATGTATAGACACCGAATGAAATATTTAAAATTGTGTGACAGTTAAATATTTGCTAGTGTGGCTTGCTTTTGAGAAATAGGAAGCCTTTGTGATTCTTCCTTCTGTGTCACTGTAATCAATGGACACTGCTTTGCCATTAAGTTCAGCAAATGTAGGATTGACAACAAATTAACTCATCACTATACACCAGTTCTTCGCAGTAGGGGAGGCAAGAGGAGTTGAATTTGAGATTGCTGCACCTGTGGCCGTGGAAATGGATCAATGCCATATTGTCTAATGAAACAATGGTATTACATATTATCTCTTTGAATCACTACCTTTGTTCAAGCTAGTACAACGCCATTTTTATGGATATAACTACTACTATTTTTTCGTAGTTAGAGCAGAAGAGCATGGAATAAGTAAGATAAAAAAATAAGAATTCTCGTAATTACTGTCATTTATGAAAGCTGGCAAATTACTATAGTAAAGGAATATTTTAAAAGGAGTAGGTTTTCCTAAGTTACGTGACAATTATATGTGAGCTGCCATATTTCTGGCACTCAACAACACAAATGCATACACGTATTTTTGTTCATTTGTTCCAAGAGTGTCTGTGAATAATGATAGATTCATAAAAGCTAATTACAATTAACTTCCAGAACAACTGGTTGGGTGAGATAGTAACTGAAAAATATATAAACATCTGAAAAGTTTGTAAGTGAGTCTGACAACTTGAATGAATACAAATTAATAAATGAATACTTGGGTATTTTATTCAAATATGGTTTAAAACTGGTTTAATCTTCACAGCACCTCCCCTGATATGGACAAAACAAATATTATGCTACCATGGGAAAAAAATGCTCTGATGAAGGGTATTTGAACCATGATCGCTGTAGATGTATACACGAATCTGGGATCATGGGATTTTCTGTGCCATGTATACTGTGTTACCCTGGAGTCCTCAAATCTGTACGAGATCAAAGAACTTTTCTGTTTTCTTAGCTACTTTTAATTTAGAATATGTGACCCCACTAGTTCTATCAGTTTGATTGCTTTCTGTTTAAAAGAAAACATGCAAAATATAAATATAAAGCAACATATGGAGCAATATATGTATAAATTGTTTTTTATTATTGTTGCCTGCTGCAGGATTCTCCCCTATGCCCTCTGGAGTATGATTGGTTCTGAGATTTCCCAGAGCGAGAACTCTGTACAGAAATTATTTATTTAGAAAAGTTATAGTTACCTTCTTGTAATTCTGATTTTAAGTAGATACTATTTTGCAACATTCCTGTTCATTTGCCACTACAGGTACTGGTGGATACTATCCTAAGTGGTTTTACTGCAGTTTTCTTCGATTTTATTTCCTAATTTTTATTAAAATATTATTTTTCATTAATTTAGTTGGCTTTTTTATCTGGCACCTTTATCTTCAACTGAGGAAACAACTGGAATGTTTTGACAGCCACATGGATATTCTGGGAGGGGTTGCCCTCTTGGCAAGTAATGCATGCAGCCATGCTACTGCTGCCCTCAAGGATAAAGAAATGAATGTCAGCTCAGGGGAGCACCATTGATCCTGTGTGAGAGGCTGATGCATATGAAAGAGGATCTCAGATGACTCAACCTTCAAAAACATGGAAGCGCAAGGGCAGAAATCTTCTCAATTTTGTCTTTCAGTTTTTGACACATATCTTACTGCTCAGGCATCAGGTTTACATATCACGTTGTATCCTAACAATATGTATGGTTAAAGCCTTGCGAAAACAATTACCAGTGTTCTCTTGAAACAGTTGTGATCCTCTAAATCACTGATTATCCTTATAGTCACTGCCTATTCTTTTTTTTTCTTTCTTATTCCTAGGCATACTTCCAGCCTCTGTGTGTATGAATCCCCAGGGCTGCCAGTCTTGTTCACTCACTGTTCAGTTGTTGAAATGATTTTCCCTTCTCGTTCTTCAACCCATTTACCACAGGCTCTCCTTTTTTTTTCATGCTTTGGTTAGAACATAGAACTAGGATCCACAGCTCTGCTGCACAGACTGTGTCTTAGTTAAAGGGTGTATTGGATTACAGGGTTTTCTTCATGCAAAGGAAAATCTGAATTTTCATGGTTTTAAGCTCCATTGAAGATTGAAGCAGCTTTGATTATTCTACAAATCTCTGACAGTAGTTTTGTTCCATCATTTATGTTTATCCTTTTATTTTTTTTCTCTTCTCTGTAATGTGGTCTGAATTAGCATGCTTATTTGTGAAAACATTACTGGGTTTTATATTAATCAGATTTCACTTGCACAGATTTTACTTTTTAGAAATTTTGTACAAAGTGCAATAATAAAACCAGCCTGAGCAGCATGGAACAGAGATGAAAACATTACACCTTCGGGGCAGGTATAATTTCCTATCCCTAGCTGTAAGCCCACCATCCTTGATGACATGCTACCAGTTTTTTACCATTCTGTTACTGTCAATAGTTGGCAGAATCAATGAGGATCCAGAAAGACAGTGTTTGTTTATCCAGTGTGACAAACCAAAGAGAGCAGAGCATTTTGTGTCATGAAAATCCACCTCATGACTTAGTAGCGATGGACTTGACATGTTCTGTGTCCTTTTCCTGGTAGGTGTTGACGCACAGCCTGTGTAAAGATCTGACATCCACAATTGAGCACAGGTTGGCATTTTTCCTTTCCTAGTGCTTTAAACTTGCTTTGTGTTTTAGTAAAATTAGCTGAACAGATTATTGTCCTGATGCACCAATACATTGTCATTGCTATGTCCTTTTTAATACAATACTAAGAGTCTGGCTGTGAAAAGTAGGTAGATTTTTACGTGAGCTCATGTGCTCATTTATATCCTTTTTCACTCTTTCTGTGGAACAGCTTCACTGAGGCACAGTTCCAAATTCTTGCTGTGTTATCAGTCTACTCATGTTAAGAAGAGCTTTGGGAAATAAGCTGTAATTTGCTCTTTTATGAACGCAAAAATCACTGTACTATGAATATGTATTGAAAACATCAAGAAGAAAATTTAGAAGAATTGTCAGTAATAATGATTTTAGTTGATTCCAAGGATACTCTCATACTGTAAAATCATTAGGACTTTTAAAACTATGTGGGGTATTGGAGTGAATAAGAAGTGCAACGTTTCACACAGAATGGGTTTAAGAAAAAATTATACTCAAAAGCATACTACTGGAACTTTAAAAACATAACTACAGTAGCCAAATAAAGAAAACAAAGCCATACATCAGTCTTAGTGACACCCCCTAAGACAGGTGAAACACAAATTGCATTTTCTAGGACCAAATAAAACCTTTAAGGAAGTATTTGGGGCAAATTTTAATGAAGAGTAGCCAGAGGCACTAAGTTTTAGTTATTGGTAACATGAGCAGTAGGGAAAAAAAAAATTAATTGTCAATGAAACAGGAGAAGCCTGGTTATCCTTACCCTCTATTGTGCTTTTCCTGCTGAACTGGTAATTGGATGCAAGTAAAATGGCAGTCTATAATAAGTATACTGTGTACTATAGACTTTAACTATTATTCAGTTTACAGTGGAATTGCTGCAGTGCAGGGAGTCTGGTTCAGAACTGTACTGTCAGTATTGCTGTGATTTTTAACCCAGTGCTTGTTTAACCCAGCACCAGCTCTGAGTTACTCGCTGCACCATTCCTCAGACATTGGCTTGCTGAATGGCATGCTCTGGCTAACTTATAAGTCTTTGTACAAGTTTCCCAGTCATAAGAACAGATGGAAGACAGCTCTAAAAATTATTAGTGTTCACAACTAAGGGGTAACATTACACCAGAGAACATTTTCTGGGCTGGTAGTGGGAACATTACAGGGTGGTGTGACAGGGGAGTTACTCTGCAGCCTCTGCATCTGCACTGCAGTGGTTTACAGCCCTTCTCCACAGTACAAAAACCAGTCACTGAACTCATTTGAAGATGTCTGTTCAGTCCTAACGATACGGTTTGCTTTTCAGTGCATGCTCCATTTTAGATAAGTCTGATTGTATGTAATGCTTTAATTAATTTCTATTTTTTTTTCTTTCTTTATAACAGAATTGGAGGCTGGAAGCACATTGCTGAGCAACCTCAGGTGGCTATTTTCATCTGCTCTGATAACAATACACATTCTGAGCAAAGATATTTGTTCTCTCCCTAGGAGATAGCTTTAATGCGCATTCACTGTGTTCATTCTGTGACTTAGAGGAGCTTTCATGCTTCTGATTCCAATCTCTTTGATCTCCTACTTAAATTCTAAAATAAGCTTAGTAATTTATGCAGCTAGTATATCTTGACTAAGAACATATTGATAGTTTGTTCCATTTCCTTCTGTAGAAAAGAAGTAAAGTAATAAAGTAATAAAGACAACCTCAGGCCCCACTGAGCCTGCTACTCCTCTGAAATTCTGTAGGTGAAGGGGAATCTGAAAACACATTAATTCACCTGAAATGCAATTCAGCCTTATTTTGGTACTGCCCTTCCATCATTTACAAAAAAAAAGATGTCTTGAGTTACTTTAGCCCTCATTTACCAAACATTTTGTATGTCAAGGGGAATAGTAAATTCTTTGAGACTCCAGCTACCAGAGAGAGTAAGCCCCTAATATAAGCACAAAGTGATTTATCATAAACTAAATTAAATCATCCAAACTCATCAATGGATATGAAGGAACAAGCAGAAGAGAGAAATCAGTTTAGCATCTTAGTAGATATGGGGTCTCACTGTTGTCTTGCAATGCTTTTTTATTATGTAGATAATAAGACCCAGCATCACTGCAGTTTAAATCAATCCAGATACAGTTATTAAAAGATAAAGTCACCGGGGAGGTAGGAGATGTGGTGTAATGTTGAAATAGCCTTTCACTGTGGCATCAAAAAGTGAAATAAATGTGTAGGAACTCACTGTCCTTGTGTAAACTGCAGAATCTCTGTGCTGTGCAGTGGGACTGGGAAGGTGCTCAGAAGATTCCAGTGTGCTGCAGGGAACGAGTGTGTGTGTTGGCCTGCCTCCTGAAACAGTTAACGTAACTGCTGATAAAGCAGCAACGTGGGGTTATACTTTACAAACTGAATCACACTGAAAATATTTAAAGCCAAAAAGAAGAGAGAAATAAAACAGTGCTGGTTGTGGCCTGGCTTTTTCTTTCAGGTGTCTGGAATGACTTGCTGTCCAGTGAAGCTTTTTGATAAAGTGCAGCTTAAAAACTTTTTTAAGAAACCCTGATAAACTTCCTCCAATTATTTCTGTAAGAATTTGAAATGCAGACAATTCTATCCCTCTTCTGTCACTATGCTGCATGTTTCAAGAATCTGATCTCAATAACACAATTAAACAAAAACGAGATATAATTTACTTAATGGAGCAGGTCGCGTGGACCTTCAGTTTTGTTAAGAGAGCTACGTTACAAGTATTAAAAAATCTAATATGCAATTAATGATGCTTTGATAGTAGTTACAAAGACAACTGAACCCTTTCAAGAGAGAATAATTTTATTTTGTTTTTCAAGCAATTACCCTAATGTAATTGCTGCTCATAATCTGGTCTGCTTGATACAAACTCAGGATTTCATTGAACGTTCAGAGTGCCATAGAGGAATATCACAGCTTTGCACTCTCTTTGGAAAAGTGCCTATACATTGGTGACATTCTTATAGTATTTCTCCATCAAACAGTTTGGATTTGCCTTCCTGTGATACCAAATTGCTCCTATTTATTCCCATCACATTTCATAAAATGAATGTGAATTACAACAGGGTTTTTTCAGATCTACACAGAATTAATGAATAACAAATTCCTAAAGAAGAGGAAGGAAAATAGATCACTGTGAAGTTTAGTAATGATTTATAATGGATCAAGGCAAGAATAGTGTTAAAGTTGGTGCAGCAAAGTACCCTTGAGAATTTTCTTCTCTTTCAGGGAGGGTGTAGTTACCACTAAATGTAAACCTTATTAAATGCAGCCAGATAGTGCTGTGCAGTGATGCAATAAAACTAGAGATGAACAGTGTGAGGCTGAGTCAAATAATGTATGTTACCACACCTAATGTTCTCTAACCAATTTTTTCTTTAATGGCAGCTGTCAAAAGAGAACAATGGTGATTATATGGGACCGCAGTCTTGCTGATCTGCACAAATCTGTACATGCATTGAAACTGATGTATGCTAAAAAAGAGATAAATGCATATAAATTACTTGTGGAACTGGTAAAATTATGGTCTTAGTTTAAAGAAATCTCAACCAAATTAATCCATAGATAGAGATGCTTGTAAAAGAAGCATAAGCCTTTACTAGTTACAAAAACTAGATACAAGGGGAACTGATGTGAATAATGTAATGAAATTACATGTAATCAGAGTAAATCAGGTATTACAAACATGGATAAGGTTCCAAGTTATTTTAACAATTTTAGTACTAATACTGATGGAACCCATAATCTTTTTCAATATTGCTGTATCATTCTATGTCTTCATCTTTCTACTGCATATTTTAAAAAATTGTACTATCTTTTGATTACACTCAGTAAAACTTTATCAAAACTTTATTTTGGTGGTGTTACATGACTTTTTTGTGATCGAGTTCTGTCAAAAGCATTAAAATTAATGAACATACATATAGCTCCAGGATACATAATGGATAACGTCTACAAATGAGATTTCTAGAGCCATCATATGTTTTGAAATGGGATATGAAGGCTTGACATTAGGCCTGAGCAATGATTTAGTTTGCTGCAACTCTTTTAAAGTGATTTTAAAATAATCTGCAGATCACTCTGAAGTAGAACACCTAGGATGGGTTCTGCTGGTTATGTTTTCAGGGTGGATGTTGTGATGTGATAATTAATTCCCCTAGGCCAGCAGATGCTGGAGCATACACGTATGTACCTTCACATATAGTTTTCTAATATATACATATATTTATGTGAACACCAAAGTGTGTCACTGAAAATCAAGTCTCAAAATTTTAAATTAGTCCTACGTGAACGTCAAAGTGTAAAATAGCCAGAGATCTGCCGGGATGAACCACACTTCTCACAGAGATATGATGGAACTCCGTTTATTCTATTGTCAGTCCCGTAGTTATACCCTAATTCCCCAAGCATGCGTAAGCAAGCTCCATGCTATTGGATCACAGCTGCTATTCACGCGACCCTTAATAGCAAGTGATTTGGTTACAAAAAATATGCACGTGACTATTGCTACACAACTTTTCCTCTTTCTGCGGTCAGCACCTCCTTCTTAACATTCTGTCGACTTGCCACATCAGCATTGTTCTTCTCCTTTTTCCTTACTCAAGGACAGTTCACGAACATAGCTTGGGTTGTGCACGTATACATGTCCCTGTTCACCCAGCCATTCCTCTACAATTCCCTCTTTTTCTCTTTGCACAAGCCAAGCCCGATTAACAACTTTCTCTAAAGCCTTCCGTATGCACCCAAAACCACAACAAAATATCCTGAGCACGATGGACACACACTGCCTTAAACTTCTTGTCTCAGGCACCCGATAACATTCTCGGCATAAACTACCTCGCTCGTCTATGTTCCAACTACCCCTTGTAAGCTCCTCCCCACAGCCCCCACAGCACAAGCGCAAGCACAAGCTATTATAACAGCGTAAACAATTTCTGCGGCGATTAGCATGCACACTTGGCGACTGCGCCCAGACTCCGAGTGGTTGTCCAGATGTGAGGTTGTCAGTCACCAAGCAAAGATTCACTTCCCAAAGGTTGGGAACATCTGCTTTACGTGTCACATCCTGGCTCAATGGCTCACGCACTCGCTGGAGCCTTTCGTGTTGACAGCAGGACTGGGAGCGGGCTTGGTCCATCAGGTAGGAACCCATATTGGTCCGGTATCTGAAGAGACACAACTATAACCTCGACCGTTAAATAACAATGGAGCTGGCCCCTCCCATTGTCCTGTCTGTGGGTCTTTATAACAAATTTGTACCCCTGGGGTAGCTTATAGCTTAACATGGCTGTTATGTGTGACTATGGGGGGCTGTACAGCATCTCCTGCCAAACTCAAAAAATTTAGAGTGAACAGTACTTGCTGCAGCCTAATTACAGGATCCGTTTGCTCAGTACCCTTCTGTTTAGCTAAATACTCCTTGATTGTCTGATGGGCCCGTTCTACAATAGCCTGTCCTGTAGACACATGGGGAATGCTGGTATTATGCTTAACACCTCATAGTTGTAAAAACTTCTGCACTTGACCCCCCACGTAAGCTGGCCCACTATCAGCGTTTAAGGAGTCTGGTACACCCATAATGGCAAAACACACAGTTAGGTGGCGAATCACATGGATTGCCTTCTCTCCTGACTGTGCGGTAGCCCATTATCATTTTAGAAAAGGTGTCTACAGTGACATGCACATATTTTAAATGCCCAAATTCAGGCACATGTGTAACATCCATCTGCCACAGTTTGCACACCTGCAGCCCTCTTGGGTTCACTCCGAGGCCTAAACTTGAGCCGTGCTGGCTGCACTGTGGGCAGGCCCTCACAATCCCGTGTGCATCAGTGTTGGTAATGCGGAACTGTCTTTGCAAGGCCTTTGCAGATTGGTGGAACATAGCATGACTGTTATGGGCTGCTGCAAAAGAGTCCTGAGGTGCCTTCAATAGCGAGCTAACCAAGGCATCGGCTTGGGCATTGCCTTCGCCTAATCCTCGGTTGGAGAGGTGACTTCTGATGTGCAGTATGCTGCATGGCTCAGTCTGATCATGGATCGCTTGCAGCACTTTAAAGAACAACTGTCCAAGCCGTGGGTTGGTGGGTGGTTTAATCAAAGCGTCCTTGATTCTCATCACTACACCACCATGTATAGTGAATTGGATACTACATTCAATGGTTCTGTTCTCCACTGTATTAGTGCCCACGCTACTGCAGCTAATTCAAGTGTCTGTAACGAGTCCTGATCAGTTCCATACAGCAGGTGATGCTTCCATGTGGTCCCCTCTAGCCACGTGCAGGCAGCTTTTCTACTTTGTTTGCCTGCATCAGTAAATACCGTACGTCCCTCTACAGGACGCTTGGACACCTTTGCAGTCTCAAGCCACAGTTGTTTTCCTAACATTTGGAGTCGTGCATCCTTTGGGTACCAATCAATAACATCTCTGGGGTAGGCCAGTAATGCCACTTGTAGCGGTTCAGAGTGTTGTAACATCCCTTCTTTTGACTCTGCTTTCAGAGGTAAAGCTATGAATGCAGGTTCCATAGCACCAATTTCAAGAGTCCTAGTCCTGGCTTTTTGAATCAAGTGGGCAATTGCCGCTGTTCTGGCCCAAATGCTCATTGGAGGCGTGTGCCTCCAATAGGGCAAATTTGTCATCTGGAGTTTTCAGTCGCTTTGTTGTTGCTTTGTCGGGTGCTTGTGTTTGTTGTTGTTGTCGCTGCAGCCTGGGACTACAGATTGTGTTATCAACAGGGTCGTTTCCCCCCTTTTCTTTTTGCCAGGCTGGCCATTGACAGAGCATTGCAAAAGGGAAAGCCTCTTGGTTAAATACAAGCACCCCTATGGGTTCGTCTGGGAAGCAGTGATCAGCAAAGGCACCTGTTATCTTGTTCCCAAGATGCTGCAAACAGCAGCGCTGATTGTCGCTAAGCTGGACAGGGCATTGAGGAGAGGTACCGTGTAATAGGGGCATTAGTGGAGCTATTTCATCATTCCGGAGCCCTGTTATGTTGCGGACCCATTGTAAGTCACCAATTAAAGTCTGAGCATCGTGTAGGCTGGTGACATCAGTGGCAAGAGTCACTTTTTGAGGGCGTACGGAGCTAGAGGTAAGCACCCATCCCAAATACTTCCAGGGGCTTGATTGTTGCACTTTTTCTAGTGCCACTACAAGATCTCTGTTCTGTAGCAATCGAGTGATGTAAGAAACATCTTCATCAGTAAATGTTGCCGACAAAACAGAATATCGTCCATGTAATGGTAGATGATGGTGGCAGAAAAGTGCTCTCGAACTGGTTCCAACGCCCAATGCACGTATAACTGACACATAGTGGGAGAGTTTTTCATGCCTTGAGGCAGGACGATCCATTCATATCTTTCTGTTGGGGCGCTTTTATTGACAGAGGGCACTGTGAAAGCAAAGTGCACAGTATCTTCGGATTGCAAGGTAACAGTGAAAAAACAGTCCTTAAGATCAATAACCAAAATTTCCCAGTCTCGAGGCAACATAGTAGGAGATGGCATGCCAGGCTGGAGGGCGCCCATAGGCCACATTTGTTCATTTACCGCTCGTAGATCATGCAAAAGGCGGCACCTTCCGGATTTTTTGGGAATTACAAAGATGGGTGTATTCCATGGACTGATGGAGGGCTTTATGTGGCCTGCTTGCAATTGTTCATGTATCAGGTGCTTAGCAATCTGGAGCTGCTCTTCATTTAAAGGCCACTGCTCTACCCATACAAATTTATCAGTTTTCCATGGAATTCTTGGGGTAGGCAGCTGTTCTGCAGTGGCTGCACCTAAAAAGGTGTTGGCACATTTAATGTGGCCCCTATCTGGCTGAGGATGTCTCGTCTGATGAGACCTCCCAAGTTCCCTGGAAGGGTCATGACATATGGGCAAAGAGTAACTTCTTGCCCTTCTGGCAACTTTATTTTTCTCGTTTGCAAACTACGCATGGGGGTGGTTCCTCCCCCTACGCCTTGTACCACGCCAGTTGCAGGGCACAGAGGCCACCTCGTAACATCAGCGCCTGTATCCATGATTGCAGTAATTTGATGCGCCTCGGTGTCATTTAACATGGTAATAGTGACCATGGGCCGAGCTTTCATTTGCTGTATGAGATTGACCACTGTTTCCCCAGTGGACCCAAAGCCACGGTCTTTGCGATAAGGACGAGTATGAATTTCTTCTCCTGCAGGCTTGTCTATAAACACGAGCTGAGCAATTCGTTGTCCCGCTTTAATGGTAAGAGGGGGAAACAAAGTATAAGCACAAATCATAATTTCTCTGGTGTAATCAGCATCAATGACCCCTGGTAGGACTATTAGTCCAGCAAGTCCTGTTGATGATCTCCCTAATAGCAATGCTCTAAATGAACTGTCCTTGTCTACCACGGGGCCAAAAACACCCGGGGGAATTTTGTGGACAGTGCTGTCCTTTAAGGTGATATTCACTGCTGCTGCCAAATCGACTCCCAGGCTTCCCCTGGTGGTGGGGGGGGAAAGGTCTTGGACACTGATGCCTGGCCGACTACTTGTGTCTGGGCGTGGTGAGGCCTCGCGCTGGATTTCCTGGGTTTTGACCTCTTGCATACGGTTGTAGAATGGATATCCTTTTGGCATTGGTCACACCATGCAGCCACCTTGCAAATGTGATGAAAATGTCCTTTTCGGCCACAGCGAAAGCAAAGTTCCTGGCTCTTCTCCTTGTGATTTAACCCCCATCCTTGTAACTGTGGTGGCCAGGAGCTTCGTAGCAGGTTTTACAGCCTCTGCTACCATACTGGCCATAACTTGTCCTTGTTGTTGTTGTACTGCTCAATTGGCTAGCTCGAGCATATCACTTACTTCCACGCCCCTTGGAAGGGTGGCGAGGACACGTTTTGTGTTTGGATTGGCTCCTTCAAACGCCAACAACTTAAACATACTCTGCTTCGCGTCTTCTGTCACATCCGATTGGCTGGCCAGAGCTTCCCAAAGCCTCTCGATGAAATGCGAGTATCCTTCAGAATGGCCTTGTCGCATGGTGGCAAAGCTGGGTTGAGGCCGGGAATCCGGTACTGCGTTGAAGGCTTGGCGGGCAAGCTGCGCTGACAGATGATGTACGGGCAACGGGTATTGAAGCTGCACTTGTAAATGTCCATATACTCCAGACCCGGTCAACATGTCTGGGTTAATACCGTATAGAGGTTCATTCTGCTGTTGCGGACGATTGGCCTCCATCTGTGCTAGTCTTTTCCACTCTCGTTCCCAGTGAAGAAGCTGGGAGGGTGTCAACAGGAGCCTTGCCAGGTTAATGCTGTCTATAGAAGAGTTGGTATCTGCTGTAAAAATCCAATCTAAGGCCATGCAGGCAGCCTCAGATTTTATTCCATGATCTGTTACAGACTTCTTGGCTTGTTGTAAAATGCTGCTCATATCGTCGTTCACCATTCTGGAATATGATGGGGCATGCAATTTGCCCTGCCGCTTGCCAGTCTCCCTCCAGGATAGCATCTTTTATAATTCCAGACTACCTCTGCCCCAATCGAGAGGTAGTGGGAACGCCCTTGACATAGGGTGGAGGTGGTACGTTATCAAAGTCAGGAGGTGGAGGGGAGGGGAGGGCTCGACTTGAGCCCATTCTTGTAGTTGCAGGGCCGTCTGGGCCATGCCCTTTGGGGGCCCATAGGGCCTGGTTCAGGTTCTTGTTTCCAATTAAGCTTTTCCTCCATAAAGGACAGAGCGCGATCAAGACGATGTTCCATCCAGTGCATGGCCTCTTCAATCTGATGGGCCCATTTCCCCAAGGCCTGCTGATCCCCTCCAGGCCCTGGGGACGGGGGAAGTTCATTGACCACCTCTGGCATTGGGACATCATTGTCTGGCAGCGGAATGGTCTGTGGTTCAGGGCGAGGTCCAGCCAGCAGAGGAGGTGGAGGCGGTGGGCAAGCAGGGTAGAGGCGCGGTTGACAAGAAGGACCGCCCGTTGCTCCGCCCATTGCTTGGTCAACTGTAACTTCTGCCTTTGCCTCCAGTTTGCTTTGAGGTGCTGTGGCGGTAACTTCCTCTTTTGGCTCTGATTGCAAGAGCTCTTTCTCCTGCTCCTGTAGGAGCTCACTGACAGTCTCAAAGTGTTTCTCTGCTTTCTGCCCTTTTATTGCGCTCAGGCCTTTAAACAGTCCACTCAGCCCTCCGCATTGCGTAGTTCGGGCAGGAGCGACAATCCCAGCTGGCGTTGCTATCGCCTCTACCACAGCGACGGCTACTTTTGATTCGGCTTGCATATTTTTCAAGGCATTTATAGCAGTTCTCCAGGTGGGCCCTAAGTTTGTCATTTCTTTCCCTTTTCCCTGGATAGTACAGTCCCACAGGTGATCCCCTACTTCCCTCCACTCAGCTGCATTGAAGGGGAGAGGGGGTACCTGCAAATGTCCATGCTCCCGCGCCCATAAAACAAGCTTGTTCAGATCCTTTTCCCTGACTTCCTCCCCTCACTTAGCGAGGATACTGAGGAGCAATTTTTGCGCTGCTGCAAACTCTAAATCCATGCTAGCAGGGTATCACAGAGGGAAGGTAGTGACCCTTCTTACCGGCCTGACCGACATCCTTTGACTCGCGGTCGACACTCTCCGCCCGCAGTATCTCCGTCACTCGTCATCATCAGCCTTCTTTCAGTGATCAGTGAGCGTATCTTCCTCTGAGGAACTGTCCCTATTTGGGCGCCAGAAATAGCCAGAGATCTGCCGGGATGAACCACACTTCTCACAGAGATATGATGGAACTCCGTTTATTCTATTGTCAGTCCCGTAGTTATACCCTAATTCCCCAAGCATGCGTAAGCAAGCTCCATGCTATTGGATCACAGCTGCTATTCACGCGGCCCTTAATAGCAAGTGATTGGTTACAAACAAATATGCACGTGACTATTGCTAACACAACTTTTCCTCTTTCTGTGGTCAGCACCTCCTTCTTAACATCCTGTCGACTTGCCACATCAGCATTGTTCTTCTCCTTTTTCCTTACTCAAGGACAGTTCACGAACATAGCTTGGGTTGTGCACGTATACATGTCCCTGTTCACCCAGTCATTCCTCTACAGTGTAACTCTAAACTGAGTGGAATTTATCTTAACAACAAGTTAGTGGCATGGACAGAATCTATTAAAAAAGAGTTTGCATTCATCATTTTGCTTTCAATCCTATACAGTCTACTGTTTTGGTGAGATGCAAGGGTATTATTTAATGAAAATGAGAGATGCCCTTTACTCATAATTATAATAAAAAGCGTTAATGCAGAATGTAGAGATGACTGGATAAATTTTTGAAATTACAATAATACACTCACTGAGGAAAAATTCTTTTATGAAACATTCCATTATTGCTCTTACAGACCCATAATTTGAGAATTACTGCTCAAAAATTCAGATGAAATGATTTTACAATCCTGGGTCCATTAAAGGTTTAAGAATTGTCTGGTTAGATTAGGAAGAACATAGTTGTGAAAAAATGTTGTGTGATTTATTATGCTATTTAAAATTGCAAGACACGTGAAATAGGCTCTATCTGCAGAACAGGCAGGTCACTGCTGTGATGAATGTGGGACCTTCTCACCTACAGGTAAACTTTGTTTATACTGACCCACTTATTATTTCTGCATCTTTAGCCCAGTAGAAGTATTTATTATGACATCCATTTCTCTCATCCTAGGTACATCTGACATGATACTATTGATTCTCAGGCCAATCATCCATTAGGAGCCAGAGTGATACACAAATGTGAATTACAATTATAATAATTCCAACAAAGGAATTGATAAGGAAATGATAAGGCTCAGGTCTGTAGCTCAGCGAGGGTAAGGATCTCCTCAACCCCTGATACTACTAGAGCCACACTGTATTGTTGAAATAAAAAGGCCTAAAGCAGTATCTCTGTGTGCTGCGAGGTGTCCTTTGGTGAACTGTGGTGTTTCCAAGCATTCAGTAAAGCATTCTGTTTCACCACTCTGCCAGACTTTCTCACTATCAAGTGAAAATCAGCAAAAGGGAACCTGGACCTTTCCTTTCTACATCCAGTGTGATCTGCTTCCTGTAGATGCTCCAGAAAGCAACTGTCATCACCATTGCCCTTAAGTAGCTTCAACCTGGCCTGCTATTTTCTTAAACATTTCTGCCTTTTCTTTCTTATTTGGTGTTTCCTTTCCCATATTATAATTTGGTCTCTTTTTCCATTTTCCTGGCTAAATCGACTCTGAAACTTTCTGCTAATTTAAAACAAGATATGGTTCCATAAGCGTAACAGTGTGCAATGGTTTTATTGTAGACATGTTTGAAAGTATTTGTTTAACTGAGCTGTGTGTTTAATATTACATGCATGAACTTATGGGCAAATGACAATCACAGTTTAATTAATATTTTTAAATTGCATATCACCCCACGCAAATTAGGTATGCTTTCCTCATTATTTTTAACCAAACTGACATTTAGAATTGCACAGCTCTTTTCTTTGATGGGGCACACATAACTAATAAATATCTGAAATATCTGTCTGAGTATGCACCTGGATGTGCATTAAATGGGCCTTTGGTATGGGAGGCCTCACACTGTAAACAGTTATATGTCATGGGCTCAAGAAACCTAGCTCCCCCCCCAGCCACTCATTTCCCTTCCTGCATCCACTTTTGTTATTACAACAGCTTATGAGCATTCTTGGATGTACTATTTAACCTGGCTTTGGGCAGTACCTGATCTAAACCTGACTCTTAGATGACAACCCAAACCAGCATACCTTCAATGTGGTATAGAAACTGTAATTTATATTGTTGCATCTTTTTAGTGAGAATCCTAACTCATGCTGCTAAAAGGTCAGCAAATGCCTCACCTTTACCTCAGCATTCCAGTTCCTCTCACTGCTGTCTTTTGCTTTTCTTATTCTTTCTCCAATATGATCACTCCACCAGTCAGAGTGAAGAGCTGAACCTGGGCCTGTTGATGACAGAATACTCTTAACTGGATCACACCTCACCCTGGAGGCCATGCCAGCAAGTGTTTGTGAGTATGCATGCATGTCATTAGCACAGTTAGACCTTAATGTTGGATGGAAACCCCTTAAGTATGAATTCTACTTGGGGATTACATCCCTTTCATGGGAAACTGAGTACAATAATGTGATTGTTTCATGATGTTGATTTTACCAATCAGTGTTTAATTTGGTGATCGAAGAGTTTCTGACTGCATGTCTCTGTGATATGGCTACAGAATGCGAAGATACAAATTTTTTAAAGCATGTAGGGAAAAATTTCTGTGTTTATAGTGAAATGTAGCAAAACCTCATCTTTGCCCTGAAGGATTAAACTATGCCCTGTAGCACAGGCCTCATTCGTGTAGTTTAAGCACTGGTGCTGTTACTGAGTTTTCTATCACTGTTGGTATTTGTAGCTGAATTAAAGTGCTGCTCAGTGGGTTGCAGCAATCGCGTTAAAGATCTGTGGCAGTGCCGTCGAGGCTCTCTCTGTTCCTTGAAAGAGAGAAGCTGTGCTAATGACAGTGGAGCTGGTACTGGTTCTCAGGGGCAGTATGTGAGCATTTGCAAATGAGAAAACAAGGAAAAGTTCAGCAAACGTGAGGTAGAGCTGGTTCATTGTAGCTGTTTAGGGCAATCTGAGCAGGGGTACCTGTCACCTCGCACTGTTTTGCAATTCTTTTCATGAAGTTCCCAGTTAACTTTTGTCGTCTTGCTGCTTGTAAACACATTAAGCTTTGTCCATTTGCAGTGGGACAGGATAGGTTTAAATCATTCATACTAATCCAAATTGGCTGCCTTGCTGTGGATACGGTACCTGTTTGATGACCAGATGACTTGTTTCACGTTCGGCAGGGCCTGGAAGGGTCCGGGCCTGGGTCCCAGCCCTTGGTACGGGTGAAGGGACTGTGACAGCCGGGTTCCTGGGGAGGCTCTTCTCCCTGCGCCCGTCACGGACCACAGCGTTCACTCCCGGGAGCTGCAGCGGAGCCAACTCCAGTAGCCGCTTCCCGCGCCTCCGCTGCCGCCCGGGGTCCGCAGCGTGGCTCCGGAGGGAACCCTGCTGGGAAAAGGCATCCGGGTGACCCGCTGGGCCGAGACAGCTCCCGGCAGGGGGGGCCAGCGGCGGCGGCACTGGGCGCGGCCTCCCGGCATGGGACCGCAGCTCCCCGCACCCGTCCGGCACAGAGGCGGCCCCCGCGGGGCGCTGCGCTGGCGCTGGGCCCGGCCTGGCCCGCCCGGCGCGAGGGCTGCCTGCGCCATGGCTACGGGGGCCGGGGCGCCGCGAGAGCGGGGCGATCTGTGCCTGACAGGAAGCCCGGCGGCCGGCGCTGCGCGGGCGCGCTCGGCCCTCGCCTTCCCTTCCGCCCCGGGCCGCACTCCGCCCGTGCCGCCCGCTCGCTGGCGGCGGCCCCTCAGGTGTGCGCGGAGCAGAGCGGGGCGGCGCTGCGCTCCCCTCGCTCTCTGGCCCGGCCGCCGCAGCCGCTCGGCGGGCCTGTCACGTGGGGCAGCGGCGGCGGCGCTGCCGTCTGTCCTCTGCCACCTGCCCCGGAGTGGGAGCGTGGGCCGGACATGGGGACGCCGCTGCGGCGGGCGCCCGCGCCACTCCCGGCCCCCGGCGGGCGGGGGCACCGTGGGCCGGAGGCGCCGCCAGCTCCTGCGGCTCGGCGTAGCGGCTTGGTGGGTGCGGAGCCGCCGCGGTTCCCCCCGCGCTGAAGGGCAGGCGACAGCGACCCGCCATGGAGAAGGCAGCAGCCGCGGAGCTTCGTCAGGGCGCGCTGGGGCCGCTCACTGCCTTCTGCCTGGGTGAGTGCAGCCCGGCCGCTCCCTGGCGGCGGGGCATGTCCGGGCACGGCGGGCATCGGCTGTGGGGACTGCTGGGCCCCCTCCTTCCCACTTCCCTACCGTGGGTGGGGGGCTCAGGATGGGACGAGGCTGCAACACACCGAATCGTGCCGGCGGAGCCCCCTCCCGTCACCCCGCTTCCGAACGGGGCGAGGGGCGGCGCGGCCGCGGGTCCCTCAGGCACCCACTCGGGCTGCCATGCCCGGCCGCTGCCCGGCGGTGGGGGCCGCGCAGAGCGCTGCCTGATCCAGCGGAGCCCATCGCCTTGCCCTTGGCTCTGGAACCGCTGCCATAACCTCGCATAGCCCTGAAAAAAAAGTTCAGGAGGCATCGCCGGTTCTTCCCCGGGCTGTGAGCTCGTGCAGGGCGGGCAGCGGCGCCGGGGCTCGGTTAGGGACTGCCCGGCGCTCGGCCCCGCTGCGTGCCTGCCCGGCCCTTCTCTTGAGTGCCAGCGGGAAAAAACATTTTCTCTCCCTCCGTGTCTCTGCCATATTCTGCTCTCCTCCCTCCCTTTTGCTTGAAGCCGTTGCTCTCCGCTCTGCTTCTCAGCAGGTGTTAAGTTATGGCTGCGTGATGAAGCGTATTACTGGTTTCCAGTCTGTCAGCCCGTTCTGTCAGCGGAGATGTTTTTTGTTAGGCAGAAACGTTGGCGCCTGTGACTAGAACGAGCGAACGATAGGCCCCGCGTATTTAACAGGGACACGTGAAATTAGGAGTTACTAGAGCTGACTGCTCCGTTCCTGCGCCCTGCCAGAGGGTTCTGGTGGGGCAGCGTAGTCAGGCGCACCGGATGCAGCTGGGCAGTGCTGGGGCTGCACTGAGCCCACCAGACACTTACTTGGTAAACTGTCACAGCTCCTTGATCCAGAATGTGTTAACCTCACATCTCTTTGCTAATGCAGTGGATTAGAGTTAATTTTTAATAATCCTAAGTGACAGTTACTATTTGTTATGTAAACGATCAGAAAGGGATATCTGTGGCCAGAGTGCTTGTTCTGTTTTTGTAAAAGTGCTTCCTTAACGTCAGTACTTGTAGGAAGTTGAAGTTTAAAGCTTACTCTGGCTATTTCAAATGTATCTATTTTAATTAACATAAGTACAATGTCAAAAGCTAGCTAAACTACAAAACAGTTTGAACATCCAGGTAGTACAACTCTTGTTTTTTCAGAGTCTTAATGGGTTTTCAGAGATGTGCACAGCATGAGGATAATGTCTGCTCCATTGTTTATTTAAAGTTAGAGAAAGATACAAATTTTCAATGTGTCTCTCTCTGAATTTGTTATTGTTTTGGGAGGGGATGTTTTTGGTTTTTTTTTTTCATTTTGTTTAGAGGTGTTTTGGGGTTTTTTTTTTGTGGCCCAGTCAGGCCTTTGTTAAACCTTTTGTTATATGACAGAAATAGCATGATTATTGTTGAAATGACTAATGAGATAATAACAGATTATGTAAACTCCAGAGCTGAAGTGAGAACACTTCTTGTATTTAGGTGTGGGTGAGGTCAGGTTGAAAGTTTAGTAGATTTCTGCTTTCTATGACTTCTAGAATTTCACTGTCTGGCTCTTCTTTTCAGCTGGAATGTTTTATTCCTATTCCTTGCACAACTGACAGTAGTGGAAGTTGAGAAACATGAGAGGTGGGAAGCTTGTAAGGTATTTTGCTTCAGTGAACCCATAAGAATACAATGCTGCTACTTTAACTATTTTTGTATTTTATTTCCTGCTTGTCCATCCTTTCCTTTCATCCTTGTTTTTGATTCTTGTTTCTTGCCATTGTTTTCTTGTTTTCCCATGGCCTATGTGTGGGTGTTTGGTGTCTGTATCAATGCACTGCCAGTGACCATTGCTGTGTGACCTCATCTGTAAACTACTGCTCCAAAGACTGGAACTGGGTTTGTTTCAACTGTTCTTCTGTGAAGCCATTTTGTTTATCATTCTTCAGAAGTTCTGGAGGACATAGAAAGTTATCAAATAAGAAGGAATCAGTGAAGCTGATGTCTCTCCTGGGTGTGGAAAAAGCCTGGTAGCTGTCAGTTGGTTTGGAGGTGCCAAGATGTAAATTTCCCTTTTGATCCAAATAGCTGCTTTCCCAGATGAAAACCTCACCCTGAGAATTATTTAGCAATCCAGATGAATGGCACAGTAAGTTTCCTGCATGGAGTTCAAGCCAACTGAACCACTTCTGGGGTTTTTTTCTGGCTTTCCCATAATTGCTCAATAGTTAAGAAAAAGAGCATCTAGAAAACTTTCGAATACTCTAGTCTCTCACCTGTTTTTATTTTGACAAGGTTTTGTTTTGACAAGAGACAAGAAAATCAGCAGGGAATAGCTGTTCTTTCTTACGGGCCTCTGACAGTTTTGAGAGCTGAGTACTGGTTTACAGTGCTCTTGTGGTTTGATTTGATGGTCTTGAGTGAGCAAAATGGATATTGGACACTGTAAGCTTGTTCAGTTGATTGGGAAAGTATCTGATGTGAGACTTAGATTTTATTTTGAAGAACTGTTTTTGCTTATTTCTTGGTATAAAAGGGTTTGAAAATGAGAGCAAAGAACTCGCAACTGCAGCCAATAAAAGTTTTTTGCAGAGATAAATGAGTATTTTTCAGGGTTCTCTTTCTTAGGTATCTTCCAGGTGTGATGCGCAAGGCTGCCTATAACTGTATTTCTGGTAGTAAACTAGGGCTCTCTGTTTAACAGTCTTCAGTAATGTAGCTCTGAGTTGGCTCGTTCCACTCTATTATGCCCCATGTCTTTATCCTACTTATAAGGGGCCCCTATGCCCACTTAAAGGGCATAGGGGCCCCTTTTAAGCCATGTGAGGAAACCTCTGCTTCAGAGCTTGTGTTCTCTTATGGCTGTTGGGAGTATTCAGGTAGGAAACATGAAGAAAGATTATGGAATGGTAGACCCAGACTTTTCCATACAATGTATCTTCAAACACTGCTTTCAGTTGTACTGATAATAGTTACGCAGAGTATATTCATGTACTTTCTTTGGAGCAAAACCAAGTCTTTTAATTCTCATGAATATAAATTTGTGACATAATCATGGATTAATTTCATCTCAGTCTTTATGACTATATTACTATGGTTACAGAAATAGTGGCACTTTAATATTGTGTGAGGAAATGTTGTGTTGCTGTTACTGCTGTGATCCAGAGTTTGTCACAAATGGATGTGCTGCTTTGCCAGAGTTAACAGAGCTGTGTTGTTTCCTGGTACAGGATGATATTGTTGCTCCTAGGTAGGCTTACTCACCTAACGGAGCAAGCTAGCATAGTGAAAGAAGAAATAATTATATGGCACATTGTTATTATCATATAACAAATGTTACTGTACACTAATTATGTAATAAAATGCTGTTAAAGTCCTTTGAACATTATATTAATGCTTATTAACACAAATCTGTGGTTCAGGTGTGTTTCTCCTCAAACTGTAGCATTACATACACTGCCATTTAGTTCCCCTCCTTCTTTTGTGTGTTCCTAAAAGCTCAGTCCCAAGACCACTTACGAGGGAGAAGTCACTGCCCTTGTCCCTGTGGTAGTGCCCTGAAGTCTGTGATGAGTGATGCCAGGAGCAGTCTTTGTCTCTGTTTTGCAGGGCCTGGCCTGGTCTGTAGCAGTCCTTCCAAAATCACTGTCTGCAAAAAGTTCTGGCTTCAGGAAGGAGAAAATCCAAATTGTGGATAGCCAGACATAAGTTGGGAGGGACAGCTGTAGGCGCCTGGGCTGCTGCACTGTCGTGACTGAAAAACGTGACTGGGCCTGAACTGGAAAGCTAAGGGATTGTTTTTTGCTTCCACCCCTTTAGTGTCTGGTACTTTTTGTACCTCTTGTGCTGGTTTGAGTTATACCAGAAGGTAGTCAGGGCAAGGGTCATTGTTTTGTGATGTGTTTAGACAGTGTAGAAGACAATGGGGGCCCACACTGAGACATAAATAGTGTTGTCAGCTGCTTCCTAAGTGACTGTTGGGAACGGGGACGGTTTCTCTTCCTCTCTTCTCCTATTGTTGATTGTTTAATGATGTTTTTAACTAAATTCTTGCCAAGAGATTACCTATTAAAAGATTTAGGACTTAACACATGCAAAACAAAGCCAGAGTGAGTGCTTGGGCTGGGATGTTGTAAGTTAAGTTTTTGATAACGTTTTAAACCTTTCTAATTCTTTTAAGCATTTGTCATTTTACTAATAGTCTATTTTTGTAGATTACAGATTACAGTTGAAATGAGAGCAGTCAGTGAAACATGCTGTAATTTTTAGAGAAGTGGCTTAAAGAATGTATGGGGAAACTAATATGGAATTACACATTAATGCTGACTTCTGGAGCAACAATGACACATGACAAATTTTTTTTGGCAATAACTACTCTTTCCAGATCACTTTAGTGGTATACACTGTGAGAGGAGATTTTTCAGAAAGTGAAGAGTCTTCGGAACTTAATTTGCAAGTCTGATATGTACTGCAAGTATTGCCTCATCCTGTTTTGATTGTAGTAGTGGACCTTGTTGAAAACTTCATTGCTTTTGCTTAGTCAAGGCAATCATGTTAGCTTTAGCAGTTGATTTTCAAGGTGACATTTACCTGAGGAGTAAATGTCACCTTGCTTTATTCAGAAGAGATGTATTTAAGTAATAATTGCATTAGTTATCCAGCATTTAAACAGGTGAAGTCACTAGCTGTGATGATAAATGTTTTAGTGTGATTGTTCTTCTGTGTTCCTCAATTAAAATAAATCCTGTGGAAGATAATTTAGAATAGATTGTCAGTTGTTTCTTTTGGTAGCATGTTTCACAGATACTAAACTTGGATTGCTGGTGACTTGTTTTAGTTCACTGTAGTGAAGGATAATAATTGATTACATGACTTGCCTGTGCCGATAAGCAAAGTTCTTGTTGGAAAACTGCAATACATTTATGCTAACACCCCAGCAAACACCTAGGAATGGTTAACTGCTGACTGCCACCCAGTACCAGTAGAACTTCTGTGAACATTATTTTCTGTCTTTACACAGTGAATCTCTTCCTGACTGGGAAAATAGAAAGCGCTGTTACGTCATTAGGTAAGACATACTTTTCTTATTTGTATTTACTGTTCATTTGAGCTGTTACTGTTTCTTCCCCATACAAAGAGATATTCTAATGAAAGAGAGACTTTTTAAATGACGTTTGTTTAAGACAGACTACCAATGACATCTTTAGAAGTTTGGGACTTTTAAGTCTTCCTGGGCTTTTTCCTGGTGCCAGCCAAGGCCAGGGATCGCTGTCCCAGTGTCAGCCAAGGCCAGGGATCGCTGTCCCGGTGTCAGCCAAGGCCAGGGATCGCTGTCCCACTGTCAGCCAAGGCCAGGGATCCTTGTCCCCGTGTCGCCAAGGCCAGGGATCGCTGTCCCCGTGTCACCAAGGCCAGGGATCGCTGTCCCAGTGTCAGCCAAGGCCAGGGATCGCTGTCCCGGTGTCAGCCAAGGCCAGGGATCTCTGTCCCGGTGTCAGCCAAGGCCAGGGATCTCTGTCCCGGTGTCAGCCAAGGCCAGGGATCTCTGTCCCGGTGTCAGCCAAGGCCAGGGATCGCTGTCCCGTGTCAGCCAAGGCCAGGGATCGCTGTCCCGTGTCAGCCAAGGCCAGGATCGCTGTCCCACTGTCAGCCAAGGCCAGGGATCCTTGTCCCGGTGTCGCCAAGGCCAGGGATTGCTGTCCCGTGTCACCAAGGCCAGGGATTGCTGTCCCAGTGTCAGCCAAGGCCAGGGATCGCTGTCCCGGTGTCAGCCAAGGCCAGGGATCGCTGTCCCGTGTCAGCCAAGGCCAGGATCTCTGTCCCGTGTCAGCCAAGGCCAGGGATCGCTGTCCCGTGTCAGCCAAGGCCAGGGATCTCTGTCCCGGTGTCAGCCAAGGCCAGGGATCGTCCCGTGTCAGCCAAGGCCAGGGATCGCTGTCCCGTGTCAGCCAAGGCCAGGATCGCTGTCCCCGTGTCAGCCAAGGCCAGGGATCGCTGTCCCCATGCCGGGAGGGGGGCGGCTGGAGCCGTGCGGGCGCGGCTGCGGGTACAAGACAAAGGTGCTGTGTGGAGGCTGCGCCGCCATTTCTGTCGTTTCTGTTCCTGTCCCGGGGCAGGAGCGGCGAACGGAGCGAGGGCCGCTCGCGTTGGGCTTGGTGAGCGCTTTGCGCGGCATCGCCCTCTCTTACACGCTGTTGTCATTAGTGTTGTTGCCATCACTGTTTGTTTTCTTATCTGGTTGCTGTTTCCAGTAAATTGTTATCTCAACCCGTAATCTGCAGTTTGTCTCTCACCTGAGGGGGTGGGGAGACGAGAGTGGCTGCGTGGGGCTCATTCTCCACTTGGGCTTAAACCACAGCGGGGTTATAGACTGCATCATTGTCACTGTGGTAGATAAAAATTATAAGCTTGAGGCTAAGGTCATAGTGCATGCTGATATGTTTAGGGGAAAACTCTGTGTTTAGGAAATGTGCCTGGGAGTATCAAGTCAGGGAGAGTGGCTCATTCTTGAAGAAGTTAAAACAAGAATATTAAAAATGTCTCATGAATGTCTGCGTGGAAATTCAACCAGAATCACAGCACCTTGTGTAATTTCCTTCTCTCTAGCAGTGCTGTGACTTACTGACATTATGGGAATATTGTAGTCAGGGTCCTCTTAGTGATTAAGGGCCCTCTTGTGATTGTCAATCCACTGTCATATGTGTAGATGTACTTTATGTCCAAAGAAGCTGCAACTTACATTAAAACATAAAATCGCAAACAAGGGAGATGGGAGGAAAGGATATGGGAAAACAGAAAAGTAATTCTAGGACAGTAGGTCGATTAATATGGGAGCTTGAGTGTTCAAGTCAAAACTAGGGGTTGAGACAAGGTTTAAATCAGGAGAAGGTAGTAATTTTATGATTAGGTAACCTGCTTAAATTAAGCTTGGAGGAAGTGTGGATAAGACATGCAGGACATGTGATGTTTGCAACACAGTGTCAGGAAAATTAATCCACAAACACCAGAGGTTTATGTCTGAAAAGGAGACAGAGGGGTTCTGTTACTTTATTCGAATAAAGGGAGAGGCCATGGGGCATTTCCCCTGGGGTCTCTCAAATTTTTGGAGGGCACAGCCTCCTATTTATCCTAATTTCCCGGCTGCATTTCCCTCTCTCTTTCCCCATTGGCTGAGGTACTTGAGAGGTGCAGACTTCCCGAAACGTCTAATACCTAAGACTCTCTTCTAATGTATAAACCCCCCTTTATTTTAATTCTTATGGAATTTATGGTTCTTCTCATTGTTTCTTTCATCTCTCAATATCCAACTTCATTTATCAGCAGAGCTATAGTTTATTTGTAAAGACAAATCTCTTTCTTTCCATTCATCAATCAGTGGAATCCTTCCCATTGTTTCTTTTATCTCTCACTACTAGTTTTATCTTCCAGCAGGTCCACAGCTTGTTTGTAAAGGCAAGTCCTTCATTCCTTTCAACAGTATTTTCCATTCTTTCATTGGAAAAAGTACAGTGTCATTTATGTCCTAGTATGTTCTGCCTGGATGGTTGTTTAGCTTTTGATGGAGTTTGGCATCTGTTGAGTGTATGATACATGAGTTTACAAAGTGTAAACTAAGTAATTACACAGTGGCTTACTTAGACTGGTGATACTGCCTCAGCCTAAAATATGTAGAGCTTCTTCCAGTTGGCTCTGCTGGTTTCTAACACTTTTTTTTTTGCTAGAAAGAGAGTTCTAACATCTGGCTTTTTTTCTTCCAAGTATGCTGAAAATTTCAGGGTATTTGTAGTCTTCAGGTTTTCTTGTCTTCATACAGTTTTGAGTTACCTTGTTTCCTGATGGTGTAACTGGAGCTGGGGATAAAAATGATCATCGAAGACTGATCCATGTGTAGCTTCTCTCACCTGTGCTCGCAGAAAGCTAGGTCAGCCTGTTGATAGAGCAGTGTGAGCTCAGATTTTGTCACATCTGTGAGGTGAACCCTCACAGCTGAAGGACTGTGCCTTCGCCGTTTCTGGTCAGGGGCAGAAGCAGCCAGCTGGAGACTGGATAAAGTGAAGGGGAGCCTTCAGTCTTCTTTTTCCACAGGCGTAAGGGATCTGCATTAAACCATGTGTGCAAGCCCTCCTTGAGGGAGCATTGTGAGAACTTGGGGAGAGTTTCCTGCTGACTCTGAGACAGCTACTTGAGGAAATGTATATTTCAAAGCATTTGGTTTTGAGAGGAGGTTGCAATTTTTCAAGTGCAAAACATCTTTTATCCTGGAGCAGATGGCTGGGATGTGTTCTTTGTGTCTGGGGCAGGCCCTAGTGCAGGAGAGTGTAAAGCTGCAGGATTTATTTTCATCTGGGGTTGTCTGAAAATTTATTCCCTCAGTGCTGTACTTTGGTGAAGCTCAATGTCTGTTTTATTGCAGTTGCTCTCGCAAAAATAGGAGTAATATTATTAATGTAAACTTTTTGGAACTTCATTGTCATTATTTGTGGCATATTTAACTGGCAGAGGGAATCTACTGCTGTTTACAGTAGAAGAAATCCATTTGATTATTACAGAGAGAACCTCATTAAGATTTATGCCCTCTTGATAGAAACTCTGAACTCCAGTATCTTCTGGCATTTGTTTGAAGTTTGGGGTTTTCTTTTTCTTTGTTTGTTTTTTGTTGTTGTTTGGGTTTTTTTTTAACTGTGCAAGATGTATTATTTTCTGTCTTTAGAATTTATCTTTTCTTCATCTCAGTAAGATTTTTGGTGGGTTGGTTTGCCAATCCAGGAACTGGTAGTTTTATATTTCTTCAGTAACGCTAAATGTGGGAAGTTTAAGCAGTTTGGAATTTTTAGTTAATTGGAATTACACTTTTCTTCTAGGTTTGTGCAGAAAGGCTGTGGAAAGACAGAAGAATTGTTGTAAAAGTGTTATCACTGCTCTTCTTCTGTGTTGTCACTGATAAGGCCTTCAGAATCCAGGAATGCAGGACTGCACCTTTCTATTTAGGAACTTCTCTTTCCTTTAGATATTTTGGCAATTTGAACAGGCCCTTGTTTATTTTCCTTAAGGAATCACAATGTCAAGCTGAAGTCCAGCTTAATAACACAGGACTTAGGTATGTGTGTGATTTTGCAGACTTCATGGCCAGGAGCTGAGGAGGGAAGTGGGACCCTTTTATTGATACTGAAGCCACAACAGTATAAAATTCTGCCTTTGTGTGTGTCTTGGTTTTGAAAGACAGGTGTCTGCTAAGGAAGGCAGAAGCCTCCCTTGAAGTGGCAGATGTAACCCCCTTCCCTCCGAATTATTATAATTTTGAAATCAAGGGCTTTTAGGCAAAGATGTGGGAAATAGGAATAACAGTTCTTTACTGTTATATATCTATATGTGTATAACCAGTCAAACAAACAGCAATAACTATGGCAGTAACAGCAAACAATCACAAACCCAGTCCAGCCTTCTCGGCTGTCAGGCCCTTTCCCCTTGGGTGCAGTTCCGCTCGCAGCCGGCAGGGGCGCTGGCGGCTCCCGGTGAGCAGGGCAGGTGCGATGGTTCCCCCGCGGCTGCAGGGGGCGCTCCGGAGCGAGCTCGGGGAGCACGCGGCACTGGTGCCCTGGGATCCCGGGAAGGGATGGAACAAAGGCTTCACAAACCCTGGCCGGACCCTTGGGAACGTCAGGCTGGAACGTCAGGCTGGAGCGGCAGGCTGGAGCGGCAGGCTGGAGTGGCAGGCTGAACAGCAGGGACGAGCACAAATCCTGGGTGGCAGAAGTGATATATCCAAGCGGGGAACCCCCGGAGATCTGGGCAGGCAGGGCGAGCAGGGCTACAACATAGCGAAGGCTCGAAGCAACGGCAGGGCAGGGCGGCCACGCCCAGCCTCCAGCGGGCAGGGAAGGCGGCTTTGGGATCCCGGTGTTGTTTCCAGCAGAAAGAAAAGCGGCTGAAAAAAGAAGCAGCAGCCTCTCTCTCCTCGAGAGTGAACTGACCACACACCCAGGTGAAACAAAAGGAGTAGCCAGGTCTTTTGTTTTCTCTTAAGCACCCAGCGATTTATCGTCTTAGTAACAGAATGGAGGAAAATTCCTTTAACAGAAAAAAAAACTAGATCTCTTAAAACCCCAACATTATCCACCCCGAATTTTTTCCCATACTAACATGTTACATGAAACTTAACCCTTTTAACCATATAAATACATGCATCACCCGAATTATATACATATATACATGCTGATACTGATACAAGTACAGAGCCATGGGTAGTTCACCCTAAAACAAGGTCCCCTTGAGGTATGCATCGGGTCTCTCCATCCTTTTGCATCACCCACCAGGTGCAACCTGGTCCCTGAGCAAAAACAACTCCACAGATGGGTTTGTCTTTGCTCAAGGCAGACTTAACCCAAACAGTTTTTCCAAGCATACCTCTCATGTGCACCACTGGAACCTTATCCCCGTCTGTTGTTTGTAGGGGTTTGGATTGGGCAGGGCCTGCTTGGCTGGTGGAGCCTCGGGTGTTAACTAACCACCTTCCCCTTCAGTAGCCTGTGCAACTTGTCGTGTGGGGCTCCATACAGCGGCTTTCCATCCCGGCTAGCGCCTACAATTCAGCAGGAACCATCAGTGAAGAGGGCGTATTGTCTTTCACTCTCTGGTAGCTCGTTATATGGTGGGGCTTCTTCGGCACGTGTCACCTGCTCCTCTTCTTCTTCAGAAGATAACCCAAAAGTCTCACCTTCCGGCCAGTTCGTAATTATTTCCAAGATCCCAGGGCGACTTGGGTTTCCAATTCGGGCGCGCTGCGTGATGAGGGCAATCCATTTGCTCCAAGTAGCGTCGGTGGCGTGATGCGTGGAGGGAACCTTTCCTTTGAACATCCACCCCAGCACCGGTAGTCGGGGTGCCAGGAGGAGTTGTGCCTCTGTGCCGATTACTTCTGAGGCAGCCTGGACTCCTTCATAAGCTGCCAGGATTTCCTTCTCTGTGGGAGTGTAGTTGGCTTCAGATCCTCTGTAGCTTCGGCTCCAGAATCCCAGTGGTCGGCCCCGAGTCTCACCAGGCACCTTCTGCCAGAGGCTCCAGGACAGACCATTGTTCCCGGCTGCAGAGTAGAGCACGTTCTTCACCTCTGGTCCTGTCCTGACTGGGCCAAGGGCTACGGCGTGAGCAATTTCCTGTTTGATCTGGGTGAAGGCTTGCTGCTGTTCAGGGCCCCAGTGGAAATCATTCTTCTTGCGGGTAACCAGGTAGAGAGGACTCACGATCTGGCTGTACTCGGGAATGTGCATCCTCCAGAAACCTATAGGCCTAGGAAAGCTTGTGTTTCCTTCTTGTTGGTCGGTGGAGACATTGCTGTGATCTTATTGATGACCTCAGTGGGAATCTGACGTCGTCCATCTTGCCACTTTACTCCCAGGAACTGGATCTCTCGGGCAGGTCCCTTGACTTGCTCTTCTTGATGGCAAAACCAGCTTGCAGGAGAATTTGAATTATTCTCTCCCTTTCTCAAAACTTCGTTGCGGTGTTCCCCCACACAATGATGTCATCAATGTACTGCAGATGTTCTGGAGCCTCACCCTTTTCTAGTGCAGTCTGGATCAGTCCATGACAGATGGTGGGACTGTGCTTCCACCCCTGGGGCAGTCGGTTCCAGGTGTACTGCACGCCCCTCCAGGTGAAGGCAAACTGAGGCCTGCACTCTGCTGCCAGAGGAATGGAGAAGAATGCATTGGCAATGTCAATAGTGGCGTACCACTTCGCTGCTTTGGACTCCAGCTCGTACTGGAGCTCCAACATGTCTGGCACGGCAGCGCTCAGCGGTGGAGTCACTTCATTCAGGGCACGATAGTCCACAGTCAATCTCCATTCCCCGTCAGACTTGCGCACAGGCCAGATGGGGCTGTTGAAGGGTGAGTGGGTCTTGCTGACCACCCCTTGACTCTCCAGCTCGCGGATCATCTTGTGGATGGGGATCACAGCATCTCGATTTGTCCGATACTGCCGGCGGTGCACTGTCGAGGTGGCAATTGGCACTTGCTCTTCCACTTTCAGGAGCCCAACTGCAGAAGGATTTCTGATAGTCCAGGCAGGTGTTCAATTGCCTAATGCCCTCTGCCTCCACAACAGCAATCCCAAATGCCCACCTGAGTCCTTTTGGGTCTTTGTAATAGCCTTCCGGAGGAAGTCTATGCCCAGAATACATGGGGCCTCTGGGCGAGTCACAGTCAGATTCTTTTGCCAGTCAGGCTCACCTCAGCTTCCAAAAGGGTCAACTGCTGTGATCCCCCGGTCACCCCAGCCAGGTTCTGCCCCCACATGTCCCGATGGCATTAAAGTACATGTGCCCCAGTATCAACCAATGCATCATATTTTTGTGGCTCTGATGTGCCAGGCCATCGGATCCACACCGTCCAGAAAACTCGGTTCTCCCGTGCCTCTTCCTGGCTAGAGGCAGGGCCCCTCTAGCCCTGGTTATCATTCTTTCCCTGGGCGTACATCCTCGAGGTACCTTCAAGGGGATCTGACATATCATCCTCCCTTCTGTAATGCCTGGCAGCTCGGTCACGGGAGGCTGAGGCTACCTTCACCTTAGCGGAACCCCCTCGGTTAGTGCCTCCCGTGCTGCCAGGACAGAGGTGGGTTTCCCATCCCACCTTCTCATGTCTTCCCCATGCTCACACAGGAAAAACCACAGCTCAGCTCGTGGGGTGTACCCTCTCTCTCTAGCAGGGGGACGACGGGCTCTGACTTGGGGGCCTGTGACTCGCACTGGTGCCACACTGACCCTCCTCATCTCCTCCCTCATCTCCTATCTCCTTCATCTCTCTTTGAGGTCCTGGACCACAGCAGAGACATGAGCTTTCAGCGGGCCATTGACATGCTGTCATAATGCCTGAGCTGTTGGCAACAGAGCCCACTGTTTCTCGGGTATTGTCAGCATCAATCGTTGCAATGAAGGTGGTGTATTGCGATGGCCCTAGCCTTGCCAGGTTCCACATCATCTGTCCTGTGCACCTGACCTTATCGGGGTCATTATCATGCTGTCCATCCTTCCCAAAGAGTACCTCTAATATTGCCACCTCTCTTAGCTGTTGGATCCCTTGCTCGAGTGTCTTCCACTGCATTCTATGATGATACTCCTGCATTCTTTCTTTGTGAATGAACCTTTCTCTCACACTCATTAAGAGCCGCTCCCAGAGAGAAAGGCCCTGGCTCCCTCACAAATATCTGGTCCACACCTGGGTCCTGGGTCAACGATCCCAGATACCTTGCCTCACCACTATCCAGTTGCACACTGTGCCCATAAGGTCCCAAACCCAAGCAGCCAGGTTGTATAAGGCTCACACCCCCTTCGCAGAATGTCTTTTCATATACCACGGAGACTGTCGTACAACAGGGCCTCAGTGATGTTTTTTGGCTCTGGCTCTCCTGCTGGTTGTGAGGGCCCTGGCTGCCCATCATCATTAACTGGTCATACTGATTTGGTCTTACACTTCCTCCTTTGCACAGGGGCGACTGCTGCTGGATGGTTGTAGCATCCATGGGTTCCACTGCTGCACCATCGGACTCTCCCCCTTTGGGGCAGGGAGAGGGTTTCCCACTAGCTGAGGAGGTGTATTCCCTCAGCACCTGGCGCATCTTGTGCACCTCCTTCACCAGTGCCCCCACTAAATCTGGGTGGTTCATTTCTGGGGTGGGCTGTTGGGCAGTATCAGGCTGTGGGGCAGGGTCGCTAGTGTCTGGGGCTGTGTTAAGCTCTGGGGCTGTATCTCTAGTGTCTGGGGCCGTGTCAGGTTCTGGGGCAGGATCAGGCTCTGGGGCTGGATCTCTAGTCTCTGGGGCTGGTGTCTGTGTCCAAGTCAATCTCAACTTATCAATGAGTGCTAAATAGAGTAGGCCTATCAGCACCAGTTGGTTAGGATCCAGAGGAAATCTAAACCCTTCAAAAGTTGGTGGCGTGGGCCCAAAGAACTGGTTGAGGGGTTGGGAGAAAACTTCCCCTGGTGTCATTTCCTCACAGAAGGTACCATTTTTAACATAACCCCAAAAACACGCACTTAGTGTGTGACAGCCCTTTATCCACGTGCCCTTTATCCATTCTGGAGGAAGTTAAAAGCCCATGAATTCCTCATCTTCTCAACCCGTAGTGCAAACTGGATAACAGCAATGGTAGCCTTAGTCAGAGGACCCATGTTTAGGTAAGGAGCTGCAAAGGGGAAGAATATGGCCACGACCACCTGCCACCCAAACCAGGGTAAACTAGACCACATAGTGCTGCCTAGCAAGGTTCCTATATCCAGCACACAAAATTAAGTTATCCAGGAACTGTTATTCCTTTTTCACCTCTCTCTCTTAATGCCCTCAGGCCCCACGGTTGGGTGCCAAGATCTGTCTTGGTTTGAAAGACAGGTGTCTGCCAAGGAAGGCAGGAGTCTCCCTTGAAACAGAAGAAAAAAATATTGCAACCCCCTTCCCTCCGAATTATTATAATTTTGAAATTAAGGGGCTTTCAGGCAAAGATATGAGGAATAGGAATAACAGTTCTTTACTGTTATATATAAAACAAGGCAAACAAACAGCAATAACTATGGCAGTAACAGCAAACAATCACAAACCCAGTCCCAGCCTTCTCGGCTGTCAGGCCCTTTCCCCTCGGGTGCAGTTCGGGGCACTCCGGAGCGAGCTCGGGGAGCACACGGCACTGGTGGCCTGGGATCCCGGGAAGGGATGGAACAAAGGCTTCACAAACCCCTGGGCAGCCGATCCCGGACTCTCAGGAACAGCAGGCTGGAACGGCAGGGATGAGCACAAATCCCAGGTGTCAGACGAGATGTATCCAAACTCCGGAGCTGCAGTGGAACCTCCCGGAGGTCTCGGCAGGCAGGACGTGCGGGGCTACAGAGTAGTGAAGGCTCAAAGCAACGGTGGGGGCAGGGCGGCTGCAGCCCGGTTCCCAGCGGGGCAGGGAAGGCGAGCTTGGGATCCCGGGGTTTCTCTGGTAGAAGGAAGGAAGGCAGCCAAAAAAGCAGAAGTCTCCAGAGCTGATGAATTCCTTCCAGCCTCTCTCTACGTCCAAATGCCAGGAACTCACAGCCCACAAGCCCAGGTAAAAGAGAGTAGCCAGATGCACCCCTGCTCCTGTGGCCAGGTCTTTTGTTTTTCTTAAGCACCCAGTAATTTGTCCCCCTGGCAACATGTATGGGGAAAATTCTTTAACAGAAAAAGAAAACAGAAGGAGAACTCCTAAAACCCCAACAGATGTTACAGCTGATCGTGTACATTAGGAAACTGCACATTATTCCAGAAGAAAAAATGCAGTGATATTACTTCAAAAAAGCTGGGATACTTAAGTAACTATTGCTCAGAGTCTTTGTAATTACTTCCTAAAACTGAGAAACAAGTACTTGGGAGAAAAATAGCTCCACTAACTACACTGGTGAATGTGTGAATGGAAGTCATCATGCAGAGCCATCAGCCTGTCAATGGGACTTCCTCAGAATGGAACTAAATAAGTTTTGCGTAATTTTGATTCTGTTCTATTGCAAACACTATGAATAAGGGATATTAATCCAGAACATTATTTGCTGCAAGGGCAGCAGAAATATTTGCACAGGTGTTACTGGAAGCCTCTGGATAGTGCTGTCTGGTGTATTTGTTCTTTCACTTTGTGCATTCTGTTTCCTTCCCATTTTGAAGTGTTACTAACCTGGCAGTTAAGAAATGCAGCCTTTCCAGCTCCTTTTTGTGTTTGCTAGCTCTTGGTCCTCTTTTGCTGCTGTGATACGTTGATGCAGTAACAAGTATACGAAGGATCACATTTATAGGCCTAAAGAAACTGAGAACTAGAGTTGGAATGTCTTGTGGATCTTAAATTTGCTTTTATAATTCTGTAATTGCAACTGGATCTCAGTATTTTCCAGCATCTAGCATGGAGCCGCTCTGGTTTTAGAAATGTGATAACAAAAGTGTTCCTGTTTTTGTAACTGCATTACTGCAAAATATTTGTTTGGAAACAGATGTTTTCATGTATTTAAGTATTCTGTATGTTTTTGTGGCCTTTGAAACTAGTAGGAGTTATATGCATGTATTTCAGTGGAATGCTGTACCTGGAGAGTAAAAATAATAGCATTTTTATGTTTTGCCTCAGGTAAGTTACTCGCTTCATGCTTTTTGTATTCCTGTGGCTCTCACTTCAAAAGTGCTTACTGTGAACAAACAGAATAGTGCCAGGCCTAGGTTTCCTGGAGGGGACGTGCTGCAGCCCAGCCCCAACCAGGAGCTCTGCAGGCAGCCGTGCCACCTGACTTGACTGCAGCCAAGTAGCTTTGCTGGTGCTCCTTCCTTCCATCCCTCCAGTGCAGCTAAATCTGATCTTGACTGGGAATTGAAAATGATGTATTTACGTGGCTTGTTTTCAAGCAATATCATAAATATCTCATTTATGTATTTGGATGCATATGTGTATGGGCGACAAGGTATAGGCAACTTTTTCTTTCCCTTGCTGCGTTTTTCAGCTACAAGAATGTAAGCTTCTGTCAGAAACTGGGATAATCAGCTGCAGTCCACAAGTCATGCTCTAGATAGTAATTTGTTTTGAAAATAGTTTAAATAATATTTTTGGAGAATGTTTAGAATAGCTATTGCATTACAGAGAATCTTCCCTCTTGTAGTCTGCTAAGAGAATATTTTCCTATCAGAACAGCTTTTCAACTTGTCCTTGGAACATTTAATTTTCATTTTTGAATTGTTTAATTACGAATTAGTAGTATTTGGTTTAGCCCGCTGTTTTCCATAGGAAGAACTAAATGTGCTTTGAAAATGCTGAGCTTTATTTGGCCTTGTTTGCTCCTTTCTCTCTCTTGAAAATTTTTCCCATCTATGTGAGTTCAGAAGGAATTTACTAATGTTCAATGAAAATATTTAACATTGGACTCCAGTTTACATTTTTGTGGGAGGGGCGGGAGTGTGGTGGGTGGTGGTATTTTTTTAAGCCTTAAAAACTCTTCAGGTCTGTCATATGCTTAAGAGAATAAACAACGTGTCCAGGAACATGTTACAACAATATGAACTACTAGCTACTTTACAGTTAATATGGATCTTCTTTACTTGCTGGGTGACCTACCTAGGCTTTGGGAAGCTGGTAAGAAGGATTTCTGTCTTACATTCTCTTGGCAGATCCATGCAGTAATATTGATTGTGGCCTGTGGTAGATTCATACAAGATTATCGATTGGTCCTGCATTGAAATGCAGGTTATGCTTACCTACACTTGGTGTGGGTGTCCTGATTAAAAAACAGGGCAGGGAAGAAACCGGTAAGAGGATAAAACTGTTGACTCTCATATGTCTGCAGTCTCCAGAAACTGATGAAATCTCTTGAAGCTAATATGAATTGTTGATTAGGCAAAGCATTAACAATATTATTTTTCTCCCCTTATTAACAGCTGCTTGCAGTGGAGAACTGGAACAGCACACAGAGAGACGGGGAGTCATCTATAGTCCTTCTTGGCCATCGAACTATCCTCCAGCTGTAAACTGCAGCTGGTACATTCAAGGAGATCATGGAGACATGATAACAATTAGGTATGGTTTGATATTTGTGGAGCTAAAGGATTGCTGTGCTGAAATAAAACAAAACATGAGTTCTTACCTGATACACCAATGTGAGGCTCTCTTCAGAGCTACTAGATGATTGAAGAAAACTGAAATTGGTTGCACTGGAACATGGCTGCAGGTTGGGCACCTCTCTCTTTTTAAAAATGCTTCACTGTGTCTTGTTTCTGTAGGCTACTTCTGACATCCATTATTATACAAGTCACTTGCAGACAGACTTTTTAATGTATTTATCTTCACAGTGCCTGTATGAGATGTCATATACCTCTGACAGATGAGAGAGTGGGAAACAGCAATATATTTACTCACATTAAATAGTCCCATTTTCCTTCATTGCTTATAAATAGGATTAGGTGAAGGTTATAAAACCTGCAACAGCCTCAGTGGTATGTAAAATTCTTAGAGAAAAAATGGTATTTTCACTAACATCTTGAAATGGTGCTATGTTTAATAGACAGTTGAAGATAATTATTGCTTATTGTTACTTGTTTGCCAAAAGACACATGCTTTTCTGCTTAATAATTTTTTCAACAAATCAAACAATAGTTAGCATTTGTGGTACAATTTCAGCTCGATTCTAGAAAAATGCTGTTCAATAAAGACTAAAATATATTGCAAATGGTTTGTTAAGAATGTTTAGGGTTTAATATGATCATACTTTGAACGTGCTTAATTTCTCTGGGCTAATGGTAGAATCCTTCATGAACCAAGAATTTCTTACTTAAAAATAAAACCTAAGAGAAGTTTTTTGGGAGGGTTTAGTACTATTTGACACCATCTGTTCATTCTTTGCTCAGCTGCTTAAAAGGACTGCAAAACCTCTTCAACTGCAGATGCTCAGAAATTGAAAACAAATCTGCCACAGATAGAACAAGAGGAAGGCTTCACCATCTGTAGTTCAAAACAGGAACTACTCACCAAAAGTAATGAAGTAAATACCTGCCAGCATTTGAAATTCATAAATAGAAACACGCTTTTAAACCCCATTACATTACATGAGACTTGGGGAATTTGTTTCAAAGCAGAGATTGTTGGAAACTGAGAAGGCATGCAAATGAGACACAGGACTTGACTCTAGAGAATAATGCTGCTATGAAATAATTATGCTATGAAAATGTCTCAGAGCTCCAGTTAGAATTAGGACTCTCCTCTGCAAGTATGAGTGTAACAGAGGCTAAAGAAGTAAAGGAATGTGAGGTGTGGAAACTGGTAATAATGTGTGTACAGTTTAGATGTATGCACAGCAATATGACTTGAAAAATTTCTTCTTAATGGGTTTGTTTTCTATCACTGAATACACAGCCATATCCTGCCTTCCTCTGCACATGCAAACAATAGAAACTATGTGTTTACATCCCAGGGACTAGTGTTGTGGTGTTATGTTTCTGACTATAAATGTACTTGGAATGACTCACTCCAGTGTATGAAATGCAAAATGTTACAGCATCTGGGGATTTCTTTACAAGGCTGTTGCCCTTGTAATGCAAAGGATGTAAAAGAAGGAGCTGACTTGCCTAGGCTAAGAGGTTTCAAATGCAAACCCGTTTTCTGCTTACCAGTTGGATACGCTTCTTATTCTAACAGTGTGTTGGTAAGGGTATAAGAGTACCTTTTAAAATTTTCCTAGGAAATTCTAACAGTTCTTGTGCTAACATCTGGATTTTTAAAGGTTTCAAAAAAGCCCATCTCCTTTGTGTTGTTTTACACAGTGTCCACTTCCTTTGATCTTGAATTCTCATTGACAATAAGACAGCAGCGTTATGTGAGAGATATATATAATGAGATACAGCAGGAGTCATTAAGGGATAAAATTGCAATTGAAAGTATTTTTTATTTCTAAACTGTTTGCACTTGGTCGTTATTTTTTATAAACCTGTTTTTCATCAGCTTTCAGTAGAACAGTGACCAGATCTACATGTGGATGTAAGATGCTGGCTTCTATGGCCGTGTCCTTTAGAAGCTATGTCTTAATGTCTGTCTTTCATGTGTATATTGATTTTCTTCATATCCTCACATTTCCATGCTTATTGTTTTGCTTTATAGTTTACTTTTTAGAAATCCTTGAGGGAGCTTTCCCGTGAACAGGAAGTGTATGTTCTTTGTGCTTATACCACTCTATATGCGCACTTCAATACTTTCTTTCAAGTTAGTGTGTCTGATGGAATGTTCTGGGAGCAAGTCTGTAGCCACTGTTTTCCAGGAGTATGTTATGTCCCTTTAAATTCAGGTAATTCAGGAAATTCAGTTGCTAGTTATTGTTTTGGAAACTACCTGATTTTTCCACCCATTTTCTCCATTTTTATGCTTTTTTTCCACGGAGGATTACATAAAATCATGTAAGATCAGATAAAGATGTCATATGCAGTAACTGCCTTTGTACCATCGTTTACAGGCTTTATAGGTTTATGTTTCCTCATATCTGAGAAAAAGACGAAAAAATTTTTGTTTAGCAGTTGCTAAAAAAACTGCATCAGCAACTGCTGATGGTTGTAACTAACCCTGGTGTAGGTAGAGTATAAATTTATTATTTTATTATTGGAATTTAGGGGATTGAGAGTAAGATGTTCTCCATATTCAGAATTCAAGATAGGAGTATTGAAAAGCGATCTACTTAGTGACCCACTCAAGCTGTCTCTTACTAATTGAGGTGAGGGGATCACCTTCATTGGCTTTTACTTCAGTGATTCATGACACTGGCTTTGGAAAAAGAAGTTGTCAGGTACCATTTGAGTTTCAATTTCTGCATAAAATTGAGGTCTGTTCATGTATGCTTGCTGGTCTGTAATTGTGTGAAGAGTTAAAGGGACTGCTTCATAGTCTATTTACCAAACTCGTAGTGTTTCAGAATTTGACATTAATTGGAAAAAGCCTCATAATAGCCATTTACTTGCTCAGCTTTTGAAGAAACAGTCTCAGTGTCTCTTGCCTAAGTTTATGCAGTTTAGCTGGTGCTTGGGAGCTGGGAGGAGAATAGGGCTTTCCTGACTTAGATCCTTTTGCTTCAGTGGTTAAGCAGAAGTTTTTAATGAGCCAGTTAAGTCATCAGTTGTTCAGTCTACACTTCCTGTGAAGCTGGCAAATAGAAGTAACTTTTCTTACTTAATTGGCTGGTTGATTTTATTTTGGGACTGTGCTCTACTGACCTATCCATAATATTTATTTCCAATTTTTAAAATGAGTTTAGAGGGCCAAATTGGACATTTACTTTTTTATTTATTTACTAATTGCTTTCATTCAGATTTTGCATCCCATGTGTGTCCTTTTCCAGTTACTAAGAAAGCTTTCTTTTTCTTTAATCTGTAGTCCCTCGTGCCTAAATTACTGAAAGGGTTGTAGAGAATTCCCTACATTATTTATAGAAGTACTTTTTTTCCTAGCTGCTGCTGTTCCTTTCAGTGCAGATGGAAAAAACCTAAGCTCTGCTAAGCATTAGTTTTGCAGGAAGCACATTTTTCTCATACATATAGACTGTTAATGTGTGTTTATGATAATCTGGTTTAATGAAGTACTTTCCAGCAACATAAAAATACTTGTCAGTTAACAGGAAGATACCATTGTAGGCTGTTATTTCATGTGAGTACATAGGCGAGAGCTGATATATATGACCAACCCTGTAATTTTCTGTAAACTCCTGGAGTTCTGCTCACTGTTGGAGGTAACCTCTTTTTCAGTATCATGCCACTGAAAAAATAATCAGATTCATTTACTGATTTCTGCAGAATTCAGTAAAAACAAGATTTAGTGCTGCATTTCTCAGTTCGCACTGAGTTGTTCTGATCCTCAGATTCTGAATACTTTCAATGTTTAATAGGCTATTGTTGTACTTTTCTATAAAAATATGGAAGAGGCATTCCAAGAACAAGACAATAGCATCTTTCAGGAGAGACAAAACCTGCAAAATTTGGTCCAATAATTTTGATACTGTACACCAGTCTCCTTCTATACTCCTGTATTGTTTTGGAGATCCACAGGTAGCAGTGAGAACAGCCTAAGGGCCAGACCATTTTAAAGGATGTTCTGTGGTGGGTGTTGTATTTTGTTAACACTGTAGTTCTAGTACTTGAAATACCAATGTTTGACTGCTTTTCCTTTCCCTGCCCTGTGAACTAGGCTGTGTGCTCTGGTTCTGGAGAGGAAAAAAAACCTGGAGGAAAGCCAGGTTCTCCTTCCCTTTATCACCAAGTGCCACGATACCAAAGCAGGGGAGCATTGCCCTAGAAGTGAAGCTCTTGGGTGGAGGGAGATGTGTGGAGCAGGTGGGGTACAGGGGGGAAGGCTGTAGCTGAGGAGTGCCAGGGCTGGAGTTTAGCGCCACTGTGCACTACAGCTTGCATGGTAGGATGGACCTTTGGGTCCATGTTCCTGTGCTTCAGAACTGTTGGAGGGCTTTTCTGGAGAAGATTAGTGACTGAGCAGACCTGTCTTCTGGTTTTCCTCTCAAATCCTGTGCTTCCCTGCCCAAGATGTTTAAAAATACTGCAGTACTGACTGGTGCTGCATGAGATATGGATGATGTTATACATAAGTACTCTCTGTATGGCTCCTGTTTTTTTGTTTAAGTCACAAAAAATGATGTAGCTTTTTGATACAAAGGGTCTGAGACTTCCCTCAAGAACAGTAACTACAGACTTCAGTACTTCTCCAAAGACCATACAATGTCTGTATAGTCCTACAAGCAGTACAAGCACAAGTCTTTGTCCTGTATTTCCACTGTATACCAATACACATTCAACCACTGGACTAATCCTTTTGATAGAAAAATTTGCATTCCAGTTTGAGAAAGCTCAGCTGAATAAATAAATGTTTTGTGGGTAGCAGGATTAAATTATTCTTCAGAGGACTGTAACAGAGCAGCTCTAGATCTAATTACAGATGAAGAAAGAAGTGAAGTAGTAGAGGCTGAGTGCAGTATTTGGGACTCTTGGCTAAAATAAATCAGTTGGCTACTTGTCAGAGTAGTATGGCAGAAACTTCTGACACAAAACCTTGTTGTCATAAATGCGTTATAAAGTGAAGCCAAATTTTATATACTTTAAAGTGCAAACATATGTATTCCATATTGTTTTCATATTTCTTTGCAAGGTACTGTTTTTTATGGTGAGGGCTTGTTCAAGTATATAATGCTTTTGGTCTTGTGTAAAATCACCATCAACGTAAATGAGGAAAAATTTGCTTCTAGTAGAGGCAATATAACTTAAAAGGGTTCTGAAATAGACTGGCAATGCCTTAATCAAAGGAAAATTTGTTGAAAATACATCTGTTGATTAATTTGCATAAGGTGGAACATAATTGCTTTGACTTTGCTTTGGCCCTTAGCAGAAGAAACTTTGTAACTGCTGTGGTATATCTATTACATATAAAATTTCATGTTGGAACTAGAACATATTTGAGAGAAATTGTGTTTGAAACTCCTAGGCACTTGGGATTAAGATGTTTGTTTTTGTAAAAGAGTTTGCTCTTGTGAATGTTCTGTATTGCCCTTTTTGAATACCAAGGCATTTTTTTCAGTAGCTTGTGTATCTCCGAGAGGCACGGTGCTCTCAGGGAGTCTGTTGAATGAGGTGCTTCCTTGCAAGTCTGTTCTGCCTCATGACCCTTGTACTCTGTGGCCAAAGTTTGGATTTGTTAGTGGGGAAGTGTGGGATTCTGCTCTGAATCTGAGATCCACAACTGACACTCAGGAAAATCAGTTATCTTCTGTATGCCTGGTCTTCTGCATTGGAAGCTGAAACTAAAGGTTATTCCTCTTCCACAACCAAAAAAAGCTGTTTATTAGCAATGTACAATACCAGATCTTCAAGGTTCAAGTAAAAGATATTAATTATACATGAATGCAGGCTCTTGAGATGTATTGCTGTCATCTGCAAAGGAGTTTGTAAACAAGGTATGTGCATGTAGCTGACTTTTCTGTACTCCTCCTTTGTGTGAATCTTTAAAAGTGTTAAATATTTTTCTTTTCTTTCTAGAAAGAAATGCATTTTAAAGTAGGTTATAGGCAGCTTATTGCATAGGCAAATTCTCTCCTGGATTTGTGCAGTCTGTCTTGTGTAACCACACTATGGCTGAATCATTTACTTGATAGACAAAAGTAGCTCTTTTCACCAGAGGGGGGAAAACGAGTGGCTGTGGGACCCAGTTGGCGTGGTGGGAACTGGGTGAGATAGGAGAACAATTTGTTTTCCTCGTTAAGGTTGATCCTGGTACATCTAAAATAATTACGTAAGTAAACGATCAAAAGATTTAGTAAATGAACTTGTTTGTATCACACAAACAGAAGTTTTTCTAGTAATTTCTACCCCCCCATCCTTCCCAGTTTTGTGTTTCCATTTCTTGATTTAGTGACTTAGATTTTCTTAAAAACTTTTGTTGTTGGGAAGATAGGTATTTCTAACACTTAGTCCAAAAGGTTTCATTAAAAAAATCCTATTAACAATCCTCCAAGTACATGATAGAAACTCTACATGATGTGTGGTGCCAAAATGAGTTAAAGAGAACAATGATGTGGTAGCCATCTGTGATGCTCACATCTCATGTAACAAACAAACTTTATGTGAGTACCTATAGCTTCCCTGATGCTTTGGATAATTCCTCTTCACGATGCAGTGGCTGTTCGCTTTCTTGGTCATTAAAACATTTTATGCGTAACACCTGTAACAGAAATACTCTAGTTTATCTTTGAATGACTGAGTACTTAAATATTTTTATTTTGGCTGCACAGTTACCTAAAACTTCCTTGCAAAATATGCTGGTTTCAGAAGCTTGGTGAGATTGCTTATAGTGAAGAATTAAGTGCTGTGGGAATATTTCTTCACAACTGGGAAGACACACAGAGGTTGGTGGGAGAGGAAGAGTTAGAAGAGGAAGGAGATATTTCTGGGTGGATTGTCCTTGCACATATGTTGTTTGTCATCTCTAAATTTCTATTTTAACTTAGCACTTTCAGTGCTCTCTTACTTCTCATGCTCTTGCTGATAAATTTTTTTTTTGAGAGTTATTAAGCCAATGTGTTTGGCAGAACCTACAGCTGTGGCTAGGCTGAGTCTCCTGCTTAAATGAATTAGCAAGTTTACATAGTTACTGTTCTTTCCCTTTCAGCTTCAAAGGTCAAGATCTGGCAGGCATTGACAGCCTTTTGTAAATTCACATTGATATCAGAAAATTATCTTTCCATTTATCTTTTTCAAAGAATTTGTTTATGAAAAAGCCTTTATGGAAGGAGATCTGTATCTCACAGCAGCTTTTCTGCCTTTCTGAAAATTCTGTCTAGATATCTGCATGGAGCATGCACAAACTTCTACCACATCAATTTGGTGTAGCTGAGTTACATAAAAGAGGACGAAAATTCATTTCTAAGTGTGCTTTTTTCCTAATGAGTATGCTTTTCTGTGCAGTCTGCAATCTGCTATTGTCATTGCAGATTGCTGAATACAAATGCTATCTGTTTCATCAGAGAACAAATACCACATATGGTTTCTGAGCCACAGGTTAGGGAGTATAATCTGGTTGTGTTCAGTGTTCTGCAAACAGTCAGGGCACCTCTTTGTACCAGATAAGCTACTATTGAATCATCACTGGGCTTGTGTCAGCAGAAGGGCTAGAAATTTGACTGTAAAAGGTTATAGTCTTATTTGCTCTGCATTTGCACTCCCAGAAGGGGAATATTTTAATCTTTGAATTAAAAGATAATGGTGTTAGATTTTAGGTTCCATTTCCACCCTTATTCTCTTGTTCTCTCCTTGCCCATCCATGGCTCGAAGAGTGGATTTCTGTCTCTCATACTTAGTCCTTTAGGGTACTTTGTACTGCTTCCTATTGTTCTTTTGCCAAGACACTAGTCACCCCTGACATCCCTAGTTTCATAGCTTTTACGGTTGGAACTGACTGCTGAAATTAATCTACCTTCTGTAAAATGTATTCTGGAATTTTGCTTTTCCTCATATATGTATTTTAGGAAGCAGTTTTATTTAAGGAGTGAGTAAAAGAGGAATCATTCTTTCGCTTTTGGAGCTATTTTGGTGTGATGTTTGTGCTTGTGAGATGGGTGCTTTTCCAAATTGGGGGATGTGCTTTGTTTCTGTATACTCAAAGTAGTATATAGAAGGTAGATGTTTCATTATCTTTGAATGTGATATCTTTATGTCAGCACTGCTTGGTGCAGAAAGTCAGCTGTTAGAGTCTGTTCTTTCTCTGTTAGGCTTTGTTCCAGATACATGTCCTCTTTGTAACTTGTGCTTTCTTTTGTTCTTAACAGTTTTAAGAACTTTGATTTGGAAGACTCTCAGAAGTGTGCAGTAGACTGGTTGATGATTGGCCCATCTTCCAAGAGGGAGGAGTACAAAGTGTGTGGATCTTCCATACCTCCATCTTTCATCTCTGCAAGGGACCATGTGTGGATATTTTTTCACTCAGATGCATCAAGCTCAGGACAGGCTCAGGGATTTCGCCTTTCTTATATTAGAGGTAAAATCTTATGGTTTTGTTGGCTTCACTTTATACTCACTCTGGCAAAACTTGGAAGACAGTAGTACTTTTTTTTTGACAGGTGTCTTGGGCCATTGATGACTATAAAGTATTGGTGTGGTAACACTGATATTATTTGCATGTGGGTTTTTAACAGTCTTCCTGAAATGTACTGACCTGACTGATTGACTTATGACATGCAGGCTAGTAGATGTGGAAAAGTTATATCAGATAGTTTTGAAAATTTTGATACTGATTTTTTTCTCCTTGTTCTCTTTCGCAGGAAAGATAGGTCAGTCTGTGTGCCAGTCAGATGAATTCCATTGTGCAAATGGGAAGTGTATTCCCAGTACTTGGAAGTGTAATTCCATGGATGAGTGTGGTGATAACTCAGATGAGAAAAATTGCACTGTCCCTCCAACAGACCCTCCATCCAGCATCTGTCCCTCAGGAATGTTTCAGTGCAGCGCAGCCCACTCCACCAAATGTTTGATGAACGAGCTGAGATGTAATTCGGTTAAAGACTGTGGTGATGGTTCGGATGAAGATAATTGTCCTGACCTTTCCTGTGGCAAAAGGCTGGGTAATTTTTACGGATCTTTTGCTTCCCCAGACTTATTCCGTGCTGATCACAGCAGATCAGACCTTCGTTGCACATGGTATGTGGACACACAGGATAATCGGCATGTTCTGTTGCAGCTCGATTTGCAGTTAGGCTACAATGACTATGTAAAGGTGTATGATGGCATTGGAGAGAGAGGTGATAAATTAATGCAGACGTTTTCGCACCACAACAATAGGCATTCAGTGAGCGTGGAGTCATCAAAGGGCCAACTCACTGTCTCGTATCATGCCCGCTCCAAGAGCACTGGCCATGGATTCAATGCAACGTATCAGGTGAAAGGCTATTGCCTTCCTTGGGAACACCCTTGTGGAAGTGATGAGGAGTGTTTCACGGATAAGCAGCATTGTGATGGCTGGTGGCATTGTCCAAATGGCAAGGATGAGGAGAATTGTCCTGCTTGCCAGAAGAACGAATACCCATGTGAAGGAAACAGTGGGCTTTGTTACTCAATACTTGACCGCTGTAATAACCAGAAGAACTGTCCAGATGGCTCAGATGAAAAAAACTGCTTTACTTGCCAGCCAGGAAACTTCCATTGTGGGACAAATCTGTGCATCTTTGAGACTTGGCGCTGTGATGGCCAAGAAGACTGCCAGGATGGAAGTGATGAACATAACTGCCTGGTGATCGTTCCCAGGAAGGTCATCACAGCTGCTCTGATTGGGAGTCTCGTGTGTGGCTTGCTGCTAGTGATAGCACTGGGTTGTGCATTTAAATTATATTCTCTGAGGACCAGGGAATACAGGTTAAGTGTCTTGCTTTGTTGATGTTTTCATAGCTGTGGTGATTTTTTCTGTTTTGTTTAAGGGAAGAAAAAGTTGATTCTTAACCAGAGAATTTGCAAAATACTGTGAAATCAAATCCAAGGACTTGATGACAGCTAAATAGTAGTCACTGCATTAGGCTTAGAGAAGATTTCTGGGAGTAGTGGAATATCTGTGATGTGTGAGAAATACATGTTTATTGTGCGGCATGGCAGAATCTGTATCTAACCTAATCTGTCTTGAGCAGTTTCCTTTTCCTTCTCCTCCCCTTGCTACAAACCCCTTGCCCCTGCCAAAAACTGAATGCTGAACTGCTACAGTGAAGTCTTCACTGAATCTGAATTGAATAACCTTTCACCCCTCCCCAAATACGCTAGTTCTTAGTTCTGCTAAAAGCGATGTCCTGCTATGGTGGGGCCTCTTCTGAGTGGGAGCTGTCCATGGTATAGCCTGTGCTCCTTTACCCTGGTCCTATAAGCCTCATTTTAGGTGTAGTGTGTGTGTTTCTTTGCCTGTGTGTTACATGTATGTGCAAGTGGGGTTCTGCTTTGTAGGAGACAGTCATAAGGGACTTTCTGGTTCCCATCTCTTGTCATGTGCACCAGCTCTGTGCTATGCTGCTGACACTGTTTTAAACAGTGTGCTTTACATTCTCTCCTGATCAAATCTGCATTATTAAGAACCTGCAAAAGAACTGCTGTTGCTAAGGTGTGAATCTCAGTGCCTCTGTTCTGTCAGGACTGCCAAACCTCTCTGCAACTGCAAGCTGCCCCTGTTGTGTGATTGTTTCCAATTCTTAATGGAGTCTTAAAAGTCTTTTCAAAAAAAAAAAACCTTTGGGCCCTTGCTGAAGAAGTTACTGCTGTTACTGGCACAACAGCTACTGGCTGGTTGAAAAAACTTTGGTTGCCACAGTGTCCAGCCTGAGACTGCACTAGAGAGTTTGCTGGTTTGATTCATTCATATTTATACCCTGTACTCTTAGTCCTTTTGTTTGTTTTAGCATCCTGGTAAGATTTTCATGGAGCTTAGTGGAAGGTTTGTGGTTTTACTCCTAGTGCGAGCTCATTGGCAGTGCTCATTAATGGCAGTGCTCATTAATGTCAGGGAGGCAGGATAAACTGTTCCTTCTCTTCCATGTTTTCTCTCTGGTTCTGTTTCCAGAGCATTTGAGACTCAGATGACGCGACTGGAAGCAGAGTTTGTGCGGCGGGAAGCTCCACCTTCCTATGGACAGCTGATTGCACAAGGACTTATTCCCCCAGTTGAAGACTTCCCCGTATACAATGCATCACAAGTATGCAGACACAAGTGCTAATGAATATTTCAGCTGCCAAACTACTATAAATTAGATAAAATCTATCTGGAAGTGTATTTCTGTGGCTGTGCTAATTATATTGAAGTAATGTAAAAATGTGTATACCCACAGTTCCTCAGGTGCTATGGGTAGTTTTGAATGCATTAAATGTATTTGTTGGGGAACAGCAGTGAGATAAGCACTTTTGCTGTATGTCAAGACAGAATGAATAAAGTCAGAGAGAAAGGTCAGAAAGTAAATAGAAAAAGAAAGTCTTTTCAAGCTGAAACTGTAAATGCACCTGAAATGATAAGAAAGTCTCTAGCAGTATTTTTGGAAAATTCTTGATTTTCCAAAATGATTGTTTTTCATTTACAGATAAATTACAGTGGCAAGCCATTATGTCATTCTATTTCATTGCTGAGTACTCAAAAGCTCTTGTACCCTGCCAGAAGTATTCAGCTGAGGTATAGTTCCTAGTGTGATAATGCACTTGTAGTTTGCTACTCCAGTGGAAAATTAACTTCCTGGGTAGACAAGTAGAGCTTAAACTCATAAAGGAAACACTGTAAGGGACGGAAGTTGTGGCTGCCCTTCCCTGGCAGTGTTCAAGGCCAGGTTGAATGGGGCATTGACCAACCTGATCTAGTGGGAGGTGTTCACAGCAGGGAATTCGGAATTAGATGATCTTTAAGGTCCCTTGCAAGCCAAACCATTCTATGAATCTGTGAGAGTCTTCTGGTACAGGCAGAGCTGTCTTTGGTGTTCTCAAATATTTTGTTAGAAAATACGCATTTAACAAGGAAGCACAGGTATCAAGTCTGAGTATTGTGGTAAAGTGGAGATATTCCTGGGGAGAATGGGGTTTAGAAGTCTTTTGAGTATGTGTGAAATGCTAGTAACCTCTGTGTTACAGGCTTCTGTGCTGCAGAACATTCGAACAGCCATGAGGAGGCAGATGAGACGACACTCGTCAAGACGGAGCTCATCTCGGCGGCGCTTGGGCAGGCTCTGGAACAGACTCTTTCACAGACCTCGGGTGAGAGGACAGATCCCACTCCTGACTCCTGCCCGCACCTCACAGACTACACTGGGTGATGGAATCATCAGCAGTGCTGATGGGACTGTTCGGAGTCCTGCACCTTCCCCAGAAGGACCTAGTTTAGAGGCAAATGGCCAAGCCAGGGGCCCACAGGAAGCTGGATGTAGCAGCGTGCAGCCAGAGACTGAAATTACAGAGCCATCGCCTTCCAACATCTTACACCCAAATACTTGCACAGCAGCACATGCAGAGCCTGAGGCTGGATACACTGATAAATCCTTAAATGCTGACTCTGACAGAGAGCTTAAGCAGTCCAGTAAAGTAGATACAGGAAAGGCTTTCAGAGATCCTTTATCTGAAAGTGTTACAGAAACGATCCATGGTGGGTCAGTATCCAGGAGGACCGTCCCAGAGGACAATAGTTTAAGTGGAAGTCATCCACTGAGTGAAGATCCATGTAGATTACCCTTAAAAAAGTGGGAGTCTGGTTATCCAGACAGCCCTATGAATGTTCATATCCAAGTGGATGGACAAAACCACTGTTGCCCTAACTCATACCAGGAGGAGCCTTTGGATGTTCATGCGGCTTGTTGCCATTCTGTGGAAGTGCCAATGTTACAGTCATCTACTTCCCTCTCCGAAAACAATACCAGTGATGATGAATCTTTACTTGTTTGCTAATAAAAATTTCTGGTTTGTCCATGTAAATTTTATAACTTCATTGTTACTTCAATGCACTTTGATGATAGGTGGTATGTTTGTGCTCCCAACTTTCTCTCTTCAAACGAGTGTGCTTTAATTCCACAGTGAGTGCAGTACAAGACTAAATAGGACAAGTTTATGTCACCGTTGCTATTCCTGAAACTCCAGTGGGGCAGAAGTAGGCCACTATGTGATGTCAGGGGCTAGGAGAACAGGAATGTGTCACTGCAGTTTGGAGGCATCTCCATCCTCTGGTAGTTTTTCTGTACTTTTTACTCACTCTGCATTCAGTGTTTCTTTGCCTTTCATTGGTCTTCCTGAACTAGAGAACTCTGTTGGAACCTGGGGCAGACACCGGTCATTGTAATTCTGAGTACTAACTGACAACAAGTAACATTGTTGTCTTTTTAGGCATAATAATTTAAATAAAATTTAATAATTTTAATTACAAATATGTAGGAGGAATTAAAATCCCCTGTAGCTTCCCCTTTATAGAAACTGCTCACTTCTTTTGATCCCTTCAGAAATGTTTTGATGGCCATGTGTACCTTGAAGCATCCACTAAATCCGAAGTTTCTGTATTATATACTCAGAATGAAACCAGGTGTTTTAGCTACTAAAGCTTTGTAATGAGAGTATAGCAGTGTTCAGTGTAAGTGGAGTGCATTGAATTCTAGTTGCAGCAATATTTCTTTTTTACATTGTCATGTGTTGCATTTTCTTCATAGTGATGTTGTGAGTGTTGCAGAATTATTTCCTCCTTCTCTACCCTCTTTTTCCTCTCCTCGTGTTTCCAGGGACTCTATGCTGATACCACTTTGAGGGTGCCTGAAGGACACTTGAGGCTTTACAGCTCCTGGGGGCTGCACTGGGAAGCACTGAGCACTTGGTCAGGATCAGACTTCGGTTTTATTTTGAAATAAAATCTGTCTCACAAGTTTGCTTGTAAATCTGCTACGTAAGTGCAGATGTATAAGCCAGGAATTTTATTTATCTTTTATTTTTAGAGGATGTTATTTTGATTTTTTATTTTTATTTGCTTTTTTTTCTTTGAAGAGCTGAAATAGATCAGTGCCGTTTTCAAAGCTGACACTGTGTGGATTGTACACACTTAAATGTAAACTGGTGCCTTTTTGGTTTTTTAGAGTGTAAGTAAAAGTAGGCAAGTTATTTACCTTTAAGAAGGTGGCATTGCAGAGAAGAGGAGTTCCTGCAGAATGACAGAACTCTGCTGTGTGATAGCTTGGTCCTGTTGTGATGGCTGGGGTGGTGGCCAGACTCTTGCTACTCTAACAAGAGCTCTGCTTCAATTCCCCCATGACACAGTGACAAAAATGCTTTATAAAGGAGTTAACAAGGAAATTGATGCTGCTGCTCTGTAAACATTCGAGTGCTCCAAAACCTGTTTGTTGTTGTAGGAATTCAGGTTGTCCAGAGTTATTAACTGAACTTGTGAAATTGGGGTCTTTGACATCTGCAGGCCTGAGCTCTGCTGCCCACAGGACTTTCCTGGCTGTAAAGGCAAACAGGCTTCTGCAGTGAACAGTTAAGTTTACATCAAAGTGTCAAAGATTTTTTCCTTTAAATGGGTTATATTTAGCCCTGGATCTTTCACTAGGACTCCCTTTGGGGGAGTGCCTTGAAAAGAACAAGGAACTTTGGCCTACTAAAATGTAATATGGAAGAATTAAATAGAAGTGATTTTTTTTTTCCTTTTCTGTTGCAAATTGGTTTCATACTGTGCATTCCAGAGTTAGAAGATTCAAATTCTTTAAGGGCATTAATACCAGGAAGGGCTTGTTGCAAAATGCATAACAAGAGTTGTAGTTGCGTTAAATAAATACTGCTCAGTCATTTTTTCCAAGTTCTTCTGTAATCAGAACTCATTTCATCAAAGAAAATGTAGTTTTGAAAGAGATCTTCCTTTCATAGCATTTGTAAACATTTTGGGTACATTCTACCTTTGCAAGGCCATGTACTGTAGTCATTGCACTCCAGAGTAGTTGTTTGCATCAAAGGCTACAGGTTTTAGTGTCTTTTTTTTTTTTTTTTTTGTCTAAAGGTAATTTAAAATACATAGACTTGTATGTGTAAGATAGTTACGTATAGTTAGGAGAAAGATTAAAGGTTTATATTGTGTGGATATGGAAGGACCTTAGAAATACATGTGTATTTATTTCTGTTACAGAAAAATATTTCTGTAATAAAATAATGCTAATCATGCCATGCCTTAAACCATCACCATTATAAGGCTCATAAAGTTGAAATATGTACTCTGGAGTACTGCTATATTTTGGGAACAACCCTGAACAGCTAACACTACTTTAAGATGTGTAACTTCACATAATTTCTTACATGTATCATATATATTTTGTATACTGATGCATTTGGTAACGCAGTGAAAATTTCACTGGGAAAGTTTTACTTTGAGAAACTTTAAAACAAGTCCAGGTTAATGAAAATTTGATGTTGAAGCATACAGAAGTGTTCACAACCCTCATGACTGGACTATACAGCACTGCATCAATGAGAAATACAAGCCTGGTGCTCTTTGTAAGCACTAACTTCTGTATTCTGCAGGGCAGTTTTCTCTCCTAGCTCACCCCCTGCAAGGGAAGAGCCGTAAGTTCACTGTTAGTTTTACAAAAGAAATCTCTATGTTTGCACTCTGAGCACAAAGAGGTGCAGTGCAGTGCCCTGGAATGTCAATACCTGGATAAATCATAAAGTCTGCTTTAGTGTAATGTCTGCCCTTCCTCCATCTCTTGTAAGTATTAAACAGGGAATCAATCATCCTTGAAGGTACCTTGGTTCTGATTCATATAAACTGCCTCCTTGTATTCAGAACTTCTTAAAATTAGAAAAAAGGAAGAAAGTGGAAATGCAACACTTTAAAGACTATACAAATTAAGTTAATCAGCTAGTAAATTTGTTAAATATTTTGTTACTTTAATAATGCTTTTCTGCACTCTAAAGATTTTTGTAGACCGGAAGCAAATTGTTTGTTTGTTTGGCTTTGGTTTTTTAAGATACACAGCTCCTCTGTCCAAACAAGCAAAAAAAAAACCTCCTTCCAAAAAACCTCTCTTCCAAAAATCTCTCTGAACAGAGAAGAATACTTACTGGTTTAAAAAGAATGCAAGCTCATAGGCAGCATAAAGGGGAAAAGTGATTCCTTTAATATTTTTCTCTGCTGCTATTAAAGCAGGGAATATTTCTGTTAGGAATTCTGGTACCTTCCAACTTGTCTATTACTCTGCAACATCCCCTAAACGTACTTGTTCTCTATTTCTGTTCTCTGCTTTGTGACTTTTTTGTTTGTTTTTAATTTGTTGTATATATTAATTTAGTTACAACATTTTACCATAGCGTGTGTACAGGCATATGGTTCAGGTATGGTGTTGTGTTTACCAGTATCTACTACTGCTTCCTGGACTGAGCAAGACACTAAGCAAGAAAGATGCTGGCATCATCGTACCTTGCCTTGCTTTGGATCTCTTAATTTTTAATAAAATTTCATGTGCCCAGAGCCTGTGGGTTTCTGACCATCACTCTTAACACCAAAGCTCGAGGATTCCTAAATTGTACTCCCACAGTCTTTGTTTGACTCTGACTCTTACGTGCCAACCCATGACTCCATGTGTTGACATGAATGTGAAGGGGAGGGGGTGTGTTTTGGTTTGGTTTTGTACCTTTGGGGGTTTTTTATCATCTGCTATCTTTTCTGGCTGAAGCTAGTGGAAAGGATATCACTTTTTAAATAGTACATGTGAAATCTTGGCACTAGCAATTCACTGTTGTATACAGCTGCCTTTAAAATGTATGTATGGATATATCCCAACTGAAAAAAAAGAAGCCCTGAAGTGTATGACTATTAGGGTAGTTAAAAACACAGTTTCTGAAGTACTGCCTCTCCCATTCCTGAGGCCAGTGCTTGTTTTGCTGATGCTGATGGTGATGCTTCTCCTTCCCTGTCTCTTTGAGGTACTGCTGGCTCTGTCTTGCTCTTTTTCAGAAGAAGGTGAAGGCTGAGTTACTTTGTGTTGACAGTGTTCTGCAGACTTGGAAGTCTTTATTTGTATTGAAGAGAACTGGACAGACTTCATGGTGATCCCAGATTTATCTGTAGCCATGAAGGATGGAAGGACACAGCTGGATGCAGAGGGATAATACCTTCTAGCCTAGCAGGAAATGTTTGCTTTGGTTTGCTTTGCTTCGCTTTGCTTTGTCATGAAATGCTCATTCAGTTACAGTGGCAGTGGCAGGAGCACTAGTGTTTCAAACCATACCCTGAGGTGAGGCTGAAATGAGAATAACCCATGAAATGGAAATAGAGTAATAAATGATACCTGAGTGTTTGCAAGTCTTTTGACAGCCTGTGCAGTACAATAGATATGTCTTAAAACAAACCAAGGGGCAAGCCTGGAGGGAATTTGGTACTTTTTAATCAGACCCTTTCTTTGAGAGGAAAAACTGCTTTTGCTTATTTAAGATTTTTGGACTTGGCCAGAAATTGAGTTTTAATCTCCCAGGCAGGTGCTAGGATTTAAAATCCAGTACAAATATCTGTCTGAACCTGAACCTTGCAGGCAGCACACCTCGTGTCCTGTCCTTTGTCATTTGTCACCCTAGCAAACAGTTCAGTGAGCCATTTTTCCCTTTTCAGATTCTGTTTCTTGTGATCTTGGCTACAGGGATTAAATGGTTACCAAGACTGAGGTGAGTGGTGGTGATTTACATTTTATCCTATGTGGTTTTTTATTTCATTCTATGTGTTCCCTGCTTTATGATGCCTTCTGGATCTTCCTTCTATCGCTGTGTCTTACTGTAAGACTCTAAGACAAATTTGGTTTTGGCCTCTCAGCATCTTCTCACTTTCTAATCCTTTTTCTTGGATTTTCCTTTTTCATTTGTCCAAGTGCAGAAGTTTCTATTTGAAGATAGAGCACTGTTGAGAGGTGTCAAGGACCAAGGAGAAGAGGTTTAAAAACCAGAGTTTGGTTTGCAACTGTCTGAACTCTAAAGCTTTAGGAAAAGACAAATTCTAAGCAAAGTTTACCCTTTATTTTTCTTTCAATATCTCTCATAGAACTCCTCAGCAGCTGAGTAACTGCTAACAATTTCTGATTTGGTTCTTGGTACAAAGGGGCTGGAAACCAAATTTTTTTTCCCAAGGTTTAACAAATTAACAATAAGTGAAACGTGAGAAGTACCTTGACAAAGGCTTCTGAATATGAAGTGTGGGACAGCATGTCTGCTGGGGGCTGGTTGGTTGGTTGGTTAGTGTCTTTCCTTTGAAGATGAATTATTTTGTTTAACTTCAGCTCTCCAGCACGTTTCTCTCACAGCATTAGCTTGTTTGGAGGTGGGCTGTGGCAGAGGCTCTGTCCTGGGCTCCCAACCCACCACAGCACCTCGCCAGACAAATGTGCTGCTCCCCTGGGGCCTCCAGCCCCTGTCTCAAGGTCGATGGCTGCATCAGGGCTTGTGCTTTCAGAAGTGATGGAGCATGGCTAATGAAATCTTTTCTGCGTATTTTTGGATACATGTTTTGTAAAGATGCTTCCAAGTCAAATGTATTTACATACACAGGGACTCATCTGTCCTTCTTGAGTTGGAGGAAAGCTTTGAACTGAAACAGCATGGTGCTGAACCCAAGGTTCAGTCCCCATATGGGTCAATTTCTTAAGAGCTGGATTCGATGTTCCTTGTGGGTCCCTTCCAACTCAAAATATTCTGTGATTCTGTGAGTCTCTTCCCTTGACCCTTCTGAGATCAAACTTTTCTGGTTTATGTACTAATGTGAATGGAAAAAATTGATTCCTTTATCAAGTTTTTGAAAATGCTTGAGGGTAGCCAAGCCAGCAGAAGTACCTCTGCCTCATTCTCCTGCTTCCCAACAGTGCCCACTCGACTCCTGGAATTTTATCTTCTTCGCTTCTGTCTTGCAAAGCATTTAGCAGTGATGACATATCTGTTGCTGCTTTTTCAATACTGTGAAAATCAGATAAGAATAATCCAATCCTTTTTTTATTGACTTTTCTGTAGGCTGACTTACAGGTGATACTCCCCGGAGTATTTTTCTGCATTACAGCCTCTAATATTTTATGCTACATAAATATAATAGCACATAATTTATAGGCTTATGTGGTACTGTGCTGCTATTCAAGTTTTATTTAAACTCCTTTCTGTTGGAAACAACTTGCTTCTCTGTATCAAGTATCACAATATTCTCAACATGCTGAATTGTCAGCTGTTTCAAGGTTTTTCTTTTGTTCAGTGGGCTTTAAAATACTAGTAATTATGTCTCCTTTGAAGCTAGTTGCTTTGTCTTTAGGAAAAATCTCTTTTATATGGATTGTGTGCTGCTAAATTTCATTTAGCATATGAATTTATCTTTCTAATTTTGTACATTGATTTCTATGGGTAGAAATTTTACACGTTAGGCACTAACATTTGCAAAGCCTTTATTGTATGTGACACTGTGAGCAGAGATGAAGCTGTTCCTAAAAATGAAACATTGTGGAACACTTTTTGGGGATTGGTATCTAATTCAAAGATGAAGTCTAGTAAATAATGCTGTTCTAAATTGAGCCTTCTGATTTAAGGCCAAATGTTATTACTTTTAAAGCGTGTGAGTATAATCAGGGAAAATTTGAGCCAAACTCAATTGACAATTAAGAGGAATTTGTTCTTTAATTTTGCTTTTGATTTCCTTATACAACAGCCAGGAAAAGCCTTGGTAGCTGTTGCAGCATTACTACTATTACTATTATTACTACCTTTCTCATTACCATACAGACTTGTCTCAAGAGCTGCAAATTTTCCATGCTAGCTCATTTCCTTACCTTAATTTTTTAAACAAACAAAAATAAACCCACGCCAAAACTTAGCAGTTCTGAAAGCAATCAGTATTGCTGATGCTGTAATACATTTAGTTTTCCCACTAGCTAATAAAGGTATTGAAGGAGTTAATCTGTTGGAATTATACCACAGAAAGTGGATTTTGAGCTATGGAAAAGGAGACTTAGCCATGAGAGCCTCTGACATTATTTAAAGTTCAGGTGCTGCTTAGCCACAGAGATTTTTGCTCTGATTTTTTTTTTTGTTAAAGCAAGCTGAATATTTATGATTTCCATTAGCAAACTGTATATTCATACTATTATTTCAAATGTGGTATCTTTCTTTACATGTGTGCATATATACACATAAAACCACACCTTTTTTTCTAGCTAAATATATATTTTGATCTCTTATAGTTAACAGCTTTATACAAAGAGAAGAATGTAAGCTGTGTTCCTTTTTAGTGTCTACCATCTGAAATTTTGGAGAGAGATGAATAGAATTTTAATATATAGATATTACTATTATTATTATTATTATTTAAAAACAAAAGTATTTCTGAATAATTAACTAAGAGATAACGAATCCGTAATTTTTGTGCCAGGACCATAGAAAGATATTTTTAAATTACACTCAGATGGCTGTTACCAAGGCTACTGAATGTCATAGTTTTTGTTTTCAAAAACCGTGAAAGAATAGTAGCTCAGAGCTGTTCTCACATTTTGCATTTTCAGAAGATTCCCTGTTGTAAAAGTGGCCATATTGCTACAGCAGCAAATCTCCATATATTAATTAAGTGCACAAATGAGATTTTTTTCCTAGTGCATGGCACAAATAAAATATGCAAAACACTTTCTAAGGAGCATCTGATGTGTGAGTAATTTAGGCTCGTTACTTGGTTGAGCACAGCTGAAATGGGGAATTGGTCTCTGAAGCAACGTGGCACCACCTGACACCTCAATAGACAGGAGGAACATCAGGCTCCTTTCCCATGTTTCCTTTGAGTTCCCACTGCTGATCCCACTGCAAACCTCTCCATGTCTCCATCCTCCCCAGCTGGCACCTGGATCCTGCTGAGCTTCACACAGGAGTTCTGGGTGCTGCAGTGAGCCCTGTCCCATCTGGGATGCAGGAACCCCCCTCCACCTTTACAACAATGCTTCAAAACTGAGATACTTGAGATTTAGATCACTACTTCTGTATCTTTTTTCTGTGTCACAAAATGATGCTGGAACTGTCCAGATGATTGTTGGTGCTGTAGCTTTTACTCTGCGGTCCGTGCTCAGTGCAGTCACCCTGCCCCAGCTGCGCTGGTCTTTGGAGCTGGGATGGAGATGCTGTGCTCCTCCAGCTCTGTGAAGGGGTGATCCCTTGGATTGTAACTTTGATGCCTCATGTTATGTGGGCATTCACCCCACCCAGGGGCAGCAAGAAGTCTCCTTGCTTTCTCTTGATTTCTGTACTTCGATTTTGTGTTGGGAACTGCCCTAGTTTTGAAATGCCTAAATTTGTATGTCTCTGGTGGACCCTCGTGGTGACTAAAATCAATATTCCAGAGCTATGTCTGTGCTGCTTTCCCCTGCTGAGCAAGAATGCTGTCAGAAAAAACCCCAACCAGCACCTTATTTTACACTTTATTTCTTTTCTTTTTTTTCTTCTTCTTTTTTTTTTTTCTTAGGGAATAACTAAAAGCTACAGAGGCCATAAAGGGTATAGCTCATTTTATGGGCTTCACTATTGGAGCTCTAAAACCATTTTTTTTTTCCAGAAAAACTTTTTTCAAAAATCAGCATGTAAACAAGAAGCCACTTCAGCCTCAAAGGCCACGCTGTTATTTCCTCACTGCTGTCCCGCTCACCGGCTGCCAAGAGTGGGCCGAGGAGGCCTCCTCCTCGGCACTTCCACACTGAGGGTACACCACAAAACACAGCTTCTGCCCCCAGCACGTCATGGACTCTGCAAGGAGCAAATGGCCAGTGGTTAATGGGTGGTTAATGGGGATGCTTGAGCTCTTCTAAACAAATATATGATGCTGGAGCGGTGCCACATGGGAAGGAGGCTGCACAGCCCTGCTGCCCCACTGACTGCCCCTTCCAACCCTTCTCAGCTCCAGCTCAGTGATCAAAGAGTGTTTGTGAAGCAGGGGCAGGTTAAGATTGAACAGCTTTAGGAATACCTTTCCCCAGCCCCTCACAGAGCTGCCAGTGCTGCCCATGGCAGGCTGTCAGGATTGGGATGGGATGGGATGGGATGGGATGGGATGACTGCCAGCCCTCCTGGCACTGTGTCAGCCCAGCTGCAGTGACCACTGGCCTTGGGGAGCTGCTGGCAGCAGAGTCCACTGCAGCTGATGGAAACCCTCCAGTCAGAGCAGAGGGCTGCAGTGTGCTTGTTTGAAAGTCCTCACTTTGGAGCAAAGTGATTAAAAATCAAACACAACCAAAACATAAAAGACTTATTTGCAGTTTTAATTTTATATGAGGGATAATGTAAGGCTTTGTAAGAAACTTTTGAGTATGAGATAGTTCATCATGTCACACAGGGCTTGTGTGACATGACGTGCTGGTGGAACAGAGGGAGAAGGCAGGGCAAGGGTGAGAAATTCCTCGGTCCCTTTGTGATTGCTCATTTGGTCTCCATGTGCATCAAGTGACACCCTGGTGTATTTGCCACAGGACAGGCTGCTGTGAGCAAGCTGAGTGGATGGGCACAGAGGCATGAGAGGAGGCAAACGTACCCAGCAGTGAGCAAAACATTTGCCCAAAGGAAAGCACTGCCTGGCAACTTCGTGCCCAGGCGCTGCCAGTGGCTGAGAGTGGTGGCTGGTCTCATACAGGCAGTTTCCTGGCTGTTTTGGTGCCAGTGTGTCAGAGTTTAAGCAGGGAGGGCAGCAAGGCATATAGTGCTGGCTTACCTATCAGCCTATTTACACACTTTGGTTTATTTCTCCAGTAGACTCCAAGGAAAAACACTGGCACTCCGGTTAAAATGATAATTAGTCCAACCCCACAGACGATCGGCTCAGAGTATAAGCTGAAGATCAGCAGAAATGCCCAAAACGCCAGATAAGTGATGGGGATGAGGAGGTTCACCTACCAGGAGAAAGCAGAGCAGAGCACGGCTGTGCAGAGCAAGAGCAGTGGCTGACTGGTTGTGGTGGGCTGCAGGCAGTGCAGGCTTCAGGCCCCCCGTAAGTTGTGTCCCCCTTCCCTCTACTGCTGTTGTCCTCTCTGCCCATCCCAACAAGTTCACAAGGGATCTGCCTGTGTGATCTTTTGCACTAATGGCACTTTGGGACATGGTTTGGGAGGTGTTCCCATCCCACCCTTTGCATCACTATTGCAACCAAGAAATTTAGCTTTAACAGTGTCACCTTGATAGGTCTGAAGATTTTGGGTTTCTTCCAGCGTAAAACAATCAGGCCTATAATTGTCACTCCATAGCAGAGGTAGTTAATAAATGACACGTAGTTGATTAGCGTGTATGTGTCTCCAACAAGCATGATGATAAGTGTGGCCAAACACTGCAAAGAGAGGAGCATAGCCTTCTTGAGCCATTACTAGAAAAGATAGCTTAAAAAAAACAAAACCAAGCAAAATTCCCATTAAAGCATTAAAAACCCTTTTGTTTATGGCACCTGCTGGGATTGTGCTGCCTCCTGTGGCTCTGTGCCTTATCCCCAAGCTGTGCCACCAGGGCTGGGGCTAAATGGGTATTTTGGGTGATTTGGGGCATGCTGAAGTCAGAGACTAGAGGGTCTGTTTATAAATACCCTGGGGTGCTGGCATAGGTATCTCTGCTGCCCGTGGCTAGGCAGGCAGGGCTGGGAAGGTTGGCAAAGTTCCCACTCCACCTATTTCTGTTAAGTGTTTTAAAAGCTATTGAATGTTATGGTGAGGACTCCAGGTGAAAGGATTTCTTAGACATAACATGTTGTGTTTCAGGCACTATGTTGTTGCAGGTGCTCTGTATATTATAAAGAATTTGAGGTTTGTCCTTTCTGCTGCTGGCTCATGTCACAGCTGATCAGTATCATCAATCTTTTGAGCATTACTAATGTTTGGAAACTGGCAGATGGATGGTGGAAATTCCCAAGCTTTTGCTTGCTTTTTTGAACTCTACATCTGCCTAATACTGATATCGAATTGATTTTCACCTTTTTTGCTTTTATATATTCTCTATATTCTTTACACATACATTTGTAGCGCTGCAGCCTATTACAGTATTTGTAGCTAGCTTTTTACCTACTCTATTAGACAGAAAGACAAAATAAATTCCCAGTGGCTCCAAGGTGGGGTCCAAGGTTAGATTATCTGGAAGACACGGTTGAAACTAGCTCTCCAAGACACATTTTAATTAAAAAGTTTAGTTCCTATCTAAGTGGGGGGGGGGGGGGGAGGAGGGGGGCGGAGGTGGGAGATTCAGAAAGGGTTGAACTGAGGGGGAATTACCTCATTGTTTATGTCTCTAATTGGGGATTCTTGTCAATTATGCTAATTTGCTAAACATATAAAAATTGTATGCATTTTATATTATGTGTGCATCTTCAGCACTTTCCACCTAGCCAGTTGTGCACCTAAGGATCCTTATAAAGGTAACCCTTTTTATCACCTAAGTGTGTCTATCTTGTGATTTTACAACCAGCAAAAAGCCATCAATACTGTAGAGCCAGGAGAGCTGACTTGGGGGCCAGGGTGCTGCTCCTCAAGCCCCCCACCCTGCTCTTTGGTACCACAGGAGCTCAGCACTCACCTGCACCAAATAGCAGTCCAGTGAACACTCTGTTGGGGCCCAGAGCCGGAGGGAAACTAAATATCCAAATTCCTCCAGAGAGTGCTCAAGATTTTGGTCTGTGTTTATCTGGGCTCCCTTTTTGCTTTTGTCCCTTTTTTCTTAATCAGCCATTTCGATAGTAAATTCCTTCCAGGAGGGAAGGTTTCTGCACCTCCAGCACCAGGAATTAAGCACCACCACAACCGAATGCCCCATTAGTCCCTCTGTTCCCCTATTCAAAGCCTTGCAGGCTTGGCAGGGGGATTTCAACACCTTGAACAGTTTCACCACAAAATGGGTTTAAAATTGGACACCATCTCATATCGCTGATATATAACATGGTTGCTGCTCTCCCCTGAAGTGTGCACTGTGTCATATGTGTGTACACCTCTCTACTGCCACTGGTGGGCTTTGCAGTGATGTCGCTCAGAGTGGCAAGATTCCATGTGTAGGTGACACTGATGTGTCAGATCTGCTCACAGTGTGGGTGTCATCCCCAGTGGCTCATGGCTGAAGAGGGGGTGCTGCCCTCCTGATGGCCTGGCCATAGCCACATGGCTGGCAGGAGGGCCAGCTACTCCCCACCGTCTTGCAAAAAAACCCAAGTCTGTTTATTTTACATTTAGCTTGGCCCTTTGATTTTTGGAAGTAAAATAGCAAATCAGTAAAAATAAAGGTCTCACTGGTAGTGTTGAAATAGCTGTTCTCCATGAACAAACAAACCTCTCCATGCAGAGATCTAGGTGTGATTCAATGGAAGAGAAAAAGAATCTGATGTATCAATTAGGTTTGCCTAACGTGTAGCCCTGTTTGCTGTTGTAGCTGCCTACACTATACTATTATTATCTTTCTTAAGAGATAAATATTTCCGAGCTGCGTTTGATGTGCACTGAGCTGGATTAAAACACCTTCAAATGATGAATTGATATGCCATGCTTGTTCTGTGATTTGCACTGTGATTCAAGGGGGATGGCGTGGCATGGATCAGTCAGCTCGACAGGCAGCTTGCTCTTGTTGGTGCTGTTCCACAGAGAAACAGCCTCTGAGACTCTGTGTGTTGTTTCAGCTGATGTGTTTTTAAGGACCAAGGAGTTCTGCCTCATGGCCCCCAGCAGAACACAGGATTCCATGATGGGTGCCCAGGGCAGTTTACCCCAAACCTTCAGTGGGCAGTAGGCAAGATGTTTGTGATGGGGCACTAAGCCCCAGGAATGCTGTAAAACCTAAGCAAGATGCATATTTTGTCATAAAAGGGGAATGAGGAGGAGGCTTATTCAGTGAAGTTTGTATGGGTATATTGTGCCAGGGTTGCTGTTAGAGCTGGGAGACATGTAAACATGCATCTTTCTAGTGCATCTGGGGTCAACCCCTCGTGGTTTTGATATCAATGGCAAATCTGCAGTTGGCAGCCATTGATACAGCCAAGATTTCAAGCAAATGCCCTTTGGGGAATTCCTTTGCTTGGGCCCTACAGCCTTGTACAGCAGCAGTGCGAATCATTTTCTTCTTAATCATCCTCTATGCTGCTGTAAAACCCATCACACATTCTAGTTTCACTGTCGATAAAAGCATATGAAGCTCTTTGTTTCAAATAATAACTTCCCTAAGTCATTACTACTGTGGAAATTTGTCTAAAAAGTGAGGGGAATCTTTTTCCCATGGGAGCACATCAGCAACTGGACCAGCCCCTGACACTCCTAACAGCTGGCCCGTTGGTGTCTGATCTTTGCAGGTGACCTGTTGTCTGCCTGATGTACCATTCAGCAGACACATTACTCAGGGCCACTGTAATCATTGTCCCTACTTAATTTTTTGGCCTGTGAAAGAAATACCTGTGGCCCTCAGAGAACTGCGTGATCACCCCTCACAAGATGTCTTGGTTGTTGAAAGTAATTATAGGAGCATTTTGTCCTTTCCTTGGGACCCACCATAACTCTGGCTTTGGTGGCAGGACCTAAAGCAGCCTTGTCTGAGTGGGATTAGCAGTGACCATGGAGATTTCCAAATGCTTGTGGGAAGCAGGCAAAATTGCTCTAAGGAGCTCGTCTTTTCTTAAATGAAGTATCTCTGTTTCAAAAGCCAGTCCCTACCTCTTGCTGCAGGACAAGAGTTAATGAGCTTACACTGCAACGCAGGTTATGAGGGAAACCCTTCAGGTGTCAGGGGATTGGGAGAAGGAGGAATTATTTCTGAGGCTGAAGGCTGCTTCTCTCTGGGGCAGTAGGAGCTGCTCAGCTGGGACCTACCAGCTGCAATTCAGGCTGACCCACTGCTCCTCTTCTGGGGTAAAACCACCACTCAAGTGTTTTCCCAGCTCTTTTCTCTGTGATTTAGTGTTTCTAAAAGCAGGTTACATGGTGACAGAGGAGGGATAGTAGCACTTACGCAGACAAGAAGGGCAGGAATGGGTGTGCAGTGCTTGACGTGGATCATGGCAAGCAAACTTGGCAAATGGCCTTCTCGAGCACCAGAGAAACACAACCTGGAAATAAGAAGAGTAATGATGAATCCACTGGGTATACAACAGCCTCTCCAGTCCCTAGTCATATAACACCTCTTATCTCAACCACCTGCTTTGGTCTTCTCATGGAAGGGAGCTGTGGCTGCCACTGCAGAGACAACTAGAGACTGTGAACCCTGGGGAAAGGTATTTAAACTAAGCCCTTCAGTATACAAGGCCTTCAACAGCTAAAGTCACCTGGGAAAAACCTGCTCTGAGATGCCGAAATACCTCTAAGGACTCTCTGCTGGCCAGCGTTGTCTCTTTACCCAGTGAGGGATGAATACTCTGCAGGTTGTGTGGGTATTTACAGTGTCAAAAGGTTTTGGATAAGGTTTAACATGCCTTAGCATTTCACTTTTAAGTGTATACCCTGTTACATATGCTCTTCGATTTGTTGCATATCATACCCATGAAAGTGCTGTGATAAATAACTTTCCCAAGGTACTTGAGCAGTTTCCTCAAAAAAACTTTATAACTTTTAAATTAAATTCAGACAGGTCAATTATTATAAACAGGCTTTATTGATTGCAATCTTACAGACTTTACAGATTCTGGCCCAACTATCAGCAGTTTCCATGCAACGTATCTTGCTTGAAAGGTGATTTTCCAGCATGGGCATGAAAATGCCTGTGACTGAGTACAGCACCAGGCCCCAAAACTGAGCAAAGCACAGTTTAGCTGGGAGCTACTGGAACTTTATTGATAAAAAATTACTTTGGTTTTATGCGAAAGCTGTGTTTGGATCTTACTGTGAGTTATTCCACATCTGCAAACACTTTCAATAACTCATGAGGATTAATTTGCAAGAAATTTCATGATTTAATATTACTTTTGCTAATTTGAAACAGAATAATTCATAACTGATTGTATCCAACACACCCAACAACAACCTCATGCTCTACAACATCCAAAATGTCTAGCTAGCATTTCTTTAGCAAATGCAATTAAAACAGCCCCTCCCCAAATTAGATAATGTTCATAAAATTGTACTCCATCTAACCTTGATGAGGTAAAAAGGTATCCATTTATTCCTCCAAATGTAGATAGAGCCACTGAGACTGGCATAACCCAGGAAAAATAGCCCAGTAACTTTTCACCAAATGTCTAAAGCAACAGAAGGCAGAGAAACTGAAATACACTGCAAAGCACAGTACTGAAATCAAAGTGTATTTTAGACATGCAGGGAATGGTTTACTTACTACCGCCACAGCGTTGGAGGACAAGAGCTCTTGGGGTGACATGGCAGTGAAATATGCAATGTTGGTGAACGTGTACACAAATGTCACCAATGGGATGGATATGAATATGGCACGAGGTAGGTTCCTAATAAAAGAATTAGGAGGGTAGACAAGAAATTACAATCATGCACAGTGAGGTCACAACAGCTGTGTACGGCCTGGGGATGGTCACCCAGCTGGGTGGGTTCATTGGCTGTTTCTTTGGAGGGAAGCAGTGCTTCCATCAGCTCTCTGACTCACTGCACATTGGAGAAGGCTAGAAGTGCTATGAAATGCTGTGTCTGCAGGGAGTTTCCCGGTACAAAGGTACCACGAGCTCCGTTTGGGCTCTTTACTGGGATTGGGACAGACTGTTACTGAAAAATGAAACATCCGTTTCCCAAAAGCCCTATGTGGAGGCACCGTGGTGGGATAAAATGTCTTGCTTTGCTTTACCTTCGCCTGCTCTGAAAAGGAAGGGGATCCTGTTGTTCAGCTGCTGCCTTGGGCCATTGTGTACCATAAACCTGGTCTGGTCATACAATACCGTGGCAACTTACAGTAGTACAGATGTACTTGATCTCGAATCCAGAGACCTTCTTAGAGGTGGATATCTGAACTGTTCTGTATCTAACATAATGCATTTTTCTCTGTGTGTCAGATTTGGAAAAAAGAGTTTAGAAAGCATGTTTAACCTTGTGAATTTGAACAGATTTAGGAAAAGTAGGAAGTGGTTTTGGTTATCCAATTCTTTTTATACTTTAATTTCTCCTCTAAGGCTGCAACAATATGTAAAAATAAAAAAGCACCATTCACTCCATTCTCTCTTTATTTCTCAACTAAGGCCATATTTACCTTATTTAAACAATAAATTTTTTATTATTATCGTTGAAATTGTGGTCATCCATTAAAATATTGTTGTTTATTAAGGAAACACATTACCACACTTTCTTTATTCCTGACGAGATTTCTGGACATACACTTTCCCACTCACTGGTGTGCAGAGATGCTCATAAGGCTTTAGCTTTAAGTCATTCCCATCCAAGCTGTAATAGCTTAAATTTCTTCTTGCTTAATTGCTGTGTGCATTGGGTGCCCAGAAATAACTCATGCTCCAAGAGCTGCTCTTGACATTTGTCATTCCACTTTATTAACTCAGAAATGTTGAAACATTTGAACTTTGCTAAACTAAAATTCCCTTTCCCTCCAGCCTTCTCAGGCTGCTTGTGATAAATCATTTCCAAGCCCCTTTGTGTACCCTGGATCTGCAGTGACCCAATGTAAGTTGCCTTGGCAGGCTGGTGCCCACAGCTGTGCTGGGGCAGAGAGTGCCACTTTCACTGCACAACTAATCTTCTCCTTCAGGTGTTTGTGGGAGACCTTTGGGTGAAAAAGCAAAGCAACTTCCAGGATAATTCATCTTTTTATGACAAAGAAGATTCTCCCTGTAGATACTTGTGTGGTATCTCATTTATGGTCAATCTTCTGCTATGGAAAATTGACTATGATTGAATAGTAACATAAAGATACTGCCTTGTCTGTAGGCTGCTTTGATTCAGTTAATACCTTGTGCAATATTTTTTTAATTTCAGTGTTTCTGTAACTTGCCTGCTGTCTGTTCTAAAGAAAAATCTTTCTCCTTTAGAAAGACCAGTCCCACAGACATGGAATGACATTGCAGCATCTTATGAAATGAGTAGTACTATCAGACAGCCCCACTGTCTCAGCCTCTTCAAGAAGTGTCATGGAAATGGATACTTGCCTGCGGGGATCAACCAGCTCTTCTGTTACATAGTTCAAGAAGTTCCAGCCACTGAATGCAAAGGACCCTTGAAGAAAAGCTAATGCTAAATGCCCCACAGATGGAGTCATCCAAAAATCGAATGCGTTGCTTGGTGTCAACTCTTTGTAGTTTCCTGCATAGAGAGCGCAAGCAAGATGTTAAGCCACGCCTACCTTCCTCACACACTTTAAAATAGGTAAGCTTTCACTTTTTAGTCTTTATTCCTTATTGGAACTGAGACTTCATGCTCTTCATGTCACCATGGGCTGACATAGCAATTGCAGTGCTTTCTGCAGGACCGTGTCCTGGTGGGGCAGCTCGTGCTGTACAGGCACCCTTCACCACCATCTGTGCCACAGCAACTCATGAGACCCTTTGTCAACCTGCACTGTCTGAGGGTGGATCCTTGGCAGTATAAATTCCTACCTGTTCTTAATGCAATTTTCTTTTAAACAGTTTGGTGTTGTTTAGTAGAAATCCTTGAAAATAAAATGCCTATGGGACTGAAAGATTTGTCAAGACTATAGGACTATTACCACTGAGAAAACGTTTTCTGCTCCCTGTAAATGTGATATTTCTTCGTCCTTTATAAGACTCATCATATGCATGATAAAAATATCAGTCTTTTGTGCTTTCTGCTTTCCAATAACTGGTGAATCAGTGAGACATTTTTTGCCTGTGTTTAATCTTGTAAGTCACTTTTTGTAGGAAATTGGACTAGTGCCTGAAATGAAGCAAATATCTTCCTGCCCTAGGCAAAGTATTGCTTATTCGTTTTACACCCAGAGCATTTCAAATTCAAGGAATGCACAATGGATTAAAAATTTTAAGTAACTATTCCGAAACACTGTGAGCTGCTCTCCTTTATTCTATCAAATCCTACAAGGTAAGCTCGAAAGAGACTTTTTTAAGGGGATACAGCTGATTTCTCCCTTGTGTTATACTTTCCACAGCTGTGTCAGTATGCAACTCCACAGCTCAGCAAAACCCAGCACACCTTCAGGTCACTTTGTAAGGAGGAAACAGTGCAGTAAGTGGGAAAAATAAGTGTATCAACAGTACCATACCAATGTTAGAGCTGTCTCACAGAGTACCTTTAAAGATCTGTATGAAGCCCACAATAATGATAAGGGTCAGGGCTAAGAGTTTTCCTGCTGTAAATATATCCTGAATGCGCGTTGCCCATCGCACACTGGAGCTGTTCACCCAGGTCAGGAGGACTGGAGAGCAAAAGACTGAATTCAGTGAAATGAAATTATGTTTATTTAAGAAAATACAGTCAAAATACTGAAAAACACACACATGTTCCTGCAGGGAGCTCTAGCGTGGCCAGGAACGAGGGTGAAGAGGACAATCGCCTTTCCCAAGGATGCTCTCAGCTGCAGGGGCATCCCTGGCAGCCATCAGCCTTCACCCCTTGGCTGCTGCCTTGGGGCTCTCCCCAGTTCCAATAACTGTGCCTGAGTAGTGCTCAGCGTGCAGGGATCATTGCCTCCTCACAGAAACAGTGAATGTCTTCAGTCCTGGAGCTTGGGTTGGCTTTCGCTGGCTCCAGAAGTAATTAATGCAGAGCTGGCTGCACGCTGCCTTCTGCACACTCAAGTTTGTAAATGTGAAAGAAGACTAGGAAGGGGAAAGGCTCAAATGGTGGTGGGTCACAGGTGCCTATGCCTCTGTGTCCCCTCCCACATGCTCACCTGCCTCTACTTTCCCTGGACCCACAGGGATTCAGGTGCCTTTCTGCCTCACTCCAGGCCACTAGATTTGCTGCAGGCAAGTGGAAAGGGACAGAATATCCCACACTGGTCACAGTGCCTCTCCTGGGGCCTCCCCACCAGCCTTTGGAGTTGTGGCCCTGACTCCAGCCTGGCTGGAGCGGCCCCTCAAGTAGTCCCTTGTAAAACCAGGGCAAGATCTGTGTGTGTGCAAGAAGCAAATACTCACGTAAACACACCATGGAGAGGATCCTAGAGGCATTATAGGGGGGAATACAGTTAGGGAAGACGGGTTGCAGGACATAGTTTGAGAAGGTCAGTGCAATGACAGCCAGACTAGTTGGGTACATGATAAGCACTGCGCTCCACAGCAGCAGAAACCTGGAAAGACAAGGAAAAGCACAAGAAAGCAGTGCTGGTGCTGTGCTGGAGGAGATAACACACGCTCAGCTGTGCATGACGCATCAGAGCTGAGCAACTTCGTCCTGGTCACAGGACAAGTGACATAACAGTCACTTACTTGTGACTCTCCTTATCCCTTTTCCCATGTTCTTAGCACAGTCTAGATTTTAAATGAAACAAGCATGGTTTAGGAATATGTGGAAGAGCAAGGATTATGAGCAGCAGGCATGTTTTGATTTAACTGTGTGTCCAGATGAAAGGATCTCTGTTGCTCCTGGACTGACACATTACCACAGCAGACAGGAACCGTGGTACTGTGGACAGGACGGACATGTACCACAGAGGAGCAGTCCCTCCACTGAAGGCACCTCTAAAGGCTTTTGGCAGGGCTACAGGCAGTGGCTGCACTCTTAGGGCTGCTACCAGTTCCCTGCTGGTCAGCAGGGGGGTTTCTTGTCACTGCTGGTGTTGGCTCTCTGACCCGGGCCAGGGCAGATAAGTGCTGCAGTATTTTGTGATGGATCACACAACTGGGGTCCACTGGGCTGGCTGGTTGCCTCCAGCTGTGGCTTAAGGTGATTGCACCCAACAAGGTATCTGTGCAAATAGGAAGTGTGAGATATTTTGGTTTCTCATTCTGTGCAAAGAAAAAAAAAGTTAAAAAGGCAGCAGTTGATCTGGTTAGTCTTTAAAAATATTTGAAGTATTATTATTTCTATAGTGAGAAGTAGTCATTGCAAGAATGTGAAATTTTTCTTGCCATCTGTATGCACACACAGATACACACACAGTCATTTGTTCACATACATGCACAAATGTAATGCGCAGGGATGCCCGACACAAATGAGGATTGGAAAAGATATTTCCAAATAAGACAGTATAATTTCTATATTACGTGGGTTGCTCTTTAAGGGGCTGCACCCACCCACTGTGTTCCCTGCTTGCAGGCCTGTAGATCTGGCACAGCTGAGGGAGCCCCTCTCTGTGCCATTAACCTGGAGGGAGTACTGCTTGCTGGGTGCTCCTCAGCTGAGGTGGTAAATGTCTCTCAGTCTCATCCTTCACTTTGCCTTCTTATTTCTGAGAAGCATGGGGCAATTATTAGCTATCAGAGTTAATTTGGCAAACCAAACTGATGCAAGAACTGGGTGCCTTCCTAACTGGCACTGTAGATTTTTACAATAAACTCAGCAGGTTTTTTTTCTTTCTCTTTATTTTGTTGTGTGACTCCGCCTCCTCCACCCCCCCCCCCCCCCCCCAACTTCTAATGTTTTTCATTGTGGTTCAGAGCAGTTTTCTCCAGCGATTGCTTTGTGATATTTGGTGGTGTTGATGATGCACCCAGCTTGGGACAGCTCTGCAGATCCTGCTTGCTGAGTTAACTCAGCTGGTCCACACTGAAGAATAAATAGGACCTAAAGACTGCAATAACAATTTGCTGAATATGATTAGGATACTGATGGTTCTGACTGAGGTCAAGTTGGTTTGTACGGCTGTCAACTGGCAGGGCCTTTGCAGAGGCTACAGGTTTTTCCCTGTTATGTTTACCTTCACCCATACAAATTATGTAGGCCAAGAACTGTGTAAAACATTCAGTGGGGAGAATGACTCTGAAAACATTATTTCAGGCAAAATTGGCCCTTGTTTCTGTGTTGTAATATGGAGTGTGGTATAGCTGGTATTGGGTAGAATATGGTTTAATAGGAATGGATTATTTATGACAGTCATGGAATTGAAATGCAGGATTGATAGTGCAAATTAAAGCAAGTGCATAATTTTAGCACTGTCAAATGTGAAGCTCAAGAGAGATGGCAGTAAAACAAGAAGGAAGATTGCCTAAGGTGTAAGCCCACTTTTATCTTGTTTCTACAGGTAAGTTTTAATCAAAACCCACTTCTGAGAAAAAGATCTTCACACTGGTCACTCAGATCACATTCACATCCCCAGACAACCAGCTGTGGGGGCCAGGGTGCATCGCTGGCATGCACCTTGTTCTCATAGTGCCAGCGGCTGCCAGGGCAGGATGAGGACCTGAAGGCCCAGCTGGCTGGGAATGGCTGTTCCTGAGTAAAATGGCTTGTGGAGAGGGGGTGTTTGCTCGAGGCAGGGAGACCACAGCAAGGCATACCTGGAATTACTTTGTTCCTCAGATGGAAAATGGTGGAATTATTGTCCTGAGGGCTGAGCTATGGCACTGAGAATGTTGGGAGGTGGAACTCCACCCTACAGCCTTGCAAAGTTTCTCTGTAACTGTGATTACAAGAATACCAGAAGTTAAATCTTCTTTTGTTGCTGTCTGAGAAGTGATGAGATCTTTATAACAGGCTTGAGACAGCTGAATGTAAAGAAAAAGGATGTTTGGTTGGTTTTGGGGTTTTGGTTGTTTGGTTGGGTTTTTTTTTCTGAACATCGGAGTTTGCATGAGAAATCTGAGCTCCTACACGTGCTGGTGGTGAAAGAGCTGGTAAAATAACCTCCCTGCCTGTATTCCTGCCTGTATTCTAGCTACTGGCTGGATGGCCTCCCCTGTGTTTGGTTGTTGAGTCTGATCCAAAGTTCATTGAAGTTAATGGCACACACTCCCATCAGTGTGTACATGAATGAGACAATGTCTAATTAGAGCCCATCCCCCCATTTTAGAAACAGGCTGGAGTATGTGGTGCCATGTGCTACTCTTGGGAAGGTATGGCATTTGTGTGAAGTACCAGTCATCGCTGGACTAAAACTGAATTTTTTTGCAGATATCTCTGCATACAAATTTCCTCACCTTTGGAAAGAAATAAACAACATGGTTTGATCTGGGACTTAAAGAGTCTAGTGGACTTGGTGAAATCAGTTCTCAAACATCTATTTGGGATGTGCATGTACTCCCACAAGGATCTCACATAGATATTAAATGTTATGGATTCAAAGCAGCCTGTGAAAATATAAAATTCCATTGTACCCTACTTGTGCATCATTAGCAAAAGAAAACAGTTTGAAGCAGCTGCTATAGTACAACTCACCTTAGTACAGTTCAGGAAAAACTGAACTGGTTGAAGTAAGTTGGAGCCAGTTTGAATACTAACAATGCTATCCTACATTGCTGAAACACTGCCTTTGGAAGATTCAGATTTTTGCAATAACAAAAAAGAAACATACAAGTATATTTGAAGCATATTATACTTGCAGTTTAGAGTGACACTTATCAAAGCTTTGGCCGAAAACTCTCTGCTGACTGATTTTAATAAGGACATATGTCCAGTCACTGGTCTCTGCTGGTGAAGCAGCTGTGTTAGCTGCAGCATTATTGCTGAGCATTCAGAAGAAGTTGTACTGATCAGAAATGCACTGGAGGGTTTTTCATGAAGCTGAATTTATTCATTATCTTCTGCAAGAATACATATTAAGCCTTTTATTTACTATTTGGGGTAATGTTCTTTTTATGACCCGTACAGATTTGCAAGCCCATATGCATGTAAGAAGAGCTGTGCTCAGATGGCTCCTACAGCACAGGCTGTGACACATTCCCTGCAGTTTGTGTGCTTGCACACAGATGCTATTTAAGACCAAAATGATTTCTAAATGGAGATGAAATCAGTCGTCTTTCTCTGGTACCAGACCAGAGCCTAGTAATACTGGAACCCTTCCTCACCTCGTCCTTCTCCCCTGGCCAGAGGAACTGGGGAGTGTCTCTGCTCAGGGTTGTCTCCAACCAAGGTTTGCCATCACCACCACTGTTCAGCAGTGTTTCATGCTGTCCTTGACCTGGACTCAGAGCAGGGCTCCTGCCAGCTCAGGAGATGGCCCTGCCCTGCCTCCGTTATTCCATTCACCTACTTGAATCACACCAGCAATGTGGCTTTTTAAATTAAAAGTTATGCAACCAGCTATCGATACTGCCAGACACAGAAGCTGGGGCATGTAATACTCCAATGGCTGTTATAATCAAATAGTATTTCTTTGTGCCTTATATCCATGGAGTAAAACATAATAAATGGGAGGATTTTGGGAGACAGGGACAAGACTACAGAAGTGGAGCTGTTGTGGTCTGGGTAGGTACAGCATGTGCTCTTATAACAAACATCTTTGTGTGAATAGACCAAACCATCCAATTGGTCATTGAGAAAATGAGATGCACTTGAAAGGCAGATGCACTAAAGCTTTGTGTGCTTGAGTTTGATGTACTTTGCTGTAGAAGGATTAAATCAAAAGAGAGAAACAGTGGTTTTTATCTCAGGGAGGCACAGTGCAGACCCCTTTAAGCTCGGACCCTGTGTGCAACTGCCAGTGGTGAATGGGCACTTCCCAAGCGGGGAGCTGAAGGTGCTTTTAAGAGTTCCCCAAAGCTGCAGGCTTTAGGTGGTGGCTCAGCAGCAGGGCATAATCCCAGTTTGGCTTTACTGGAAAATATGACCGAATCCCCCCTTTTTACACCAAAACCTACCTGAAGGCTTTTGCCTAATGCAACACTTTGTCATCCTAGTGGGACTACTTCTTTTCTTGAGAGAAGAGCTAAAGTCTCTACACAGCAAGAATGGGAGCACTGCTTCCCTTCAGGGGACAGGTTGTGCTTTTTTGATACTGCTTGTGCATTAGAAGCCTGGACACCAAGTAAGTGCTGCCCAAGCAGAACTTCCCGCCTTGGAAGGTGAGACTGTCCCCAGGTACATGCTGGGCAGTGATCAATCAACTGGTGTGTGGTTTGTTACAGCAGTAGCATAGCTTGGTGTTTGCAGGAACCAGGCAAGTTCTCTGAATGTGGAATAGTGAGCTGAGGAACAATTTAAAGCTGGGTTTAGTTGTACTTGATTTCTAAGTAGTTTCATTTTCTGCCCTAGAAAGCACAATTCTTTTGGTTTTGTGGAACTCTGATGTTTCTGGCCTCCTTCAAAGTGATGTTCCAGGGATGGGACTTGTGACTGTTTGTGGGGCTCTATACTCTCATTTCCCTGGTCCCTGCTTGCAGACACTGTTCCCGTGAGTAGGCAGTGGGGAAGCTGCTGCCTGCCTGCTGCAGTGCCCTGGGGAAGCAGGAACTTTGCTGTGCAGCTCCTGCCCTCATGAAAGAAAAAACCTCAGTGGAGTTGAGATTTGGTTAACCAAGCCAATGTTGTTTTTATCTCAATCTGTTCTGTGGTGTCAGTGTAATTTTCTGTGCAAAGCAGGACAGCAGTCAGAGAAGAGATTCCATCAGCTGAAGAAACACAGACTAGGTGAACCAGCATAAGGCAATGGCTTAAGTCTAAAAAGCATCAGAAATGTACCTTGTGACCAAGGATGTCTGTAATGCTGTGCCCAGTGCCTGTGTGGCACTGAGCTGAGGCAGGCATGAGAGGACAGCCTGTGGGATAGGGTGACAGACTGCCTGTGTTATGCCTGTTCTGATTTGTCCTTGCTCAGCAGCCAGCTCAACTGTTATGAGCTAATTTTCCATCTCACATGAGAAGGAATACTCTGGTTTGGTGGTTTTTTTATTTTCCTTACTCTTTCTCTAGTTTTCTCTACTGATGCTAATTTCTTAACTAAACCACCAGTACATGGTATGGCCTCTCTACTTCCAATAAGAGAGCTGGTCAGAACATTCTGCTGCTTCTCTAGTAGCCTGTAGGCTGACAGCTTAATTTATTGTGTTGAATACATGAAAAAGTGTACACTCAAATAAAAAAGATAACCTCCTCTCACTTGTCCCTTCCTCCCTTAGCCACACTACCCCATTAGTAGTCTTTTCAAAGAGAAATCACTTCCTGAGTTAGCATTCCTCCCCCCTTTGTATTTACAGCACTTGGTTATTCTGTACAGCTGCAGTAAGTGAAGCAGCTTTGCTTTGTTTCTGGTAAGTAGCTCCAGCCTGGCCTCCCTGATGGGTAAAGCTCTTCAACACAAGGCACTGATCATTCATGATTGGCACACAGGAATTATCACCCGGACACAGCATCACTCTTTTCTGTCATGGACTTGACTGAGTCAGTGAGGGAAGTGAAAGCATCTGTCACCTTTCCTTGCAAAGCAGCACCGAGAGGTCTGTGTAGGGGCAATTTGTTATTTCTAACAGAGAACAGAAAGATTGATTTTGCTAAAATATTTTTATTGATAAATGTTGTCAGATGGCTTTCCCACACCAAATACATAATATAAATGTGTTTTCAAACTAGTTTATAGAGATAGGGTACTTACCCGGCTAACCCACCAAAAATCTCTGTGACATAGGAATAATCCCCTCCTGACTTGGGGATGGTGACTCCCAGTTCAGCGTAACACAGCGAGCCAAGGGCAGCCACACCGCCGCCAAGCACCCAAATAATGAGAGCAAGTCCCACCGAGCCGGCGTGCTCCAAAACTCCTTTCGGTGAAATAAAGATCCCAGAACCAATTATATTACCTGGAAAGAAAAATAGGTTAGCAGTGAGGTAAAAGAAAGTAAATATTTTTCTTCTATTTATTCAAAAAAAGGCAAACAAGCCCAAAGCCCCCACTCAACCCAAAAAGACAGCTGTGCCACCCCCTTTTCAGTTTCCATGACTGCACTTTTTCTGATTACAGCCTGGGAAAAGTGTTGCCATTTATCAGCAATCAAGGACGGTAAGTGTGTGCTCAGCTCTGCTGAAGCACGGTAAGTCTCAGCTGAGGATCCGTGAGTATTCTGGCATGAACTTGCTCAGCTTGCACAACTGTCTGCTCTCACCTGCCATGCATAAGCGTATTATTGAAAGGAGTTAGAAATGACTTTGTAATGAAAATTTTTTATCCACTCCTAAGAGGAATTTGAACAAGGCCCATTTCCAGGGAGGTTAGGAGGTCAAGAAACAAGAGAGTAGCACTGTCTATAATGATGGGCCCAAAAGGTGTGCTTGTCCACCAAGGATGGATTTAAGATTATGCTTGAAAAGCCAATCTCAAAGTCTGAAATACTAGAAATCCATTAACATTTTGTACTTGCAATACCTGTGCTACTTAGTCATCAGCCATACATTTTAAAGTTGTAATGTGGTATGACTAAAATATTAGACAATATAAGACAATTGAGATGATGTGAGTTGAGGCAGTGCTGGGTATAGAAAAGGAGTGCTGGATACCACAGGTGCTCTTTTTTCATGTGGGGCCAGGGTGTGTTACATGATGGGTGAGCAACTAGCTCACAGGCTGGGCACAAAGAGTTGTAGTGAATGGGGTGACATGAGGATTGTGACCTGTCACTAGTGGGGTTCCACAGGGCTCCATCCTCAGCCCTGTGCTCTTCAGTATCTTCATTAACGACTTGGACCCAGGTCAAAACGAACACTAAGGAGCTTTGCTGATGACACTAAATTAGGAGCAGTTGTTGACTCCCTTGAGGGCAGAGAGGCCCTGCAGAGAGACCCAGACAAATGAGAGAGATGGAGAATCCCCAACCATGTGAAGTTTGAACACAGGCAAGTGCTGGACTCTGCACCTGGGAGGGGGCACCCCTGGCTGTGTGGATGGACTGGGAATGAGAGGCTGGAGAGCAGCTGTGGGAAGGGACCTGGGGGTCCTGGTCGATGGCCAGTTGGATCTGAGTCAGCAGTGCCCTGGCAGCCAGGAGGGACATCCCTGTCCTGGGGGCATCAGGCCCAGCACTGCCAGCCAGGCCAGGAAGGGGATTGTCCTGCTCCACTCTGGGCTGGGGTGGCCTCACCTCGAGTGCTGGGGGCAGTTTTGGGCACCACAATACAAAAAAGCCATGATGCTATTAGAAAGAATCCAAAGGAGACCACGAGGATGGGGAAGGGTCTGGAGGAAAAGCCTTATGAGTCTTTGGTACTGCTGTGTTCTAAGGGTTGTACTCGCACATATGGAGAAAGGCCTTAAGTTAAAAAAGCCCCTTAAAAATGATCTGCTACCTGCCAGCATACATAGCTGTGTATCTCCATTTTTCACAGGTCAATGTACCTGAAAACACTACACTTTTGGGAGGAGCTGGTGGTACTTTGGGGAGCACGCTAAAGTTTAGACATAGTGTTTTTTACCAAGATAGATCTGTAGGTTTCCACTGCCTCTTTGGGATGGAACCATACTCCTTTCTGGCCATTCCAGTACTGAACAAATGCCCAAAGACAGAATAACTGCTAAGGGGTCCTCTGACTCCTTTCATGCCACCTCCTCCTGCTCACTACCCTTGTTCACTTTAGCTCAGGCTTGCTGGTATTTTTGGCAGCAAAGACCAGATGAAAATGCCCATCCTTCAGCAGGCTGCCAGTTTCCATCCCTATCCCTTGGGTCACCTTTCCATTTTGTCAGTACATGAAGAAAGGATACAATCCAAACACAGCATGGCATCCCTCAGACTGATAATGGACAGGAAATCCAATGTTACAGCGTGTCTCTGCAGACCTGTGCTGCGTGGTGCTGGCAGGGTGCTTCCCTGATCTCCACTGTGGCTTTGTGCTGGCGAGGGGGTGAGCTGATGGCACACCTGGTTTTCTGTACCCACTCAACTGCTGAGGTGTGACGGACAGACCTGCCGTGGAGTGGGAAGGGTGAGGAAGTGGAGAGAGAAGCTTCAGCAGCACCATGGGAAGCAGCATGATCTGGCCATTTTGTGAGGAACCCAGGGAAGAGAGAGCTAAGTCCTGGTGAGGTGTAACTGCAGAGAGAAGGTGGCAGCAGTGATCTGGCACAGCAGTGCCCTAGTGCAGTCTAAATAAACAGTTGCTGATGTGTTTTTTAAATGCTTGCACTTGGCATTGTCAAAGCTCTGAAGCTCTCTGTGCTTCATCTTTCTGCCTCCAGGAAAGGGCATGGCTCATCTCTGGCAGCCTGGATGATGGGCGGTGAGGGGCATTGGCAGTGGGGCTCTTTCTTAAATCCAAATGGCTGCAGGGAGAAGGTGTCCGTGGCTTAGAATGATGGCCTCCTGTTATGGTAAGACTGCCAAAGCAGTCCTCCTCGTCCACAACTCTGTCTGAGCTGGAAACAGCCAGAACTTTCTTTGTCTAAGGAGAATACTTTCTGGGTGCAACTATCTTGAAGGAGCAGGACAAGGACCAGACAGCCTTCTGGATGATACTTTCATACAAACAGTCACAGGATTTTTTTTGTAAATTAAGTAACTAATCATATTTTTAAAAATGTAATTAATTTTAAATTAATGAATGAATTAAAAAAAAGGACAAAATTATCTTCCAAGTTCATTACAGATTTCCTATTATTTTGCACTCACAACAGGTGCAAAAGCCATATCCGTAGGAATGGAAGTGCTACGCCCCTTCTGACAATAGAATGTTCTTAGGGAAACCTGCCTATGTGCCTATGAATATGGTAAATGTGCCCCAAAAAGTACCTTCACTTCACTTGGCATAGGATATGTTTAAAAATAGATATGGTGGAGATACTGAAATGCTCCAGAAAATGAGCTGTCAGAAACTGCCTGATGAGAAGCAGTTTTCAGGAGGTCTTGGTCAGCAGGAACTGGAGGGAATTTGGTGAGCAGCTCTGGGGTGAGAAAATGCAATATGCACTATTTCATAGCATGATGCACATTTTCATAGCATGATATTTTGTCATCTCTTGTTTCTTGGTGTTTGTTGCCTTTTTTTCTCCTTTTCACAATAATATGGAATAGCTGGTATGACAATCCCATGACAATCTCAGCTTTTGTTTAAAAATTGTTACTAACCCCTATGAGTCATTTTAGAAAATTACAAAACACAGAAGGCAAGTAAAATATCCTGAAATATATATATATCACTTCTGAGATCTTATCCAGTGTCATGATTATTTTTTTTTTTTGGACAATGTTGAGAGCAGTTTCCACATCCTAGAAAAATAGGAAACAGGGTAGGAGAATAAAAAAACCAAAGGAAGAAATGTCTGTGTCTTTTTATTTCTCCAGTCAAGTAACACATCCGGCAGTGCTGCTAGTAAAAGCAGTAGAATGTTTGTATGAAAGAACCATCCAGAAGGCTGTCGGGTCCTTGTCCTTCAGATAGTTGCACCCAGAAAGTATTCTCCTTAAACAAACAGCTCAGAGCTGCAGACGAGGAGCCCAGCCTGTCCTCTGTGAGCACATGCTCAACCCAAGCGGCCACACTTGCCGGGCCCCGGGTTGGGTGAACCCAAACCAGCTGTTGCAACATGAGTGTGAAGTGGGTCCAGCCTCTCCTATCAGCCATGCTCCATCTCTGACTTAGTGGAAGTGGGTCCCAAACATGGTTTTCTGTGAAGAGAATGCCAACCCCCTCATCCTTTCAAATCTCCGGTTGTTTTTCTAATTATGTTTAGGATCTTTTGTGACCTAGCCCTGGAATGGGTTTCCCAGACCAGGCACACACACGCATGTAGTTTTGCTCTGAGGTCAGCACCTCATGTAGGGCTAAACCATTTGGGAACTGTGGTAAGGATGTGAAAATTAGGACATGGGGCTTATTGAAAAATCCAATATTTTCACTTTGCCTCAGGCTTTTGAACTATGGGAGTTCATTTGGGGTCAGATATGGGGTTTTGATGTTTTTTAATATAACTATGAGAACTGAAACTCACCTCTTAAATGAAAGCTGAATTCTCACCAAAACACTTCAAGAACTGCACTTTGAAGGAAAACAGTATCACTGTGCTTGTGAGAAAATAAAGGAACTTGGTAATACTTGGTGTATTCACTTAGTATGCAAAATCCTGTTGGGGTTTTAAGAGTTCTAGTTTTTTTCTGTTAAAGGAATTTTCCCCCATACTGTTGCTAATCGCTGAGTACTTAAGAAAGACAAAGAGCTACCCACTGGGGGTGGGGTGTGCCTGGCTACTCTTTTGTTTCACCTGGGTGTGGGGGCGTCCAGAGAAAGAGGAAGCTGTTTTTTCCTATGGCCACTTTTCTTTCTGCTGGAGAAAACACCGGGATCCCAAGCCCACCTTCCCTGCCCCGCTCGGAGCCGCGCTGTGGCCGCCCTGCCCCGCCGCTGCTTCGAGCCTTCACTGTGCTGTAGCCGTGCTCGCCCTGCCTGCCGAGACCTCCGGGGGGTTCCCTGTTTGGATACATCTCGTCTGCCATCCGGGATTTGTGCTTGTCCCTGCCACTCCAGCCTGCCATTCCCGAGGGTCCAGCCGGACACCGGGATCGGCTGCCCAGGGGTTTGTGAAGCCTTTGTTCCATCCCTTCCCGGGATCCCGGGGCACCGGTGCCGCGTGCTCCCCGAGCTCACTCCGGAGCGCCCCCTGCAGCCGCGGGGGAACCATCGCACCTGCCCTGCTCACCGGGAGCCGCCAGCGCCCCTGCCGGCTGCGAGCGGAACTGCACCCGAGGGGAAAGGGCCTGACAGCCGAGAAGGCTGGCACTGGGTTTGTGATTGTTTGCTGTTACTGCCAGAGTTATTGCTGTTTGTTTGACTGGTTATACACATATAGATATATAATAGTAAAGAACTGTTATTCCTATTTCCCACATCTTTGCCTAAAAGCCCCCCTTGATTTCAAAATTATAATAACTCGGAGGGAAGGGGGTTGCATCTGCCATTCCAAGGGAGGTTTCTGCCTTCCTTAGCAGACACCTGTCTTTCAAACCAAGACAGATCTTGGCACCCAATGTGGGGCCTGAGGGCATTAAGAGAGAGAGGTGAAAAAGGAATAACAGTTCCTGGATAACTTAATTTTGTGTGCTGGATATAGGAACCTTGCTAGGCAGCACTATGTGGTCTAGTTTACCCTGGTTTGGGTGGCAGGTGGTCGTGGCCATATTCTTCCCCTTTGCAGCTCCTTACCTAAACATGGGTCCTCTGACTAAGGCTACCGTTGCTGTTATCCAGTTTGCACTATGGGTCGAGAAGGTGAGGAATTCATGGGCTTTTAACTTCCTCCAGAATGTGGGCACATGGATAAAGGGCTGTCACACGCTAAGTGCATGTTTTTGGGGTTATGTTAAAAATGGTACCTTCTGTGAGGAAATGACACCAGGGGAAGTTTTCTCCCAACCCCTCAACCAGTTCTTTGGGCCCACCCCATCAATTTTTGAAGGGTTTAGATTCCCTCTGAGTACTAACCATCTGCTGCTGGTAGGCCTACTCTATTTAGCACTCAAGGATAAGTTAAGATTGGCTTAGATAACTACCCAGACACCAGCCCCAGAGACTAGAGATCCTACCCCAGAGCCTGATCCTGCCCCAGAACCTGACACGGCCCCAGACACTAGAGATCCTACCCCACAGCCTGATACCGCCCAACAGCCCACCTCAGAAATGGACTACCCAAACTGGGTGGGGGTACTGGTGAAGGGGATCCAGGAGATGTGCCAGGAGATGGGCCAGGTGCGCCACGGGATATCCCAAGTGCTAAGGGAATACACCTCCTCAGCTAGTGAAAAACCCTCTCCCTGCGCCAAGGAGGGTGAGTCCGATGGTGCAGCAGTGGAACCCACGGATGCTACAACCATCCAGGTTTCAGCTGAACCACAAGGACAACCACAGCCAGCAGCAGTCGCCCCTGTGCAGAGGAGGAAGTATAAGACCAAATCAGTACGACCAGTTAATGATGATGGGCAGCCAGGGCCCTCACAACCAGCAGGGGAGTCAGAGCCAGAAATCATCACTGAGGCCCTGTCGTACGACAGTCTCCGTGGTATGCGAAAAGACATTCTGCGAAGGGGGTGTGAGCCTTATACAACCTGGCTGCTTTGGGTTTGGGACCTTATGGGCACAGGTGTGCAACTGGATAGTGGTGAGGCAAGGTATCTGGGATCGCTGACCCAGGACCCAGGTGTGGACCAGATATTCGTGAGGGAGCCAGGGTCCCTTTCTCTCTGGGAGCAGCTCTTAATGAGTGTGAGAGAAAGGTTCATTCACAAAGAAAGAATGCAGGAGTACCATCATAGAATGCAGTGGAAGACACTTGAGGAACGGATCCAACAGCTAAGAGAGGTGGCAGTATTAGAGGTACTCTTTGGGAAGGATGGACAGCATGATAATGACCCTGACAAGGTCAGGTGCACAGGACAGACGATGTGGAACCTGGCAAGGCTAGGGCCATCGCAATACACCACCTTCATTGCAACGATTGATGCTGACAATGACCGAGAAACAGTGGGCTCTGTTGCCAACAAGCTCAGGCATTATGACAGTATGGTCAATGATCCGCTGAAAGCTCATGTCTCTGCTGTGGTCCAGGACCTCAAAGAAGAGATGAAGGAAATGAGGGAGGAGATGAGGAAGATCAGTGTGGCACCGCTGCAAGTCACAGGCCCCCAAGTCAGAGCCCGCTGTCCCCCAGCTAGAGAGGGTACACCCCACGAGCTGAGCTGAGGTTTTTCCTGTGTGAGCATGGGGAAGACATGAGAAGGTGGGATGGGAAACCCACCTCTGTCCTGGCAGCACGGGTGCGTGAACTCAAGGAGGGAGGCACTAACCGAGGGGGTTCCGCTAAGGTGAAAGTAGCCTCAGCCTCCCGTGACCGAGCTGCCAGGTGTTACAGATGGGAGGATGATATGTCGGATCCCCTTGAAGGTACCTCGAGCAGGTATGCCCAGGGAAAGAATGATAACCAGGGCTAGAGGGGCCCTGCCTCTAGCCAGGAAGAGGCACGGGAGAACCGAGTTTTCTGGACGGTGTGGATCCGATGGCCTGGCACATCAGAGCCACAAAAATATGATGCATTGGTTGATACTGGGGCACAGTGTACTTTAATGCCATCGGGACATGTGGGGGCAGAACCTGTATCCATTGCTGGGGTAACCGGGGGATCACAGCAGTTGACCCTGTAGGAAGCTGAGGTGAGCCTGACTGGCAAAAGTATCTGACTGTGACTCGCCCAGAGGCCCCATGTATTCTGGGCATAGACTTCCTCCGGAACGGCTATTACAAAGACCCAAAAGGACTCAGGTGGGTGTTTGGAATAGCTGTTGTGGAGGCAGAAGGCATTAGGCAATTGAGCACCTTGCCTGGACTATCAGAAAATCCTACTGCAGTTGGGCTTCTGAAGGTGGAAGAGCAATGTGTCCCAATTGCTACCTTGACAGTGCACCGCCGGCAGTATCGGACAAATCGAGATGCTGTGATCCCCATCCACAAGATGATCCGTGAGCTGGAGAGCCAAGGGGTGGTCAGCAAGACCCACTCACCCTTCAACAGCCCCATTTGGCCTGTACACAAGTCTGATGGGGAATGGAGGTTGACTGTGGACTATCATGGCTTAAATGAAGTGACGCCACTGCTGAGTGCTGCCGTGCCAGACATGCTGGAGCTCCAGTATGAGCTGGAGTCCAAGGCAGCAAAGTGGTATGCCACTATTGACATTGCTAATGCATTCTTCTCCATTCCTCTGGCACCAGAGCGCAGGCCCCAGTTTGCCTGGAGGCTTGTGCAATACACCTGGAACCGACTGCCCCAGGGGTGGAAGTCCATCTGCCATGGACTGATCCAGGCTGCACTGGAAAAGGGTGAGGCCCCAGAACGTCTGCAGTACATTGATGACATCATTGTGTGGGGGAACACGGCAACAGAGGTATTTGAGAAGGGAGAGAAAATTATCCAAATTCTCCTGGAAGCTGGCTTTGCCATCAAGAAGAGCAAAGTCAAGGGATCTGCCTGGGAGATCCAATTCCTGGGAGTAAAGTGGCAAGATGGATGACGTCAGATTCCCACTGAGGCCATCAATAAGATCACAGCAATGTCTCCACCGACCAACAAGAAGGAAACACAAGCTTTCCTAGGCACCATAGGTTTCTGGAGGATGCACATTCCCGAGTACAGCCAGATCGTGAGCCCTCTCTACCTGGTTACCCGCAAGAAGAATGATTTCCACTGGGGCCCTGAACAGCAACAAGCCTTCACCCAGATCAAGCAGGAAATCGCTCACGCCGTAGCCCTTGGCCCAGTCAGGACAGGACCAGAGGTGAAGAACATGCTCTACTCTGCAGCCGGGAACAATGGTCTGTCCTGGAGCCTCTGGCAGAAGGTGCCTGGTGAGACTCGGGGCCGACCACTGGGATTCTGGAGCCGAAGCTACAGAGGATCTGAAGCCAACTACACTCCCACAGAGAAAGAGATCTTGGCAGCTCATGAAGGAGTCCAAGCTGCCTCAGAAGTAATCGGCACAGAGGCACAACTCCTCCTGGCACCCTGACTACTGGTGCTGGGGTAGATGTTCAAAGAAAAGGTTCCTACCACACATCACGCCACCGACGCTACTTGGAGCAAATGGATTGCCCTCATCACGCAGCGCGCCCGAATTGGAAACCCAAGTCGCCCTGGGATCTTGGAAATAATTACGAACTGGCTGGAAGGTGAGACTTTTGGGTTATCTTCTGAAGAAGAAGAGGAGTAAGTGACGCGTGCCGAAGAAGCCCCACCATATAACGAGCTACCAGAGAGTGAAAGATAATATGCCCTCTTCACTGATGCTTCCTGCCGAATTGTAGGCGCTAGCCGGAAATGGAAAGCCGCTGTATGGAGCCCCACATGACAAGTTGCACAGGCTACTGAAGGAGAAGGTGGGTCGAGCCAATTTCCTGAGCTCAAAGCTGTTCAATTAGCTCTGGACATAGCTGAAAGAGAGAAGTGGCCAAAGCTCTACATCTACACTGATTCATGGATGGTAGCCAATGCTCTGTGGGGTTGGCTGGAAAGGTGGAATAAGGCAAACTGGCAGCGCAGAGGAAAACCAATCTGGGCTGCTGAAGAGTGGAAAGACATTGCCACTCGGGTAGAGAAGCTATCTGTGAAGGTCCGTCATGTAGATGCTCACATCCCCAAGAGCCGGGCTAACGAAGAACATCGTAACAACAAACAGGTAGATCAGGCTGCGAAAATAGAGGTGTCCCAGATAGACTTGGATTGGAAACATAAAGGAGAGTTGTTCCTAGCTCGATGGGCCCATGATGCCTCAGGCCATCAGGGCAGAGATGCCACCTATAAGTGGGCACGAGATCGAGGGGTGGATCTAACCATGGACAGTATCTCCCAGGGGATCCATGATTGTGAGACATGCGCTGTGATCAAGCAGGCCAAGCAGGTGAAGCCCCTGTGGTACGGTGGGCGATGGTCCAAATACAAGTATGGGGAGGCCTGGCAGATTGATTACATCACACTGCCTCAAACCCGCCAAGGCAAGCGCTATGTGCTCACAATGGTAGAAGCCACCACTGGATGGCTGGAGACCTATCCTGTGCCTCATGCTACTGCCCGGAACACCATCCTGGGCCTTGAAAAGCAAGTCCTTTGGAGGCATGGTACCCCTGAGAGAATCAAGTCTGACAATGGGACTCATTTCAAGAACAGCCTTATAAACACCTGGGCTAGAGAACATGGCATTGAGTGGGTGTCCCACATCCCTTACCATGCACCAGCAGCTGGGAAAGTTGAACGGTGTAATGGACTGCTTAAAACCAGCTTGAAGGCACTGGGTGGGGGGACTTTCAAAAACTGGGAGGTGCATTTAGCAAGAGCCACCTGGTTAGTTAACACTCGAGGTTCCACCAGCCGAGCAGGCCCTGCCCAATCCAAACCCCTACAAACAACAGACGGGGATAAGGTTCCAGTGGTGCACATGAGAGGTATGCTTGGAAAAACTGTTTGGGTTAAGTCTGCCTTGAGCAAAGACAAACCCATCCGTGGGGTTGTTTTTGCTCAGGGACCAGGTTGTACCTGGTGAGTGATGCAAAGGGATGGAGAGACCCGATGCTTACCTCAAGGGGACCTTGTTTTAGGGTGAACTACCCATGGCTTTGTACTCGTATCAGTATCAGCATGTATATATGTATATAATTCGGGTGATGCATGTATATGGTTAAAAAGGTTAAGTTTCATATAACATGTTAGTATGGGAAAAATTCGGGGTGGATAATGTTGGGGATTTAAGAGTTCTAGTTTTTTTCTGTTAAAGGAATTTTCCCCCATACTGTTGCTAATCGCTGAGTACTTAAGGAAGACAAAGAGCTACCCACTGGGGGTGGGGTGCGCCTGGCTACTCTTTTGTTTCACCTGGGTGTGGGGGCAGTTGGGTCTTGGTGTCCAGAGAGAGAGGAAGCTGTTTTTTCCTACGGCCGCTTTTCTTTCTACTGGAGAAAACACTGGGATCCCAAGCCCACCTTCCCCACCCTGCTCGGAGCCGCGCTGTGGCCGCCCTGCCCCGCCGCTGCTTCGAGCCTTCACTACATTGTAGCCGTGCTCGCCCTGCCTGCCTAGACCTCCAGGGGTTCCCCGTTTGGATACATCTCGTCTGCCATCCGGGATTTGTGCTTGTCCCTGACACTCCAGCCTGCCATTCCAGCCTGCTGTTCCCGAGGGTCCGGCCGGACACCGGGATCGGCTGCCCAGGCGTTTGTGAAGCCTTTGTTCCATCCCTTCCCGGGATCCCAGGGCACCAGTGCCGCGTGCTCCCCGAGCTCGCTCCGGAGCGCCCCCTGCAGCCGCGGGGGAACCATCGCACCTGCCCTGCTCACCGGGAGCCGCCAGCGCCCCTGCCGGCTGCGAGCGGAACTGCACCGAGGGGAAAGGGCCTGACAGCCGAGAAGGCTGGGACTGGGTTTGTGATCGTTTGCTGTTACTGCCAGAGTTATTGCTGTTTGTTTGACTGGTTATACACATATAGATATATAATAGTAAAGAACTGTTATTCCTATTTCCCACATCTTTGCCTAAAAGCCCCCCTTGATTTCAAAATTATAATAACTCAGAGGGAAGGGGGTTGCATCTGCCATTCCAAGGGAGGCTTCTGCCTTCCTTAGCAGACACCTGTCTTTCAAACCAAGACAAATCCCTAGGGCATCTTTTATTTATCTGCAGCACACAATCCACATAGATTATAAAAAGAATGGATCTTGCAGCCTGTTGAAAGTATCCATCAGTTCTGTAAGAATGGACTTACTTATTATATGTAGAGACCATATTTGGTGTTGCTTGGAGAAAACCAAGCAATTTCCTGTGTAGTTAGCAAAGAAAAATATAACTCATGCCTTTTTATTGCATGCACATTTCTTTAAAGATCTGTTGTACATCTGAAATTCAGAACGGGTCAGTAATTTGTCTAAACAGCCCTTTCCCCTACAAAGTAAAGTATTAACAACAAAAATTCGGTGCTCCTTTGGTGTTTTTTGGCCACAGTCAGGTAATTCAGTTTGTGACTAGTTGTTTAGTGAAGTATTATAGCAGGCAATAATGCTAAAAAAACTGTGCATGGTTCACGAATATGAATCCTGCCAGACTCCTGCTTTCATGGAATGCCATTTGCTGTCCTCAGAAGATGGCACTCCACACTCAAGGTGGGTCACGCAGCACTCAGCGCACATTGCAGGTAATGAGGTGGGGAGGTGTGATGTTCAAAGGCAGGCAGAGCAAATGCCTGTGTTAACTGGGTGTCCTGCTTCCTTCAGCATTGTTGTGGAGGTGCATCCCATGTTTATTGAATCAGAATAGGAATTAGTAAAACAGTAGTCAATCACAGTAGTAAGCATCACCAAAGATTATAATCCCAACTGTATAGTGGGTGTTTCATCACTACAGTTGTGACAGATGGTCTGTGTCTGGGTATATTGACAATGAAGGGCAAGTCTGGAACCCTCTTCTCAGTGTGCGGAAGCTGTAGAAAATGGGATTTTTTTTTCTTTTAAATTAAATGTTTGAGACCAACCTGACTTCAGGTACAGCTCTCTCTTGATATATTGGTATCAACAGCAGATACAGGCAGTTTTCACTTAGAGTAGAATAATAATCAAAAAGTTCTCCCATCCTCTCAGGACTTCCACATCTATGTTGACATTGCTCTGGCCAACAGGATGACAGTCTGTGTCACTGCTTAAAACAGTTCTCTTATAAACAAATGCTGAAGCTTTGCATCCTGCCTAGGAATTATAAACAAATATATCTTTTTTCCGTAGAAAATATTGTAAAGAATTGAGAATCCTGTTTGGCAACAACAGCAAAAAAGCTTAATCAAAAGGAATTGTGCTTTGCAAACTGTTTAAATCCAAATTAAATATGAAGTGGATTATGACAATAATGGTGATGACATAACTCATCATGGATATTTATTTATAAATGAAGCAGCCTGGTGCAGCTAATTGTCAGTTAATTGGCTCCCAGGAGTTAAACACTCTCAACTGAGGATGTTAGTGACTGTCACTGCCTGTTTGTGAACTCAGGGCATGACACAGCTACAAAACCAGTCAAGAAGTAAAATATACAGCTCATAATTTTGATGTAAACTGGAAATTTTGTGGCAGCACAGAAGTCCCGATGACTCTATTCACAGTAAATAAACTGGCTGCTCTCTGCCCTGGCTGAACTCAAGCTCCAGCTTAGCCACGTGCTGGCAGTGCTGGGAGAGGTGGCTGCCATGCACCACAGCTGTGCTGTGGCTCCCAACGACACGGCCAGGCACAAGGTGCTGCTCAGGCTTTGCCCTGCTCCTCTCCAGCTTATTAACACAAGTGTAGCATCTAATGCAAAAGATTGTAAGTGTCCCCTCCTTCCCCCATTAAAATACAAAGACTGAATGAAATTCTGAATCAAGAAAACAGGTCAAAAAAATTACTAGGCTGTAGGGACTCAACAGAATTAAAACTAGCGAAAAAATGCACTTCAAGTGCATTTTCTTAACCTCTAGACAAACACGAATTTAGGCTATGTGGCAGTTAAGGTATTTAATGCAATTTCCTGGAGTTTTTTGCTTTTAAATAGCATTCAGAAAACTCTTAATGAAGAACGGATGAAGAATAAAAGGATCTATAAAGCCTGGCATTAAAATAATAGCCATTTAACTTCATATGCAAGTAAATAAATGGAACTTCTGTATAGTAGAAAATGAATTATGGCTGCTCTGCTAATATGCTTGCAAAAAACCCCCCTCAAAAATGGCTATAAAAATAACATAGATAATTTAATGTCTACAGGGATTAGTATTTAACAAAATTAAACAATCTTAAAACCTGACTTGAGTTCAAATATTTATGTTAAAATTCCTAGCAAGCAAGAACATGACCGGCCATTATAAACTGCTATTCCAGCATTCCAACTGGATTTTACTGGGTTAAGAATTTATAATCTGATTAAACTACACCCAACTTTAAAGATTTTAAAAATAGGGCTGCTTCAAATACTGACAGAAGTGTTTTCCTTGACTTACAATAGATGTATAAAGAAGATTATTTGCCTTCTGAGCACTAATATGCAGGTGTAGTCCCTGAGGACTTAAAGAACCAAAGTTTTCTAACTATGAAGGTGTGGATAGAACAGAAAAATAAGTTAAGGAAAGTAAATATTTCAGGCATAGCTTCACTAATAATACCTGATGCAGCCTTACAGGGTGTGCAACAGTCAGTTTCAGTGATAAGGGTTAGATCTTGCTACTGCAAGAGGTACTGTGGAGATCCGTAAATAATTTTAATTGATATATATTAAAAATCAATACCTGCTCAGCAGGGCACAGCTGTGCCCTGCCCAGCTGCATAAAGGGCAGGGAAAAGGCAGACCGGCCCATCTGGTGGAAAACGGGCTGGAAGTGGTGTCTGTTATCTGGTGAACTTGAAGAGCTGCGGCAAGGATGGAATATCATTCCTATCCTGAATTTTAGGGAATGTTACTGTGGGTGCCAAATTTTTGGGTTGCTGTTCTCCCCAGTAACCAACCAGTCTGCAGGATGATGGCATGTATCCTTCCCCAGAGAGAGAATAACCTCTGCCTTCTTATCTGTTATTTTAAGAAAATGTAAGACTGATTAAATTGCAAAGACCACTGATGAACAGAACTTGCAAGTGGGTAAAACTTGTATGTGCCAGTTGCATTGTGGTGATTTTGGAAGTGTGTTAGGCAGCTGTGTTTCAATTAGATGAAAAAATCACAATCTAGAGAAGAGCAATCAAGGCAAATTTGTGCTAACCTCAGTCTTCACAGGACCTTTAATAAATCTGGGGCCATTTGAATAGTTCTTTAAAAGTAGTAAGCTGCACATTTGGCTCTGGCTTAAGGTATATAAACTGCTTAATGATGATGGTTTGTTTGGAATCCCTTTCCACCAGTTGTGGAAGGCAGTCTTAAAGGAAAGCAGTACTCAAATCCTGCAAGACGCATTTATGGGACTGCAGTGCTTTGCTATACATCTGAAACCTGCTGCTTGCCACAGGAGACTGGCCATGTGCAGGCTATTAGTACTACAACCTCTGCCAAAGTACCCAACAGCTTAAACCCACAAAAACATGGTGGTTTAAAATTTCTACCTTTTTGTAAAATAAGTGATAATTTGTCAATACCTTTCTTCTGCAGGAGCAGGTTAACCAAGAGAAACTTCATCAAGAAAGCTTTTAAGCCTCTGTTTCAGTAACACAGTGGTCACAAAATAATCTGCTGCTTCAAAAGCATTTAAAGGAGGGTCCATTGGCATGTGCTGACTACTTATAAGAAAGGCACATCTGTACTGTAAAGACCTCACTACAAGAGATACAATGTGGGAATATTCTCATTATAGTACTTGAGTCAATGCAAATGTTCCATTAACCAAAAACAGCACTGGAACCTCTGATCCAGTTCTCTGGCTTGCAAGCATCATGCTCTCTTGAGTATGTATGTGGGTATACAATAGGTATGATAGATGAATTTACAAATCATTTTGTCCAAAATTGCAGGGCCTAATTGAGAAGGTGTGCCAGTTTGAGACAAATTTGGAGGAAAATATCCTCTGACAGAAGGCAGGTTACGACCATCCCTCCCCCACCCAGGTTCACGAAAAAAGAAATTTTCCTCAGAGGAAAGTGAAAGAGATAAAAAACCTATTTATTTAACAAACACACAGGAAGAGAACAATAATGCTGAATAATAAAACCTCTTGCTGTGGAGAGAAACCTGGGAAGATTTCAGAGTCCTTCTGTAGGTGTGGTCTCTATCCTCCTCCGAGCTGGGTCAGTGTGGGCAACCTGGTTGTCCCTATCACATCAGCCCTGACCTGCTGGAGACCAAACATTTGGATGATGCATGCAGAGGACAGATCTGCACTAAGGCAGATAAATGGCCAGGAGGTGCTGGGGATCAGGCCTCTTTAGGAGCATGTGAAATAATAAAGAAGATGGCAGATGTCTGCAAGTACCTGGTTTGATTCAGTTTTATTTGAGTAACAGTGTTACAGTGCGTTTATTTCAAAGGAGAAGTTAAAGCCTGTGTGATAGGATTTTGTTGTTCTAAATTGAAACTCCTTTTATTCTGTTAATCTTTTCACAGGCTGCAGGCTCTGTCTGCTCTTTTCAGGCACACAGTCCACTGCTTTATTTCCTGCTCCTCTGTTCTGACTCTTGTACTTGGTCTGACTTCTCTACTTCCTTAACTTCTGACTTGCTCTCCTCTTCTCTTGCCAGCGTTGGGATATGTGGGCTGCATTTCATTACCATGAAGAGGAAACCTCAGCCTCCCATGCCCTTCTCTGTATGCTGCAACGATAAGGCAGAAATATCAGGAAAAGCCTTCTCCTAGGGACTAGGTGACATTTTCAGTGGGATATTCTCAAAGTGAGCTCCCATGCACTGCCACACTCAAAGCAGTCTATGCAGCAGTACAGCTGTGTCCAGGAGGGGATTACAACCAGCCACTTTTGCTGAGCTTCATATTGCCCCTTCCTCTTCTGCCTTATTCCCTGACATCAGGGACCTTGAACAGGGTTTATTGCAGGGCAGTGCTGCCAGGTGAGGATGAGGGAAGCCCACAGAGAGCTGTAGAGCAGATTTTTGGTGGTCCCCACTGCATCCCCACTGGCAGCAGTGCATGGGTCTATGGGGAACAGAGGCTCGAACTTCCCCCTTGACTATGGGACTTCAGCACATAAAAGAGCTACTATGACCCTTGAGGCAAAGGAGAGAGTGCTTCAACCCTCCTACTAATTTCCAAAGAGAAACTGAATGCCAAACCTACCCTGATGCTGTGAGAGGGATGTGGAGGAAAGCCCTGTGATGTTCCTAAAATGCCTGGATTGCCCTGGTACGGAAGTGCAGCACTGCACACTGACTGCTCTCTATAAATAGTGCAGCTTTATGTTGTATTGGCCCCTGTTATCTGTCCAACATCTGGTTTCTGCTCTCTGGATCTCAATATCCTAACTTGGAATTTTACCTGCAAATGGCAGAAACCTGTCATTAAATCCCCTGATGTAGAAATGGGCAGTGTGTAAAGCTCTGCCCTGCAAGCATGCTGGAAGACATGGGGGTCTTCTCTAGGACATTGTGTGACTGATTACTAACAGATAAATTCTGATTTTAAGGAAAGCAGCTGATAGTGGAGATTGGTCCATCTGTAGCAGCTCAAGGGGCAGATGCCAGCCCATTCAGCTGATTTAATGTTTGTCCCTCAGCTGAGAAACCCCTCAAGTTATAGCTGCACTTCCGGGAGCACTCTCACAGGGCCCTCTATACCTGCAATGATTTTCAGTCTTTACCAAGAAGAAAAGCAGTTACAAAATGCTGCTGTAAAGCTCACCAACTCAGCTATAAAAACAGCCAGAGAGTTCAGCTCTGCTGGGGAGTGCTGTGGGTCAGACAAGGACAGTATGACAGATACAGCTTTTTGGCAGCCCACTCTTCAGCCCTACTCATGCCAATGGTAAAGACCCCTGCACCAGCCTTGAAGTATAATTTGTTTAATGGAAAATGCTGGAGTTTTTCCCTTTTTTCTTCCCCTAACTCTATTCTTTTTGCTCATTGTGATTGATCATGGTGAACAGATTATTCAGTCTGGAAAATTCATCAGCAACTGCTGCCCAGTGGGAAAGCCTCCTGCTGTCCATTCCTGAAAGCTGTCAGTCCTCATGGATGTGTCATTGCCCAAATCGAAATAAAACATCAGTATGCAATTCTAGAGTTACACAGAAGGATTTTTTTATTACACAACTCTGGGCTCTAGCAGAAGAAACCAGCCTGGAAGTTGGCACCATCTCTCTGACCCCCGCACTGCTCCACACTCCCTGCTTACCTCGCACAGCATCTCTGCAGCTTTTTGCTGTGAAAAATGTTCCTCCTTGCAAATTAAAAACTTTGTTTACACATACTGGTGTCCTTGCAACCCTTAGCTGTGGCTACCAAAAACGCATGTGTGCTCTGCACTAGCCAAGGGACAGTGTGGGGACTTATGGGGCAGCACTACAGGAATGAGCAGGTCTGGAGAAAAGGCACAGCTTGAACTTGATTGCTCAATTACAAAATAAAGCAAAACCTAAATCCCACTCTTGCCTCCAATTTTCTCTCAAATTACTGGGTTTTTTGCCTTCTGCTCTGGTCCCACAAAGATGAGCCCTGCAAAAGTGTCCTCAGACTCAGGTCAGTTGGTGAATTTTGGACTGTGCTTACACACCTTCTGCAAACTTGGGAACCATTAAGAGCATCTCTAAACTAGGCATCACTTAATCCTTGACTTCTGAAGGGGTATAATGGGAACTTCAGTATACTAAACTTTTAAGGTAAGGTTTATTCTTCAATATTACCCTGAATAGTAAAAGGCTAAAGTGTTCAAAGGGCCTTCCTGAATTGAAGTTCCAGGCAATACATATTTAAAACATAGTTATATGAAAATGGCAGTAACAAATCATCCAAATACATCAGCTGTTGTGTTATAGCTCAGGTCATGTTATTGAGAAGAAAGATTGATTTAGAATCTCCTATAAGGTCTACAGCCATTGCCTAGGATTTTACACAACCTTATTCTGGATGTAAACAAGACATGAACTTCTTAGTTTGTGGTTATTGCTGGTTTCACACCTCCTTGATCAGAAATCATTCAATCTCTCAAATTTACATTCTTCTGGCTGTAAATCTGTGTTAGCATATTCTGTGTAGTTAGTTTTACCTCTCAGCATGGTAATCTCAGCATTTACATCTCTCATTCACATCTCTAAGTGGCTTTATCTCTGTTTTATCAAAGAATACAAAGATAGGCTATGGTCAATGAACTGAGGTGGAATTTAAAAGAAAAAAAATTGTATTTATGCTTCCTGGGGTATGTACCACTATTGCACAATGATATTTGACTTAAAGCTTGCACTTAACTCAAAGTGCAGTTTGGTTACTAGCTCAACGTGAGTTTAAATGAGATTTACAAACACCTGTCAGCTCAGTATACACTTTGACAGACACCACTTATGATGCTGTGTTGCTGTCCTCATGTATTTAGAAACCAGTGCTGACTTGTATCTTGACCTTATTTTTAAATACGTAATTTATTTTTAAAGAACATGTTTACACAATTTTACTGAGGAGAACTAGAAACTCCTGCATTTCCAAAAGAAATGGCAGCTTTTCTTGCAGTTTTTAAATATCCATGATCTGGGAATTTAAGTACCTGTTGTAATATGATCTCAAGAGTTAGCAATATTACTCTATAACATTCTTATGCATGTATGTATCTTGTATTTGCAAATATCACAACTGTCTTTTGAAATTAAGTATCTTCAGAATTATGAGACTTCATGTTCTCACTGATGTCTTTATATATCAAGTTTATCTAAGCAGTTGACCAGCTGTATAAAAAAATTCATCAAAAGAATGTTGCTCCTGCCCCTGAATAGAAAAACTTGTTCATAGAATGGTTGGAGTACACAGAAATATAGAATTAAATTAGCTAATCCTGCAAAATACATGTTAACACAGACTTGAACACCCCTGCCATAGCAGGGTATAGGACCCTGGTTATAATACATACTTTCTGTTCCACTGGGTAGCAGTTTTGCAAGAGATCAGAGATCTGTCTTGTTCTTCTTTCCTAGTTTCCTAAAGTAAGAGACTTATGTTTGAAGCATGTTCTTTATAAATGTCACTTCACAGAAGTTTTCTCCTTGGTTTGGGGTTTTTTCAGTTCTGGTGCTTCTGAGCAGCTAATCTCAGCCAAAAATTCCTCAGACTATTTCGGAAGGCCTCAAAGGGAAACAAATGGATTTCAATATGGTATATTCATAGACCTGTCTTCAGGGAGGTTCTGTGAGTTGATGGCTAGACGCGAATTTGCTCCTTTTGGCCTTTGTGTGCCACTTTCCCTGTCTGAAATACAGAGGATGATCCCTACCTGCTGCAAAGGGCAGCCAGGATGCTGCTCACATTCCCTGACTGTGTTTGGTCAATGACAAGTGTGTTCATTTTCAGATCTGTGGTAAAATGAGTGAATGGGACTGGCCCCCAGTAACTTCAATTAATGAGAACAGATTACATTTGTTGGCATTACTCTCTGCTGTGCAACCTGAACACAGTAAGGTTCATTCTCACCTGTTTCACTGCCAACTGCCAATGTCGCTCAGGTATGTGGGCAATAAAGAATTAAACTGTTTTGTACCTAGCTGCTTTAATTTAATTTAAAGCCTGATCCTATGAGGCAATGAAGTCCTCTGCTCTTGTTGCCTTCAGGAGGATTTGAGGGACTTGGGACTAGTTAAGGAAAGGGTCTTTCATTTTCTGTCAGGAGCACGAGCATGTGAAGGAGAGCTACTTCTTCTGTATGCACTCGTAATATGTACAGGATTGGGCACCTTTCGTATTAGTCTGCTTAAATCTTACTGTGTTGCTAGGGAACTGGCTGTGTCCACAACCAAAAAACATGGAGACATTGTGTCCTACTGGTTTCTGGCAGAGTTACCATAAGAAATGCCTTTATTGCAACAAGATCTACTAGCAGGAGTACAAAAAAGGTAATTTGTCAGCATTTTTTTTTTAAATTACAAATATTTTAATTCTATCACACACATGGAAATTCCTTTCAAGCTGAAGGCTAGGCATGTGAGGACACCACCAGAATCAAACACTTCTTTCCTTTATTCTTTAAAATACTGATTCAGCTATTTTTAAATTTACTTGAGTCTAAGTACAGTGTTTGGAAGCTTAACAAGCTTGCATATTCTCTGCTCTTTTGTACTAACTAAGGCTATTACTGTTTTCAAGACACTTATAAAAAGAATTGATTATGTATGTTTCCAAAATGTATGGCTTTTCAAGTTTTCAGACTGCATTTTAAAGTACCAGAAAAAAGAAACTTGTATTTATGGAGATTTAGAATGACATTTCTGATACAGTTTCTTATCCCTTTCAGGACATCAGAACTGTCTGCGTTGTTTTAAATTAGAGATAAAACAAGGCTTGACACCCCAGATACCAAAGAATAAGTCTGCTATCAAAACAGGACAAAATCTGGGCAGAGAAAAAAATAAGCCATGGGGAAATAAGCCAAAGGAAATATAGTCTGAGGTGACCTCCCTTAAAACAAGCAAGTAAATCCTGTCTTACTAAGCTGTCAGGAGAGATGCTAAAGAATTTTGAAAAAATCCAGACAAGGAACTCAACCCGACAATTTCATTCTTGTCAGTCCTTTTCTAGCAACTCCCTAAGAAAAAATGATCCCTTGGGTGTTTTGTACAAAAGGATGAATTTTTATGATATAAAAGCACACACTTAAAAGCTGTAAGTCCTCATTCCTTGGCAGTCATTACCTTCAGGTTTATGGAGAAGAACATATTGATCCTTTCCAAGGCACAGGTGGGCAGGGAGGCAAGAAACATTCTTCTGGATTCATCAGCCTTCTTTGTGGGGCCTGACCAGGAGCAACCTCACAGCACAATACTATTAAAAACCTATCATATATGGCACCTGTTCATAGTTTTTTCTCCTTCTCTCAGGATGGTTGCACAATTTTAACAGCAAAAAGATGGAAGACACTAAGGAACTGGGAGACTAGCCAAGTAAGGATGTTTTTTCTTGTCAGACCTGTACTGTCTAATGTCATGCACATGTACACAAGTGCAATGGCCTTTTCACAGAACTCCTTGTGTTACAGAGAAGGCATTTCAATATTAAGACCTCAACTTTTGTACTCCACTGTCTGCAATGCACCTCTATAAGAGAGCAGCTTTTTATACTGACTGCTGCTCATCCCTGTGTGATTTTCTAACCCAGAGTTAATGTACAATAATTAACGTGCCTATGCGCTGACCAGTGAATTAGAAATTTTGTGATGGGCAGCCTTGTGACATTCACTGCCATAGATTACATTAATATTGTGGATTTTAGCTCTCTGACCCAGTGTATTCAAAAGAAGGAGATTCTTCCTTAATTTGATTTCTCCTGGTATTTGTGGATGTAAATAAGGTCCTTATATTGTTCAAACATAATTTTTTGTAGTATACTATATTAAGATGTTTGGCCTGATCTAGATTAAGTGGCTTCATGTAACTGATGAAAGAGCTATTGTTTTTCACAGCAGAAAAACTGCCACGCATCCAGATCACTGACCTATTTCTTGGAGTTAGAAGTAACCTTTCTAAAGTTTTACTGATTTTAAATTGTATGTTTTACACTATTGATATTCTAGTCCCACATTTGAAGTGTTATTACAGCATTATTTAAGGATCAGATAAAAAAAAATTCAACTTAATTTTTAGATGAAAAAAATTTTAGTTTTCTGTAAGTTGGTACTATTCTAAAGAAAGTGTTAAATGAATCAGAGCAATTCAGCTCTGGGGGTTATTCCATTACCCAATGATACAGAAATTCCTCAGGCTTAACCATCACTTTTCTTGCTCTGAGATCCAATGGAATTTGTCTCTATTGCCTGAAAGAGATGATGAACCATGCCTAGGAGCAAGAATTTAAACAGCTCACCCTATGATTGGTTCATATATTACTCTGCAATCAGAAAAACAGAATCTGCAAGTTCCTGAAGATGGGAACAATTTGTAGACAATCACTCTTCCAATCTTGCTTTTCAACCCTGACTTGCAAAGGCCAGTGCTGGAAGAAAACATGAGGAGAATAAACTAATACTGCATAAAGAGATTTTGCGGAGGCTGACGTGAATAAATGTATTTACCACTATACATGTTTTTCCTCTGCAGGACAACAGGGCTTGCATATTCCCTATGCTTTCTCACTATACAGAGGGGGATACAAGCATTTAAAAAGGAATTAGGGTGTTGAGATGCTCAGTCAATGTTGGATTGCTAGCTCCCTTCTCTTTGCCAAGGAACATCTGCTGAAGAACTCTTTGGAAGACTTCTGGGTTTTTCAGGACCAGCAGAAAAAACCAACACTGTTAGGATGTTTTATATTTGGGACACTTCAGTACTGACAAATGCCTTCTCATTTTATCATGTTGCAATCAAGATGACAAAAAAGTGTGGCAGCTAGTAGAAAGCCCCCCACAGTACAACAAAAAACAGGGTCTCAAAAGGAAAAGTTTGGCACATGAAAAGCTGCAAACAAAAAAAGCTAAACCTCCACCAAACCACTTCTGCTTGTTGTAAGCCTGCCAAAGCAGAACAGACTTTCTCAACAGAAAAGGCTACATTATGCTAGAAGGAAATGAGCTGCAAGGCACAGGAAAAGGGAACACGAGTGGAGATTTATGGCACTGCTGAAAGCAGGCACTGTACTGCCAGATGAGGAGTGAGACACTTACCAAAGGATGCTACCTTTGTTAGCTCATCTATCAAGGAAGCAGTTTCTGTTGTAGGGTATCTAAACTATTGGCATTCATGGTAGAGAGCTCATACAAGCCTTGTGATCACTGTGTCCCAATCAGAATTTTCTACTTTTTTAGATGGTAGGAGGGTAAAAACCCCCCAAAAACGACCAAAACTCACCCAAAGTAAACCCACTCAAACCAAAACCATCAGTCAATGAATACTTGATAGCTAATGACTTGGAAACAGAATTGTGTGGCAATTGTTGCAGAAAAGTACAAATTTAGCTTTTTTTTTTTTTCCTCTTCATGTTGTACATGTGGGACTTCACATGCTGAATTCTCCTTGATATAGGCTGCAGCAGAAAGGCACATCTGTGGACATAAAAAACCCTTTTCTTTGTCCAGAAGTATTCAGTAGAGAAAAATATAAAGTTAAGGCTTTTAAGACCCTTTTTTTCCCCCCTTCTCCACCAGGAATTTCTAGTTACAGCTCCTTTTTAGACTTCCTCTGTAAGTAAGTTTAGTCTCAGAAGTAAGCTGCTACCCTGGAGAAGCTGCAGAATCTCCCTGAATTTTTACCAAGCTTAATTTGAATTTAGCCATGGTTTTTACTATCAAGTGAAACTGCAGCTTGTTTTCAGCTCCCTAAACTCAAGTGAAAGGCTACCCCAAACAATTCTCATGGAGAACTGTATATTGGAACAGTCTTGAAGAATGTGGGAACATGGTAGCACCCCTAAAATATCATGCCATAAATATAACTTGCATTTTGGATGGGCATCTCTAGCTTCCATTTTTTCCAAATGCAGGATCGGATCTTTCTCAGTAGTATGAATCTTTTTTCCTATTGGATACCATACCAAATTATGCATACCTATCAGCTTAAATGCACATATGGAACCTGGACATGTAATTTTCAATAGTTTTGAATCTAAGCCTAAGCCTCTGGGCTATATGGAAAAAACATTCACAAGTTCCTCAAAAGTGTCTTTGTGCTTTCTCACTAATAAGGAATATGTGCCACTTATCTTGAACAAAAATTGACTGCTGACTTTACTAAACCATAATTTGCATTTATGAGAGGACAAGATACTGAATTACACTTCTCTGCAGTCCAGAGCTTGATCATGAAAAAAAAACCAGTTATGCATTTCTAAGTACTTTGTGTGTTACGTCAGTAAGTGCCATGTGGAACTAAATGCTCAAAATATTAGTTAGCAAGGTGTGTGACAGATAAGGAAGGCTGACTTCTTTCTAAAGTGTTTAGAAACACGTTTTTTTTTTTTGAGAGAGAGAACCATTGAATTGTAATCTGTATTACTCTCACAAGTCAGTGAACAAAAGCGTGTCCTGAAACTTCAGTTAGCTATAAAAGTGAAACGCTCTCGCACAGATTCAGAGGGAGAAAATTCTTGTTGCAACACCACTGTTTTCTATGAGCCCAGGTAGGATCACAGAAATTAGGAAAAATCATGCAGTGATGTGTGTGGGGATTTTTTCTGTTCTTTTCATACATCTTTCTTTCTGCTGCAGTCCTGTAACTTGGGTACTACTCCAGTGAAGTCCATTGGGTCTGACTAGGAATGATCTCCTAATGATTTGATATGTTACTTGATAAACAGATGGATCGGATTCAATGACCAAAACCCAGTCCACTTAAGCAATGGCAGCACATGAAACATGCTCAGAGAGGATACAGCAAGCACTGGGCATTAATACCTAGCCATTTCCACTTACAAAAGGTGAATATGAAGGCTATTCCCTGTTCCATGTGTTCCCTTTCCCCAGTGTTAAGCCAGCAGCTTGCTGAATCCTGTGCTAGGTTTCTGCCGATAAAGACTACCTGTGGGATTTTAAGGGATGTTAGAACGGCAAAAGGCACAGCAGTAAGGAGACAGCTAATTGACACACAGAAAGGCTGGCAAATAGTCCTCTGTTAATGATAAGGAGGAAAAATCACATTGGAGTCCTGCACTTGGAAGTGATATTTACGCAAATAAAAACTTCCCAGTCTACACACATGCAATTATTTGTACGTAAATATGATGCCAGGCAGATATAATGACAACCAAGGCAACTCAGTTGTTCCCTTGACAGATTATCATGGTGTGGGCAGTATCTTGCACTACATACTGGGACAACCCTGACATAAGGAAGCATCTCTGATGTAAGGAGGCTTTTCAGCTTGTAGGCATTCTGCTGAGACCATCCACTGGGTGGCTGACTGATGTCAGCTATGGGTGAAAGTAAGCGTGTGCTGTTGTCTGGGCAATGCAGACAGATAAATTCCAGAAAGTTACTTTCAGAACTAGCAATAACTGAACATACTGCTCAGCTGAACATAGTTTTGTTATTATCATTGGACCTTAATCAGGAACCAGTTTATAAGGGATCTTACATCAAATTTGTGTGTGAGTAGAATAAGTACTGCAAGCATTTTTCAATCAATGCCAAGTCAGCTGATGCAGATAACTTGACTACCTGTGCTCAGCAAAACAAGATGTATTTAGTCTTAGCTGGCATATTTTACTGTAGCTGAATTTATAAGTCTTCTAGCAGGTTTTATATAGCCTGATATTAAATCATCCATGAGTATACTACAGATTTCATGATAATGTAAGTATTACCCTATGGCTACTTTCATGCAGTTTTACAACCACATAAATAAAGGTTTTAAGAGATATTTAAGTGTTTGTATTATATAACATTACTTGATCTGTATTAAACAGTCGAACAACCCTTTTTGCATGTGTTACATATGCAATCTGTGTATACAGTTAAATATACATTTCTAATGTAAGAATGGTGTATTTTGTTTTTCCAACCCAAAGAACCAGGCTGGTATTGGACATTAATCAGTCTGCACTTTCTAGTTCTTGTACTTTTCTACAGAACAGCGGAATGTGGTAGAAATTACACAGAGACAAGTCATGGAGCTTCTTACTTAGCTTCTCATCTACACAGGCAAAACTCCAAGGAAGGCACTGTATAGCTAATATTCCTGTGCTCAAAGAAAACACACATGCAATAATCTTAATTACATACACAGTTCTACAAACAAGACGTAAAGCTAGCTATGTGTATGTGCATGAAAGAACTGTTCAATTAAATACAGCATTGATTTCTGTGTCTGCTAAATAAAATCTAGTGTGGATTTCAAACAATTATACAGTATCTACGAGTTATTATCTAGGAGATAGTAACGCATGTATGTCACTACTTTTTAAGCTGTATCACTCCATCTAAGTATTGGCAAGCTTGATTTGTGGTGTATTAGAGTGCATTAGAAGATTATTAATGTCTGGAGCCCATGAGAGATTTGTTTTCACTGTATGTAACCATGTTCGAGACAGAGCAGTTTGGGTGCTTCTACAGCAAGTCTCAAGCACTTTGCAAAAGCACTCTTTCTGTGGCAGAGGTGAATTGCCAGAAAGATTTGTTACTACTACTAAACACTGTTCAGTTTTACAGTCATTAACTACCAGTCTCTTTTTAGAGTTAAAAGGTTTTGTATTCAGTACCTGCATTTGCATTAAGATGCTCAGAAGAGGTGTCTTATGCCTCAGCATGAAATAAAATTTGGAAACAGCCTTCTCTGTAATCAGGCTTGTTTGTAAGCAAGTTAAAAACTATAAATTAATTACTGAAGGATAGACTTAAGTTGTACGAAAGCTAGGCTGCTGGAAGAGATCAGGAGACTGTTCTATGGGATGGATATAGAACAGACATATTCCTAATTTGATGTAGTTTATTATGCTGTTTTTTGTGAATATTTTTTGTTAGATGAACTGGTATTTTCTTATGGCAAAATCTTTCAAATCTCTATAAAAGGAGGGTAAAAATTTCAAAGGATGAGTTTTGGGAGTGCATTAAGACAGCATAGCAATTTACTGTGTTGACAAATACCTTGGTTGTAAAAGTAGTAAGAAAATTGCCCTATAATTCAAAACATGTCAAGAAGATTAAAAAGGAAGACCAGTTTTCCAGGGAATTAGCACAGAGTATGGGAGCTTCAGGACAACTATCAAGATAACAGGCTGGCTGTGCCCTCCTTGCTCCCTGAACCAGTAGGTGCCCCGTATTCACAGGGGAGGCTGAGCCCCTCCTCAGCTCTAACAGGTAGAGGCATGGCATGTTTAACCTGGATGACATGATGTACTTGTAAAGGTTGTTTTTATTCTCTTGGTTGCAACTGTGATGGGCTACTAACAGACTACAAAGTATCGAGAGATCCTGCCATTACTGGAATACTCTCAAATACAGTTATAATGGTGATAAAGGTGCTCCCACCCCCAAGCCTTCTCTTTCACTTCATGTTGTGTCTTTCTGAGTGCTCCCTGGCACAATCTGACTCCCCAGCTATGCAGCTCACATAATGCCTTATTTTAAACAAGCAGAATTAGTGTATAGAAGGCAACCACATATTTATAAGATCATATTTGCAGTATTTTTCAAATACTCCCTCGTGTTTCCTCTTCTTAATTACTAGAAGATTATAATTCTCTATATCCATGCTGCAGCTGATCAGAATTGTAGAACAGTCAGCTAAACTAGAACATTTGGTGTAATGTTGGCAGATCACAGCATCAAACTTCTATTTGATAATATAAAAATATGCTCATATGTTTTCTGTATCTGCAGCATTTTCATATGCTGTTTGAATAAAGATAACCTGCAAGAACATTTAAAGAAAAATAAGAAAGCATAATCTTTATGTCTGTACAGAGCAAGAAGAGGTTTTTTCAAAAGCAATTTCTGTTTTTCTTGGTGTTGTCAAGCAGTATGACTTTGCTGTGGGATGCATCAGAATCTGATGTCTAAACCCTTGAAATGGGTTTCCCTCCTCCACTCAAAAGCAGGAAATCCAATATGATGACTGACATTAAAGTCCTGGTCTGTCCTTTGGTCTGTTCCAAAGGCTCTGACACACTGACTGCATCCATTTTTTCCCTGCCATTCAGTCACTTGGAAATAAGTCTTCCGCCTATGTTAAATTCTATCAAACAGAAAATTTGTGAGTTAACTGTTTGCCTATCAATTCGGATCAACTAGTAATTTTTTTTTCCTGAAGGAGTCTTAAATAAGATTTCACTCAGTTAATTCCAGTAATGGCTTGCAAGCTGATCTGATGTAATTATTGTCCTCTGATTTGAGACTGTCATGTTTTATGCAGTGACACCTACAAAGCTAGACTAAACCCTTACTACATACCACTTTGTCACAGAAGACTTTGATACGTGATGTAATTTCATGCATCTGCACACATACAAATCAAACAAAAAACCAGGATCCTATGGTTGTTTTTCAAATGCCTTCTATGAAAATATGGGGGAATTTGCAGAAGAATTTTTAGGCTTTATGTGGCAAAGCAGATTACCTTCTCTAATACTTAAACCACTTGAGAATATACAGTTTATAATAAATGTCAGTGCTTTTCCCTGCTCAAATGTCCTTGATTAGATGAGAGGCTACTTCACAAGATTTATTTTGGACAAGCATGACATATATGAATTCTGCTTGCAAGATATTGCATATAAGGTTGATGAAAGGTTGACTGGGAGAGAAGGGTAGCAGTCTCAAGATATCATTCTCTAATACCTAACAAATGATAGAGATGCCATAAATCTTCCCTATGGCCAACAGCAACTCAGGGAACATCTAACCCTGGAAGTGCCTTACCTACAGCTCTGTACAGCACTCAATACTTCACTCTAACACAAGGTCATCTGTGCTCCACTGAGATCCAGAACCTAGATTTTCCCCCTTAAGTGTGCTGAGGGATTCAAAATAAATGTATGTCCGTATATGTAGAACACGTCTTCCCACAAACTGCAGATACAGATTTTAGTGTTTCACTATGGGAATGGAATTAAGTATTTTCCTTTCATATAACAGCCTTGGTCACAATATCCACCTACATCGGACATAAAGGCATACATGACTAAGAGCATAAAATTGCACTAGGGCATTATAATCACCTACAGGAAGCATGCAGTGATTCTTCCTCAAGCTTGGTGACATCAATCACAGAGACACATCGGGGTGTCCCAGCCAATTCTGCTACTGAAGAGCGTATTCCCATGGACGCAGTAGATCCTGCTGTGCCTGCTGTTACCGCTCCGTGCTGCCATGGACCTTGACTCAACTGTAACTGCGAGTCTTTTCCACAGGTCTTGGTGAAGGTAATGGCTGGGTCTTCCTACGGGGTTTTGAGGCTCACTGGCTTAGTACAGGCTGCTTGTATTCACCTGGGCAAATTTTCCTTCCCCACGCTTGCCCCCACATGTCCAGCCCAAACACCACCGTGATGGAGCACACCGAGGGACGGTGCTGAGCACACCCTGCCCCAATTTCCCAGTTTTGACTCTATTATGGGAGCAGCAAAGTCAGCCCCGCTGTCTGACTGCTCTGCAGCGATGGCTGCTGCGGGGCGCGGAGAGCATCGCTGCCCGCTGCCGCAGCACACACTGCGGGTCCCGGGACACTCGGGAAGCGCCTTCTGAAAGCCCACGCTGCCACTTTGAAGAACCCCGATCTCAGATAAACGGATCAATCTGGTTTAGCCTTAGAAGTAAGCGCCGCAGAAGCCTCAACAGCTCATCCGTCATCAGGAAAAAGACTTTACGAAACCTCACGATTTTGCGTTCAGCTGAACAACTGGGCAGAGGGGGCTTACTCCAGACGTACAGACCGTGTGTTACAGCGACAGCGACTCGCCGCCCAGCTCGCCACCGGACGAGCCGCGCCGCACCATGCAAGAGCACGCTGTCACCTCCCCGGTACCGCGCACCTGCCCGCGGAGCCGTGCATCGCCACACCGCCGCCTCTCCCCGCGCCGGCCGGTCCCGAGCCCCCGCCCCAGCAGCACTACAGTCGAGTGAAACAGGCTGTCAGCACTGCCGCGGGCGCGCAGAGGCGGGACGCGATGCCCTTACCGATGATGATGGCACAGGCGCTCACCAGCCCGATCTCCTTCTTCAGCGCCACCCGCTCGGGGCCGCCGGGCACGCGCCGCTCGCCGCCGGCCATCGCTGCCCGCGCTGCTCTGCCCCGCGGCCCCGCGCGCATGCGCCGCCCCGCAGGCCGGTGGGCGGGGGGCCGCGCCGGGGGGGCGGGAGGTGTCCCGGAGCCCTCACGGGTGGCGGTGCCCGAGGGTCGCGCGTCACTCGGGGCGCGGCCGCCCCCAGACACCTGCAGGTGTGGCCGCAGGAGCCGCAGGGACAGCGGAGCCAGCGCTGTGCGGTGAGGGCTAAACGCCGAGCGGTGGGCTCGGACATTTGGTGTGTCGGGCAGCGGGTCCTGCCCTGCCCCACGACCCCTGACAGAGCCGGCCCCGCACGGGCTCCGCGGCGGCCGCCTCCTGTTGGGCCCTATTAATTGAGCTAGTGCGATAACGTAAAGAACAAACGTTTTATTGCTTGTCATCAGTGCTGCCAGTTTAGCGCAGTTAAAACCAGCCCAAGGTTGGCTGGTTTCTGTACTCTTCCCACGGTGTTTCACGCTTCCGAAGGGATCCAGCCGCAGCCCGTGGCTGCACCGGCTCCTTCGCACCCGCCGGGGCTGAGGGGGCTGCCGGGGCTGCCTCCTGTGTCCCCCACAGCCCCCCGGGGCTCGCTGGGCAGGCAGCGGCTGCTGACGAGCTACAGCTGGGGTTATCTGCCGGGGAGCTTAAGGAAATAAATGTTTCCTTTCCTCGCACGGGATGGAGCTTAAATGTTGGGATCTGCGTTCGCAAATCTTTTGCTCTGTGAACAAGCTGCCTTCACAAGAATGTCAGTGAGTGAGGTCTCCTCTGCTCTCATATGACATCAAAAAGCTGAATCGTAGTTTGGGAACCTGGGCTCTTCCATCAAGTTGTAACAGCCAAGGGTTTAGTGATGGAAATCCCCAGTTTGTTACTTGTTTATGAGATGAACACCTTTCTGAGAGCATTTCTATGTTCAGAGAAGACCCCTGTGTGAATGACTATTCTGAAAATGCATAGGTTAGAAAATTTTCATAAGAAGATTGTGTGGTAACTGACAACGTGCATCAGTGGGGCAAACAGCGAGACAGTGGGAATTGGTTGTGGTGGGGTGAAACAACGAATGTCTGGTTCTTCACCTCAGTGAAGGAAGTTAGGAAGTTTCTGTGGTGACATCACCCTGATTTTCTTTGACTTTAGAATGAAAAGTGTGGCCTGACAGCTGGTGGGTCTTTTGAGAAAATCTGTGGACTGTTCTTAGAAAGATGAAAATTGTAAGTGATTTTACTTTATAAAGCTGCTTTATACTGCTGCTGTTATAGAAAGGCTTATTGATTTTCAGAGGCCAAGGCTTGTTTCCTAAGCTGATCTACTGCTATGTTTGAGTACGAACTGCCTCACTAACCACTTCTAAAATGTCCTTTTATTGAATTACTATGTGATTTTTATAAGAAACTTTACAGGAAGAGTTACTTTTTGAACTATGTAAACCGTACTACTGTTCTCCTTTTAAAGACTAGGAAATATATGCAAAGACTAGAAACAAAGTTTCAGGTGTTCAAAAGTAACTTGATGTATTAGGTGTTTCTTCTAGGTGGCTTAATTGTCTGCTTCATAGCTATGTTTTTTACTGGTAGCAACTCACGTATATTCTAGTAGATACCTCTGAAAGTCTCTACATGTTAGCCTTATACAGACATTATAATTTATTTTGGGGAAGTTTTCTATGATGGTCTATTTCTTTAGTAAAAGCTCAAAAAATTATTTTGAATGTCATTTAAAAAGTAGAAAAGTCAAGAAATATGTGAATGAATGGTGTTTCTAACTCTACTGAGTTTCAAGAACCTAATGAAATTTAGGCTCAATTAACCTTTGCAGAACAACCACACAATCTGTTAAAGGAATGACACTTAGAAGGGTAACACTGAACTTGTTTTCTTTGGCTGTGGTAAAAATGATTGTTTGCTCTGAAATATGTGTATAATTTTGTGGTATTGTGAGGAAGAGAGAAATCCCAGTCAGCCCTCTTCTGCAGATTAGTGAGAAACAGAGCGTGCTGGCTATGGGATGATGAAAATGAACAGTAGAATTCAATTAACTCTAATAATCTTCTTCAACTCAACTGATCAGTAGCTGCAGGATTTTTTTTTGTAAACATTCTGGCCAGTTTAGAGGGCTTTGCCAGGGAAAATGGTAGTTATTCATACCTGCCTGCTGATACAAATATTTTGTTCTGTAATTGTTCCTCCTTACTGAAAGCCAAGAGGAACAACTAAGTGACTATACCGATTTCACTGGTAATAAGAAAGGAAAAACCTAACAGAAAAGCACCAGAAATATCTCCTTAGGAGAGGCAGTCAACAAACCGGTAAAGCTGTGAAAAGCAGAGGAACCTTAAAGCATTTTGTCTTGGTATCCAGTTTCACATTGGGTGCATGTTGAACAAGGCTTTTAAAAGAGCTGGCACTGGAGAACCATGGGGTGAAATCTCAGCTGCGCCACAGTAAAACCTTTTGCAGCAAAAACATGAATGTACTGCCACATCTCATTGTAGCTTAGAATGGCAGGATATTATCTATTACACCTTACAGTTTCAGCACCAGATGCTGGTTTGTGAGTTTGATCCTTGAGGGCAGCATTGTGCCCTTGTCTTTGTGTGGGGCTGTTCCCAGAAGGAATAGGCAGCCTTTGTGGCTGGGCAGGGTGTGTCCAGTTATATATTTAGACAGCAGAAGTTATGTTTAGATAGCTGTGCTTCCATGGGCTTCTGACACAGCAGACCCCAACGCTCAGCTGCCTGCAGGGATCTTAAAATGTCCTTTTGAAGGGACCTGTACCCTTGCTCTGAGAGGTGGAATTAAAGGTATACACTTACCTTTTTCTCAAGATGCTTAGCATTACTTTCATAGGTTCTTCTTTGTGGTATCTCTGCTAGAGTGTTCTTTCTAATGCAAGTCATAAGCTTGGGAGCAGTTTTGCCTGGTTACTTGGTGGGCAAATGGAGTTTTGGGTGCAGCTGTGTTGGTGATGGAGGATGGTGGCTGTGCAGCAGCAGCACAGTCCCTTCCTGCCACATGAGATTGACTTCATACCATATGGATTAAAGGTTATGGGCAAGGCTGTGCAGCCAAGAAGTCTGTACTAGTAACTTAATTTAGGATTGTAGTCCTGGACCCCTGTAGAGAACTTAATTTTTCTTATTTGTCCCAGGACAAATTCTTTCCCTAAATCCATATAAAGAACACTGATTTACTGATTATTTTCCCAATGTGTGCATAACAATTTACTTTCCTTTTCAAAGTTTTAAGTGTTTTACTATTGCTGAAGGATTAAGCAGGTGACTGTTTACAACACAAGCTTTCAATATGCCCACATCCATAGCAGAACACTGGAGTGTAAAACAGCAGTGAGCCAGAAACCTGTTGGAAAAGACAGCAGTGACAAAGGTTGTCCACATTAACTGCCAAAAAACACTCTTGCTTTATTTTCTTTTTTCTTTTTTTTTTTTTTTTTTTTTTTTTCAGGCTGAGTGCCTGCCTGCTTCACTGTGGTTTTTGCATGAGGGTGAAGAGAGGACTTTTCTCTGTTTGTGGTAGTGTTGGCTTATTTAGGTTGTGTATTTTGTCCTATTGTTAATATAATTTCAAAATGAGCAAATCAGAGGGCATGTACGTTCTAATTAATAGTTATCTGAGGCAACACTCAGAGCAAAAATCTCCTTTAAATTGTTTTGGATCTGAACATACTGTATCTACTTGAGTGACGAAACGTTAGAAAGCAAAAAAGCCAAAGTTCTTTGTCGGAAGGCAATTGCTGCATAGCAACTGCATAGAGAGGATGCAGTGAAGCTTGCATGTGTTCTCTTTTGTTGCTATTTTTGTCCTTATTTTCTTCATGTTCTGAAATGTACAGAAATTGTTGAAGTTGTTGGAATGAGTTATTTCATTCATTGCTACTTATACTTTAAAAAAAAAAAAGAAGCAAATAATACAGTTTGAGTTTTGCATTTTGGGAAGAAAAAAGGAAATTTAATATGCTATTTGTGAAGGGATGCTGTGACTGAGTTTTCAAATGAATGTGTTCTTTGATATATGGAAAGGGAGCAAGGTTAAAGAAATATAAAGATTCTCCATGATAACAGATATACTTCCCAGTCTCACTCCATTTTTGTAGCCATCTAAACAAATTTCTGCTGGCTAAATATATAGCCAACCCTACAAAACCAAAATATACAATAGTTATTAAAACATAATTCAACTTTGAATTTAATGGGATCCATGAACAGCAGCTGGGAAATAGTTACTTGGAAGAATAACTTATCTTGTTGTGTATCGTTAAATAAAGCAGTGGGCTGGCTGGTTTAGCAAAAGGAAATTTGGAGAGTAATGGGATTGTAAAGTGTTTCTTAATTGCTAATAAACTTGTGAATAAGGTTTTCCATATCGTATAATGTCTGCGGAAAGCTCATACAAAATACGGGAGACTGATCTTAACTGTCCTTTGGATGTGCGCCGCACAAGTACATGTTAGAGGGGTTTGGCCACCCACCCCTACAGCTGATGACTGATTTGGGCCACCCATTAGTGGGAAGTGACATCAGTGGGAGGGGCTCATAGGAAGCCTTTCCACTTTAATATGGATGAGTCCCAACAGGTAACTCTAAATCAAGCCCAGGTGCAGGTGGATCAGTTACTTGTTGAAAGCATCCTACTCTCCATCACCTTTCTCTATTGTGTTCAGTCTATAAGACAAACGTGGAAAATGCTGTCCTTTGAATTTCTAATACTATTTTCTCTTGTACATCTGTTTTCAGAAAGCTGTAGTAGAGGAAGATGCATAAGTATGTGACTCCTGTGTGACTCCCCTGTACCTACACAAGAAAATGGGGGATGTACATTTGAAAAGGAAAGGCAGAATCTTTTTCTCTAATTCAATAAAGTAGGAAAATGTCCAGAGTAGCTTTTTTTGTGGGTAGCTACTCTTCTCTTGTAATACGGGCAACAAGAGAGATGTTCCCTGAAGTGTAGAACTGTTCTGCAGTTGTTTTAAAGGGGCTCATGGAATCATAGACTATCCTGAGTTGGAAGGGACTCAAAAGGATCATTGGAGTCCAACTCCTGGCCTTGCACAGAACACCTCCAAGAATCACACCATGTGCCTGAGAGCATTGTCCAATTGCTTCTTGGGCTCTGGCAGGCAATGGTGTGTATCTTCTGAATTCTATTATGTATTGCATTTGTTGGGCATTGGGAAGAGCCATAGGAAAGGTTGACTGTTTGGGCCAACTGATGCCACAATTCCATGACCCTCTGCAGGATCTGGGAACTTTAATTCCAGAGTTTAGGAATCTCAGGAGATTCTTTAGGCAGTGTCACTCTGTTTTCTGCTCCTCTAGCAGAAATGTGGGTCTTATACACAGCAGAGGCTTGCCTAGTGTTGATAACTCCATAGCTTCTATAAAGGACAGTATCTTGACAGTGTACAGAAAATTCAGGGCCAGCTGCTTCACTGCCTTTGAACAGCACGCTTTTATCTGTATATTCTGGTGACTGAAATGTTTGCTGTCTTTTAGGTAGGTAATTCATCAGGTATGAACCGCTAGACTCTTAGATACCATTAGACACATAGATATCTGTGCTCTAAATTTCCATCTACATGAAATGGGTCATATAAAGTTCAAATTCTATCATTCCTTCAAAGACTTTTCATGACAACTCATAAGTAGATGAGTGTAAATAAATTACGTAAAAAGCTATTTGTAGGTTGTTGATCAATGAGGTTTCTGGAGGCAGACTTATTGAAATAACCTAGTTTGAGTTGATCATTGGTACATTTGGTGTGTTATCAGAGTACCTTGAAGTGCAGGGCAAAAGGGAATGAAAGGATGATCAATTTCAGAATAAGCACTTGTTTTATGCATCTTTTTAAAGCTCTCTGACAACACTGTAGTATTTCAACGTTTCACCATTATAAAAAGCAAAAAGATTTTCTTATATCACCAATCTAAATTGTGCCTGTTGACTCAGGCATTGAGCTTGAGCTTCACTGAAATTTTTCATATCCTTTACAGAAGGAGGAGAACCACCAGGTCCTTTTCCTTTTTATTGCTACCTACCCTGTCCTTCCCTATTCTGCATATGTATGCTAGATCCTTTCTTTCTTGCACTACTTTTTCAGCTGAACATCAGCATCCTAACTTTACACCATTTCACCAGTCAGCTGAGATTGTCCTAAATTGTATCCCTCACTTCTTCATTTGGTGAACCCATGCATTTTTAGTCTCTGTTTGGTCACTGAAAGTGAATTATATTGGTCCCTGGATAGATTCCAGGGGAATAATTTAGAAATTTCTTTCTGGCTTGCCAGTGCATTTTGAATAATTACATCAAGAGGGACAGGATTTTTTATTACTATTTTTTAAAACTAGTTACACTGGTAACATTGCAATTAAAACTTGGCTCTTATTTCATATCTTCTTGCTTATGAACATAACACATTTGGCAGAGTTAAAAGCTCTAGTTTAAAGGAAGCTAGTTCATCTCTACCACTTCCTGTTTATCTACTGCAAGAGGTTCCCTATCAGACATGAAAACCACAACTCGCATCATGCCCTCTTTCTGCGAACTCTTGTCAGAGAAGCGCACTAGATGGCACTCTGGATCTGTAACTCAGTATTTTACAGTAAATGCAATCTCAATTGCCTGCTCTCATGATTATTGTAAGTACTTACTTTATGAAGTTTGGCATCTAAGTTTAAGATTAAAATTACTGTAGCGGTAAAAGTCTTGTGTAAGTGGGTTTGGGTTCATGTTGTCATTAACTCCCTCCCCTCCGCCCAATAATCCTTCAGCATGCATTTGTAAAGCACAATTTTAGGTATGCCATTGAGGGAGTAATCCAGCTCTGTGAGGGCAGCTGGGACATGTTCCAGTGTTGGCTGTGTGATGCACTTGTGTATCCATGTTTGATGCATGAAGAAGCAAAACAGGAGGAGCAGAGGATGGCGATCATTCTGCCATGTGTTCGCCCACTCTGAGTGTGGCTCAGATGTAATTTGAATGAAGGCGCAAAGGTTGATGAGACCAGCCATTATTACCATGATCCATAGGTCCATAGAAGAGGTATAGTCTGTGCTAAAGACTTCAAGTAACATTAGTTTTGCTAATGGCATTAGCTCTGGAATTCTGTTTCTGATGGTATTTAAGTTGCCTGAAACCATACCTACTAATTCATTTTGATAGCATCATGTGACCACAGCTTGGATCTACTGACTCTGCTCGTGCTGGGTGCTCTGTAGGCTCCTGCAGTAGTTTGGGAAGTGGAGTCTGGATGCTGCTTTCTGTGGGGCCCAAGGCATGTCTGTGTGGCTGTGTTGTGGGCCTGTACTCAAGGTGCTGGGCAGGGCAGCTTTCTGCATGTAGGGGGCAAGTCAGCTGCCAGAGGAAATCTCCAGACTGCTGGTTCAATGATTTACCACTGAGACATGATGGGGGGTGCACTGCTGCCTCCTGCCTTTTTGGATACTGTCTTCCTGATAGTTGATTGTGTTAAGGCCAAGTCAGTGGTGCTTAACTTACCCTGTCTTGGCTTTGCCTTCAAAGGGCAATGCTTAGGATGCCAGTTACCTTCATTCATCTAAGATTTTAGAGCTCCCTCTCAACTCTTCCTGACCTGTGAACACTCCTGTGTCTTCCAGGACAAAATAAAACAAGTTAGCTGAGCCACCTGGCAGTGGTTTGAACCAACTTGTTTGATTTTGCCCTAGAACTGACTAGAAGTGCTTACGCAGCCAGTTACTGGGACTGAGCTGTAAGGTGTTAACAGCAGAGAAACAGAAAGGAACAACTTTTTAAAAGGCCTGTGAACTGTGTGCCCTGGGTGAGAGGCTTTATATTAGGCTGTTTGCTTTCCCTGGAAGAGATAAGATACGCTTCTATGGCCTGTTCCACCAGAGGAATTCAATAACAAGCTGTCATGTCTCAGCTGTACTTTTCCTGCAAAGGTGTGCTCCTTACCTGTGCAGCACAGATGAGATTCCTGTGCCTAAGGTGTCCAGTGGAACCACACAATGTGCTTTACAGGGCTGCTTGGGGTGGGGGCTCCATTGTAGAGCCTTATTTTGTTGTGTACTTCAGAGAACGGGGAAGGCAGTTTGGCACACTAGCTTTTCTAACAGCCTCTGAAATACGAAAGTGCTTTTTGTTCTCACATGTGTTAATAAGCTGGTGCATCTATTGGCTCATGGAATAGTAAGGAAATTATAACACTTTTTATCTGTACAACATTTTAATTTTTGAGAAGAATAACAAAGTTAGAACATGTATCATGCTCTTCACCTAATGTATTGATGAATATTTGCACAAAGAACCAAAAGTAAAGCAGATTCCCCTGTTGTCCAGGACCAAATCTGTCTGCAAGATGAAGAGTTGTCTTACAGACAGAAATCTATATTTGGTTTAAGTGCATTGTGCTTAGAGTTCACACATATCCCCTCCAGTACTTACTTATTAAATGAGTTCACAGAAACTACACTGCAAACCTGCTGGAATAATTTTTATGAAATAATTTTCTCTGGTAAACAGGGAAAACAGAGCTGCAAGGAAGTTAAAACCTGGGCTTGGCTTCCCCACTAATGACAAACTCAGGCCCCAAAATTTGCTGAGACAGAGATGACAGGCTCTCGCAAGTACATTGGATCATCCACCTACCCCTCCTTTCTGGTTGCTGCAGGGTATGGGTGCACTCAGACAAAAAAGACTGGGTTGCTTTTGAGCTTTTTTTTCCTTTTTTTGCTCACACATAAAGCAGAGCAGGAGTGAGATGTAGATAATGGTATACACCTGTCCCATTCAAGTGCACTAGACCAGCACCACCAGACCTTTCTTTCCTCACACTGCTTGAAGAGTATGGACTGCAAGAATACTGCAGCACTCTTGGTTTTCTGTCACTTCTGGGTGGCCATTTTTAAGCTGTCAGTTTTGAGTGCGAGTGCTTCCCAGTAAGAATGATCTGTGTTTAAGGGAAATCTGCATGGGAGCAGGGATGCTATGGGTAGGTAGGATTGCCAGTGAGCCGATTCACTCACATCTGCTATGTACACCAGCCCAGAAAATAGTGAATGAACCTCAGATACTGGTATATAATGTGATCTAGGACAAATGTCTTACCTCTCTGGACTTGGTTGCCTACCTCTAAACCAGATGTTTCCTTCTTGTTGCAATCTGGCTGGAGACTTGTATGTATTACATTATCCTTTGGTATTATCAGTGGTGGACGTTTTCAAGAAGAGGAATCACAGGACACCTTTTCTTTGTGTTAGGCTTTGACAGTATCATCACAGGGGTACAGGATTTGCTGTGGAGTGCATTGTAACAAACATTTTTGATGATAGCATCAGATTTTTCTCCTGCTTGCCCTTTTCCCTTGAAAGGAGTTAGGCTCTTTGGGTGTTGCCTGAAGAAACTCAGGAGGTGGGTGGGTGCAATGAGATTTTCTGGCTGCGCCTCTCTGTAGGATTACTGAGAGTGCAGAGGGCCCTCAATCCAGATAGGGAGCAGTCTGCACAAATGCAAGTAGAAGCAGAAGATTCTCCAAGGCAGCACATTTCTTCTTTCTGGAGCAACTCGCCAATAGAGAAGATGATTATGTTGGAAGCAGCTGGCCTATTCTGTGTGTGTGCATTTGGCTAATGATCCTTCATGTGATCACATCAACTTCATAGAAATATGCAGTTTCGGCTGGGTGTTGGTATTCACATGCTGTCTGCATATCACCCTAAGGAAATGGAAGGGGAGTTTGTAAACTATGAAAGGTTATGTCCCTAACAGAAAGGACGACCAGAATCTAGAGATCATCCTTTGCTGGTAATCTCACTGATCTGTCTTCCAGTAGTATTCTGTATGTTAACAGAGCAAAGGCCTGCTGCTTTTTCACCCTAATTCCAGCAGCTTCTTTCTGCCTCTCTTCAGTATTCTGCCTTTAGTACTCCTTTCTTCATACCCTGCATATATGCTTCCATGCCTCCTGACCATCTTCATACTCCTTTCAAACTTAGAAGATGTAGACAGACAGGCATACACATAGCACGACTGCAAATTCTCATTTTCTTGGGAAATCTTGCTCAAAAGTGTTCAAGAGCAGCTAGTCCTGAAGTACTGACGTGCAGAAATCTGGCACTACATGGTGCATAGTGTTGGAAATATTGGTGATTTAGACCTTGTATCACCTGTGGAACTATAGAATAACAGGCTGTTCAGCAAGCGCTGTTAATGAAATGTGCTTAAGTGCTTTGTTGAACTGGAACCATGGTCCATACTGTGGCATATGGAACCTTTTCAGCTGGAAAGTCTCAAATTGTTGAGTCAAGTCCTGTAGTGTTTTAGGAATATCTCAGGAAGCTTCTGACAACTCAGACAAAATGGTGTTTTTCTACCTGAGTTGTTGGCCATTCAAGCCGAGCTCAAAGCAAACCTTTGGGGCTTTGGGGAAGCCAGTGACAAATCAAAGAATCTTGTTTAAATTGGTAGTGGCTGAATGCTGCTTGAGGCTTGCTTCTGAGGCTTGATATATTCCTTTTAATGCACAAACAACATCTGCTTCTTTTCACTGACAGTTCCTAAGATGACCTCTTGAAGGAAAGGGAGCAAGCATAATTTTCTGCTATGCTGGTGATTCTTGGTGGAGCAATCACAGGTGTATGCAGAAGGCCAGAGCCAATATGAACACCTGCATGCTGCCATGGCTGCATGCTTTACCTACTTCTCTTTGGTCACCCAGCAGTGATGGCATCGTGTGGTGGAGGATTTCAGGGTGCTCAGCTCCTAAAATCTAAAGGGCATGGTTAAATACTTCGCAAGGTCTAAGAACCAACATGTATCTAGGTGTTTTTTCTAGTACCTGATGTTAAGTGCTACTAACACTTAACAGCATCTAAAGACTAGTGCTTTCATTTCTGCTAGTCTCTAGTCACTCTATTTTCTATCTTCATATACATATCTTCTGTCTGTTCCTTCCAGTATACCCACCATGCCTTATGTGCATTTTATCTTACATGGACAAAGTGTAAGTGGACCTGGGATGTAGTTTTGTTTGACTAGAGGCTTCCTGTAAATGACAACCAGAGGGCCTAGCCCACCCCTGTGGCACTAGCTTTTAAAGTCCCATTATTGCTCTGAATCACACCTTCATCTCCACACCCTGAGTCATATATTAAAATAAAACTGTGGGAAATAATAAAACCCAGTTATATGAATGCATTTTTTATTATAAGAGCACTTTTTTTTTTTATTACTGCTTTGAGGCCAACTCATCGTCTTTTGTTATGTTCATTACAAAAGGGTTTGCTCCAGTCCCTATTAACTTGAAGGGAAAGGAATAGAGTGCACAGACAGAAGAACAGTTCCTTGCTGGCATCCATTCCCTTGCCCTCAGTATTCCTCAGTCTTTACCACAGCTGCTGTACAAGAGCCTTCTGGAGCAAGCTGGGTTACAAGGAGAATTGACAAGTTTGCAGAAGAGGAGGGCAGATCAAGTCCTCTTTAAGTCCCATATCTAGCTTCTGGCCTGTTTTTCCAGGTACTCCTGATACAGCTACTGTCCTTGTCAAGCAAAGAAGTTTTCAGCTTTGCCCCAGCAAAGTGAGACGTTTTCCTCAGTCACAAAGAGGTAGAAGATGGGATTGGATGGGGGAAAGAAAAAGAAAGTAAAAGGCAGAAGGCTTGTTTATATTTACTAATTAGAAAAGTAGATTGTTTCCATTTAAAAAGGAATACTCTACAAGACCATGTTTTTGTTAAGTATTTAGGCTCTGTAGATTGGGGAAAGGGGAGGAGCCCTTTTCTTTCTCAGGCTTTGTAGATTAAAGTGTTTGTATCTTGACTGAAGCTTGAGAAATTCCCTTTAATCTTCAATTTTAGATCATACTTGTGGATTACACCAGTACCAGGACTCCTTGCTCAAAATACAGCACATAATCCGTGCCATTTTATCTCACCTTAAAAAGTAGCTGAATGTACAGAAACTGAGTCCTGAACCAATACAGCCCTGGAGCTTGGCATCATACCAAAAGAATTCCTTTGTGCACCTCTGGCTACAGTTTCCAACTTCCCCCCCCACCCCCCAACCCCCATCGCCTTTTGTTTCTTTCCATGTGTCTCTGCTTTCTCAGATAATAGCGCAAGCCTTTGCCTGTGCTCTAGAATAGTCTGATATTCAAGATCTGCCTCTGTTGCAGGACTTCCTGCTATTCCTGTCACTCATTTATCTAGGTCATCTTAATTTCTTTTGGCTTTTCAAAGAGCAGGTGCTTCAGAGACTACAGCCTGAAGATCTGATGGAGCAGGTGAGTCAGAACGTGGCTTCCTATTTGCTCAATGGGGAGAGGATGCTAAAATCTTTATTTGCTGTAGCTTTTTTTCTGAATTTTCTCATAGAGGCACTACTCAAAAAGATATTTTTATCGTGGGCTTCTGTTACTCTAAAATTCTACTGCCAGAAAACTTTCTGTTCACAGGGCACCCAACAACTCCGTGGTGGTGGATGACTTCCCAGTAGATTTTTTATATATCTACTTCTGTCTGTTTCTGAACATGGATTAAATAATGCTCCATCATCAGAAATGCGTTAAATGTTCCCTGACGGACCATCCACAAATCATTTAAATAGCATTTTCTGGTTTATTGAATGTCTTTTGAGACATGTATTATTCTCTGCTTAATAAACCACGCAGGATCTTAAACCGTGGCAAGTCTACTTGATCTCCAAGGATGGCATATATTTTTAAATTATTTTACCCATAGACTCATTAAATCATGAGATATTTTCTGCTTCACTGCTAGGAAATAAATAGAAGTTCCTGTCAGGTAATAAAAAACCCAACAGACCAAAGAACTGGCTCTTGAAAGACACAATAGATCAACAGGATACCCCCATGTGGACCAAATGCTTGGAAAATGAGAGTCATCTGAAAATAATGTACACGATAGTTTAAATCCCTGGACACAGCTGTGAAATCCCTGTGGGTATTTTATTCCCTGTTTTTCAGTAATTCAGGTGAATTTTCTAAGGCTAATGTCTGGAGAGCTCCTTTGGAAACAAAAACTAATGATAGGTAGAAATAGAGCTGAGGGAAGCACATTACAAAGACTTCATAAAAACTCCTAATCCATGAGATCTAGCATATTCTGTTCAGGATATTGAATAATGGATTTGCTCACTGTACAAACATAAGGCTTGTTACAGGCCCCTTCTACTTACTGGCATTCTGAAAATGTTCATCCAAGCTCCAATGCCCACCCTTTTTTGGTACTGAGTTACTGTAAGATATATTATGAAACTGAAATACTGGCTGCTTCATTCTTTCTGTTTCTGTGGTTTGTCAGAGCTTCTGCCTTTCTGAAAAGAAGTGTATTAAGGGAAGTGTTTTAAGGGAAGAAAATGATAGCTTTGAATCTGGGAACAGGGAAGCTGTTCCTGGTCCTTTTCTTTATGTGAGTAATTGGTCCTGGTCCTGGGCACTCAGTAGCTAACATTTTGCATACAGTGAATGGGTGAATGACTTATATCTATGACAGTGGGGCCTGTGGGAAGATAGAACTACTGGGAAATTCAGTTCTTATAAATCTATAAAAATAGCTGAAAGGTGTAATGTACTGTAAAACTGCCACATTAACACACACTGGGCTGTCTTTTCATTGTTTTGATATGTAGCAACAGCTTTAAAGCTGTTTCAAAAGCTTTGTTTCAACATGGAGGATATTCCAAATCCAAATTTTGTTTCATTTTTATGTGGTTTCAGAAAACTAAAATTAACTAGAATACATTTGCATTTACCCTGCTTGTCACAATTACAAGGCAGGTGCAGAAATAATGAAAGTTAGTTTCATTTAATAGCAAAGATTCAGCAATGTTTGTGCTATCCAACTGTCTATTTTTTCCCTTGTAAGTGAATTGAGAACCGGAGCTTGTGATGCACAATCACTGTCTTCAGTTGCCTGGTCTTTCTTTGCCTCTCTTTCCCCATGTCTCCACAGGGTATCTCAGCAGAGCCTAGTGTGTAAGTCAAGTAACACTGAGAATCACACATGCAAAAGAGTGTCAGTGCCCGAAGCAAATGGAAGCAAGGTAGCCAAGTGTGTATTGTAAGGTGACAAACACCAGTGCTGTTTTATTCCTGAGACAGCACCTCAAAGAGGCATTTGATTGTCAGTGGTATCTGTGCGCTGACTCTCCCCGTTTAGTTCACCCTTCTTCCTCTGCAAACAAGCTCTGGACTGCTCCTTGCACCCCCAGGGTGCTCTTCCCGCTCCTCCTTCCCTTTCAATGGAAAAGGCTCTCTTGCTGTCTTTGTGACTTACATTCATTATTCTCTTCTTCATAATTTCCATCCTCTTCCTGACTAGGAAGGGAGGAGGAGGTGGTAAAACCCTGAGGGGACTAGCACCATGATAAATCAGGTTGCATGTGAAGAGATGCCCAGTGTTTCTCCTCCTGAAGTCCACACAGTAGGACAACTGTCAGGGCCTTTCTTGTGTTACTCCACTATCCTCCTGTACAGCAACAAGCATTTTTTTGCAACAGTTCCCGGGGAAGAGGTAGCACAGAACCAAGCAGAGAAGCTCTGTGGTGTGACAGATTCTTATTTGGACCTGTTGCTCATCTGCGTGATGCCTAGACTAGGGGGAAAAGCAGTCCTAAAAGGGGACCAAGAGCAGAACAGTGTCCACCCTAATAATGACTTATTTTACTGTTTGCTCTCTGAAAAGCGAAAGAAGCTTCGAGTGGTAAACTTACCTCACTGTGTTCCCCTGAGAAAGCACCCTGACCTTTCCTCCTGTGTGTTTTTTGGTGGCCTATGTATTCTGCTGTGTTCATAAGAGTGCATTTCTGTTCTGTGACCAGAAAGCCTGACTAGAGCAGTGTCCGATGCCTACCTGGCAGTTTTTGTGCTTTTGTGCTACTTATGTGTGAAGTTGCTCGGCTTAGGCTGACTTCTTGCCTATCTCCATGCTAGCACCTGTATGCCATCCTCGGCATATCACAAGTGATATCACTTAAAGGGGCGGGGTTTCAATCCTTTCCTGAATTTTTAGTTGCTTGAAACTGAAATCAACGAAGAGGGAGTTTGGTTTATTTTAGTGTGTGTAACTGAGAACTGATGACAAGATGCAGCTCATGCCCTTTATGAAGCTGTCAAGGGAGGACAGCTAGAACAAATGTTTCCACTTAGAATTACTGCTATGCATTCTGAAAATACCAAATACATATCATTCCTTAGTGGTTTAGGCTTGTGTCTGTCCAGCTGATTCTGGCTGATCCTGTCCTGGGGCTCAGACCTGCAAAGCAGTGAACAGTCAGGTTATTGTGGAGAACTCAAACTCCGTAACGCAGAGGTTAAGGAAATAAAGGTTTCAACAGACAGTTGACTTACCATTATGCATGTATTTCCTGTCTTCATGTACTCTGTTTAGTGTCAAATGTACTTCTGGTGTTTAAAATAATAGTAAGTTTACCTTTCAGGTAAGAAATGCCTTCTGAGGGTAAAGTTTTCTTATTACTGAGGTTGTATGAGAAACAAATAAATTCAATGTCCAAAGCAAATCATGCTTAATGTTTTAGTTCCAAAGATGGCAAACATGTACATGCATTTAGCCTGTACTTCACCTTGTTAGAGAAATAAAACTGAGGAGGTTTGGATCTACATTTGGCTGTTAAAGGGAATTGTTTTAATGGTAGTAATGTAGTCTAGGAACTTCGCCCAATTTCTCTTTGTTCTCTTTCTGGTCACTGGAAATATTCTCAGATCTCTTTCTCAGCATTAAAATGGGGATCATATGTCATTATTTTTTGTGTAAAATTTGACATCTGTGTCAAGGTGATCCTAGAAAGATTGCTAAAAATGAGCAAACCACCTTGGAAATGATGACATGCAGGTGATGCAGGCTGCTGTGATATCAGTAATGGCTATTTTTTGCAACTCTTCTGTGAGAGCTTGTTACACTAGAAATATCAAAATACTTCTGAGATTGGCCAAGAAAACAATATAATCTCATATCTTTTAACTGACTGTGCTTTATGTTGGTACACTGTATATATAGCTGATAATTTTTCTTTTACATTATGCCAGTTACAGACAGTAACTCTAGCTGAAAAGTATCATCAAAACAGTGTTGATGAGGAGAAGAAGGATGAGTAATGAACAGAGATTCTAAGTGGTGGGTGTTAGAAATTAGTCCTAAGTTCTTTTACAGTATAGGTAGTCCTAGTTAATACCCACATTTCAATTTTAGTGGTAGTAACAATTAGATCACCCTGATTATCTTGTGTGATAATGCACAAAGAGGCATGTTTTGCCAGAACTCTGCAATTGTGATGACAGGAACCATAAAAAATGGGCCGAATTTAAGTCTGTATGTTGGGTTCTGCTCCTTACTATGTCTCTCTGCATCTCTTCCTGTGCTGGTAAGAGAAGGGCTGGCCTATTCCTCTCTTCTGACAAGAGAGACACTGCACACATTCTTTTCCCTCTGCTCAGAAGTGAGCTGGGGTCAGTACTTTGCTATGTGAGACAGCTTGCATTTTTTTCCTGCACTCTTCCATGCTTGTCTTTCAAACAAACAAACCAACCAACCTGAAACAAAAAACCAACCCTTTCCCCTACAAAACCCCACATTTTCCTAAAGCAAGCCTATTTCTGGTTTTGTGGTGTATAAAACAGTGATTTCACTGTTGATAAGGCAGCTGAATAATGTCTACCTGCTTTCCATTAGGGTAATACAGTATTTATTTTTTCCTGGTAAGCCAGAGTCATAGTGGGATTTCATCTGCTTTTGCACCACTCTTTGCCAGAATCAGCCTCTCTCCTGTATTTTCCTTGGATAGGGGATAATATGGGGAAAGCATATTTGACATTAGTATTTTCTATCTTTTTTTTCTTCAAACTTTGTTTTTACTCTGATTCCCATACAGGAGCCCACAGTAGTCAGAAAATCTGTTTTACTTAATGGCAAATGCAGATAAAGCTTGCTTACAGGAGAGCTATTTTAACTTTCTTAGTACTGGCCCTATTGTAAGATTTGCAGAGGAGAATATAGACCTCCAGTGCCTTAATTTTTCAAAGTTCTAGTGTTGTAAGGGTTGCAGAAGTTTTCATCACAGCTTGCTTGGATTTACTTTCACTTTTGGGATTCCTCAGTTACTGTGGATCACATGTACTAAATGAAGGGGTTTGGGTTTGTTCTTTCCTTGTCAGCAGCACCTCGGAGGGACAGTTCAGCACTTAAAAAGTTTTAAATGCTAGAAGTAATTCCAGGGAAGAATTGAAAGATGAATGTAAACATTAATGTCTAGAATTTTGAAGTATAACACTCCTGATGTGTTTTCTGATATGAAACTGTTTTGAGACCAATGAATGCCACTGGAGGATCTGAGTTGGTAAGTGGAGAGTAATGCCATGAGATGCTGGCAAACCAAGTGTTAAACTCAGTAAGATATATTTGGAGGATTTGGGCACCAAATGTGATTCTCTGGTTTCATCTTGAGCTGTGGGTGAGTAGGTGTGTGCTGTATGACAGCAGGGTTGCTGTAGTAATTATTCATTAGCTTTAAATAACAGGGTAATTATGAAGTTAAAATTCATATACCCCAACACACCCTTTTTTCCTAGCTCTTCAATTTCTGAAGAATGCCTACAGCCGTCTGCTTTGTGTTGTAAAACAGGGCACTAGCCCTAGTTGTACATGGTTGTTTCTTTGATTTTTGCATGCTCCTTGCAACAAGAATGTTAACTGGGGTGAAAAGGTAACATGAATCAGGGAGGCCAGCACTAGAAGAAAATAAAAACTCATTTTCTTCTATGCCTCCAAGGATAAAGAAGATCACTCTGGTACTCATAAACACATGTATACTCCACACAGGACTGGTTTCTCTCTGAAATTCTCAAGTTACCTGGTTTTGTTTAAATTTCTGTTCACTTCTATTCTGGGGCAAAAAACAACTAGCAGAACAGAGATGAGGAGGACAAGTGGCAATGTTTGGGAATGACAGGATCCATTCTGGTATTCTATATCCTAGATATTTAACCAACAGCTGCTTTTGGGTGATGAGGCATGACCAATGAACTTTTATTACATAGACAGAACAGACAAAGTTGGAATGCTTCTGAATAAAAGTTCAGATCCAGGAGTTTTATCTCACATGGGTTGAACCTAATTCAATGTTTTCAGAGTCCAGAAAAATTACTCTGTCTTTATATGTGTAGCTGGGGACCATTGCCCATGATGTGCTGTGGTTATGCTCCACAGGTTCTGCATGGCAGCTCTGATTTACTGCACTCATGAAGGGCTGCTGCAGTGTGTGGGGCAGGGTGCCTGGCCTGTGATGTGATGTACAACCTGTATGGACAGCAGGTGGAAGGCCCTGTGCACACCTGTGCTCCTGTGCATAGCCATAAACTAAGACAGCCTCCTCCTGCACTGCCTGTGCTGGAAACCCCATAGCCCTGCCTTACACATCAAGGCCTTCACCCTATGAAAAGGGCGGATGATTCAGCAAGGACAATGTGCTCAGCAGTGCTCTCCTGGCTGGCTTGGCAAGGACATACTGTTACTGCCAGTTTCTTTTATTGAACTTGTTCAGTTCGCTGTTCTTGACAATTTAATGCTGCAACCACTGGCTAAGGGTTCATTCTTTATTTCTTGAGCATCATATTGTGAGCATGATATTTTGAATGTCCAGTGGAATGTAATGGTGCTTATGCCTTTAAAGGTATATCTAGCTCAGGCCCTCACACAGGCTAGGATACATGTGCCGGATGTCTTACATTGCAGATAAATTTTTGGTGCACTGGACTCATGGGATAGAAGGGTCAGCAACAGTACCATATTTGTTTGTTTTAAGATGTGGCTTCTTCAAGGTCCAGTCTGGTAAGTCTGCTCTAGCATCTGAGAATGAGCTTTCTGAATGAGATCTACAAGATGGTTCTGAGTTTGTAATCCCAGATGTATCTTAAATGTGAAACTAAGCTTAATGCCTAGTGCTCTTGCAATTCTTTTCTTGCCCCTTGATAATATTTGCAACTTGGTATCAGTAAAATGCTAATAAATTCTAAGTGAGTCACCTGATGAGTTAGGCAAGAACTTATGATCTCGTGTAGAAATTGCATATAACATTTTTTCTGTTCTGGTGGAGAGGATGTGGGTGAAGATGGGAGTCTAAGAAGACCCGCATAGACCATGGATTCTGGTGTGTTCTGAACTCCAGAGCTGAAATAGTTCTAGCGGGGTAAGAGTCTGGTGCATTTTCTAAGGTGAAACGCTGACAAGACTGGAGAGTTGGACAGACTTGTGGTAAGGGAAGAAATAAATTGTCAGAAACTTGAACTTTCTGAAGACAACTGTTGCTATGCTGGGAAGTACAGAAAGCAGATCTGTGAGACCAACCATTTGAAAACAAAATGGTAATATTAGTTAGCTAATTCTTGTAATCTAATAGAGGCTTTTCAACAGTGAGTGCTTTGTTGCTGCAGTGTCTGGGTGCTCTAACCCTGCACTAGGGTTCGTGTTATTTATTCTGAGATATCCTATTATGTTGCAAAATCTGGTTTTAAGAAAAGCTGAAAAAGAAACAAGCTGTTGGATATCTTCATGGGCAACAAATGGTTTTCATGTTAAAAAAGCTCCAAAACAAATCTATTTCCACTAATTCAACTCCTGCAAAAAGTCTTTTTGAATCTTCACTGAATTTTAAAAAATGACAGTAAGAGTCTGGGCCTGCAAACAAGGAGAGCTTCTATCCAAGCAGACTGGGCAGGGTGATTCTTTTTTTCAAATCTTGAGCATTTTGTTAGTGGAGGTTTATCTTTGCCTAATTCTGTTCATCCCCTTGCTTTTTGTCCTCAAAGCAGTGCTGTTATTTTTAAACACCTTGGTGGCTTGGACAAAAAGTCTTGTTAGGATCTTTCAGTAACTATCTCTTTCTATTCACCTGCTCCACTGCGCCCTCCAGCAGAAATGGGACACACTTGGCCATGCTGCATATAGGTGTGTGGAGGGCTGGGCAACAGCTCAGTGTTTGATACTACAAGAGTATTTGAGACCTTATTGAACTAAGGTTAGTATATCTGTTAGAAATACACTAAACAGTGTTTTACACAATAGAAAAGTGGAAACTGGTACAAAAGCAAATTGGTAACAAATGATCTGTGGTTGTTTGCAAAATGCTAAGAGTTAAAATAGAAGGTTGTTGTGGTTTAACCCCAGCCAGCAACCAAGCCCCATGCAGCCAGTTGCTCATTCTCCTACCAGTGGGATCTGAGAGAGTATTGGAGCTGTGGAAACTAGAAAACTTATGGGTTAAGACAGTTTAATAGGGAAAGCGAAAACTGCACAAAAAAGCAAAGCGAAACAAGGGATGGACTGTTTCCCATGGGCAGGCAGGTGTTCAGCCATCTCCAGGAGAGCAGGGCCCCATCCTGCATAATGGTGACTTGGGAAGAAAAACGCCATCTTCCAAACATCCCCCTTTCCTCCTCCTTTCCCCCACTTTATACACTGAGCACGGTGTCTCATGGTCTGGAATATCCCTTTGGTCAGTTTGGGTCACCTGTCCCAGCTGTGTCTCCCCCCAGCCGCAATGTCCCTGCTAGTGTGGCAGTACAAAAATCAGAAAAGGCCTTGGCTCTGTGTAAGCCCTGCTCAGCAATAACAAAAACATCTCTATATTGTCAACTGTGTGTTCAGCACAAAACTAAAACATAGACCCATACTAGCCGTTGGGAAGAAAATTAACTCTACCCCAGCCCAAACCAGCACAAAGATCAAAACCTCCTGGATAGTTTTCTTGCACAATATTGTAAGCTGCACATGTGTGATATATATATATATAAATATATATAAATATATACCTGTAGAATCTGTAAATGCCTATTGTAGTGAGCCTTTGGTTATTTTTATTTCATAACACTATCATGTTGTTTTGTTGGGTTTTTTTTTTTTTTATTTGAAAGAATCTGAGAGCCAAGTAGGTCTTTATCGGAAACATGTTTACCCTTATTGCTGGATTACTTAGCCAATGGCCTCTGATCCTATCACACATTTTGCATCCTAGCATCACAGTGACATCAACTTGAGAGTCATGTAAATATTTCAAACACAACTTTTGAGTCCTAAAGACTGAGGCCTTTATATTTGCAAAGTAATTTCAAATTCTTGAAAATTTGAATGCCTAGCTTTGGATGATAATGATGACCATGGTGGACAATCAGGAACACTGTATTCTTCAAAGGAGCTATTGGTGCTCAGCATCTCTCCGAGTTTAGATGTCTTGGGCAGGATACCATGAACTAACACTTCTGTGGATCTTAGCCTCACACTGGTGACATTTACCTGTGATTCTTACAGACTGTTGATGTATCAGGCATGAACAGGAACTTTTCTCTTTGCCTTTCAGTGCTCTGTGCTAGCCATAGAGTCATTCTTCTCGTGTTGCTCCAGTTAAATGATTGACATGCCAATCCATTACTTCAGAGGTTAATGGCTACATGGAAAGTAATAGAGCAGGCCCTTGTGGCAAAACAGAAGTCTATCACATGGTTTCCTTTCTGATCCCCTCAGTTTTTGACATTGAAAAGAAAAAAAAAAGCTTTTTGTATCTTGATTTCGCTCAGAAACATTGGTCAGTAAAACTAGGATTTCTCAAGTGGAATGAATTGAGTTTTGTGCTTCTTTTTCCTTGTCTCTCTATCAAAAAACCTCAAACTAAACCAAACCAAAAACCAGTGTGTGGAAGTTTCAATTATTTTGTAGGTTGAAGTGAATAAAAATTGGATTATAGACTCTGAGAAACTGAGGATTGTAAAAGCAGAACTCTCATAAAATGAGTGTCTGCTTATTAAATAGGATTAGCTCTGTCATGCAAGTGTTCAGGTGTAGCAAGCACAAGCGGCAAACAAGCAATTTTGTCGCCTTTGTAGAATTGTATCCTATCCTACTCCTTATGTACCATCATAACACTACCATTTCAGTTAAAAACTCTACACTTAAAAAAATAAATTTATCCCCACCCCCTTCCCCCTTGATGTAAAGACTCAGCAAAATTGCAAAATATATTTTAAATGGGAGATGTTGCTGGTAGAGTAAAAGAAAGAGGAAGGTTTTATTGCTAAATTAGGAAGTAGAAATTCATCTGAAAGATGTTTTCCTCAGGAAAAGATTGGTAGATGTGATCTGCTACTGCAGTATAGCAGCTTTAATCTCTCACCTCCCCCCCATCCCAACACAGAGTTCTTCCAGGATCACAGTTTTTCCGTGTACCTTATGTACCTAGAACCCAAACAATAACAGCAAAGAATGACGTTCTATATGATGGTCTGGGTAGTAACTGAGGATTCTGTAGCCACAAGGTATTTGATATTAGTGACCTCTTATTGGTGCAGTACTTTGCCATCTGGTTGTTTTGTGCATTAGTTTACTTGTTCATTCTGGAATGCATGCTAGGGTTTTTCTGTTGGTGATTCCAGCTATTCAGTTTAATTGATTACAGTTTCCTCATAAGCCACATGAAATACCTAGTCTTCAGCTCAAAAAAACTTAGGAAGAAAGAAAAAACCAAACGTCCTTACTTTTGTGGGTTATATGGGCAAGATCCAGGAGTTCAGAAACCAAACACTAGTCATGTCATTGTGCAAAAGGAGGCTCGGTAAGGAATTGTTTAATACTTCTCCATTCTTTCTACTCAGAGGCATGCAACAAAACAGAAGGTCAATGGTCACATGTTGTAACGAGGTGTTTCAACCAGACATGAGAATTTTTTTTTTTCACTAGGGTGGTGGTCCAACGCTAGAACAGGCCACCCAAAGAGATGGCAGTCACTACTCTTGGCGTGTTCAAAAACTGAGCCTTGACCAATCTGCTGCAGCTAGCTTTGTGCTGAGCAAGGGGGTTGGACTAGGGGTCTCCAGAAGTCCCTTCCAGCCTCAGCTATTCTGTGATCTGTATCTCATTCTGCATATCTTAGTTCCAGTAATGACTTATGGACCAGATTTTTAAATACTGTGATACAAAAACAATAGATGGTTTTCTACGCATCAGAATATGTAATTTTTCTATGAAAAAAATGGGTAAATTCAGCACACTTTTAAATAGACTTAATCCTGTGTTATGTATTTTAATAATTTTAAGCATAATGGTTTGTCCTGTCTATTGTAATTTCCTTGATCTCATACTTTTATGGGTGGTTACAATCAGATTTGTAATTTTCTATCCTGCTTTCCTTCATGTAGAAAGGACCAATAGTGTTAAAGTGCATGTAAACGCTGTCAGCTTCAGTTGTTTGGCAAGTGGGAATTATGGAGGATATAGGACCATGAAAATTGAATTTTCTTTGGGAGTTAGTAATAGTTTTCTCTCCATTTCCCAAGTGTCCGCATTAGGTATCATATTTTTAATGAAAATCAATGACATTTTGAATTACATTGATGAAACCAAGCATCCAGAATAGTTGGTTCTTGTAGATGAAATCTCTTCTTTGATGACCTGCCAATAATTGCTGTGATTATTAAGTTTGCTGATATTTTTCAAATAATAGATTTGAGGGATATTTGACAAGATTCACCAGTTGAAAAAGGCACTTTTTTCCTACGTTATAGTTTAAATAACTATAAGCTAAGAAAAAAGACAAAAAAATCTTCTCTTTCACAGATGTTATATTTCTTGTAATGTGAAATGTTATTCTAATGCTTTAGAAAGTGTTTATCTTTAGTCTAAGCAATTATCTGATCAGCACCTTCTTTCTTTTTCATCTCCCACTATCTTTTCTCTTGTCTGTATTCTACAGTTTCCCTCTTCCTTTCCTGAAACTGAATAATAATTAAAAGAAAAAGTCTCACTAAAATACAGTTAGTTAAATATGTATGTTTTAACAAGTATTTCTAATGGAAAGCACTGCTTGTGATGGCTGCTGCTATGATATGTATTTTGAAATTTTTCTAGATTTGGAAAATGCATCTTGTGTGGACAGACAAAACCTTTCCCTTCCGGAGGTAATTTCTGTCCTCACAGTGCTTGATTCAACATGCTTAGACTACGTATGAGATGAGAAACTGGGGAATGGAGGAACATATATAGAGCCTGAAGAAAATAGTCAGTTATTAAAACAATTTAGCTCGTCATTAAATCTCACAATTTTGGAATATGAATAGTTTGCTCTTCCCTTTGCCTCATCTGCCATTTTACTATAGCAGAAAATCTGGTGCTGGACAACAGAGGAAGGGTAGCCTAGCAGTTAAAATACAACTTGAAGCCCCAATCTTGATTTTTGTTCTGACTGCATCAGTGAAAAACTGTATCATCCTGTGCAACTTACCAAACCTCTGAGTCTCACCTCCCACTCTGTAAATGTCATACAACTACATAGGATGCTGTGAGGTTTAATTAGAATTAATTTTACTCCTTCAAGCACCTTGTGTTTCTCAGATGAAACAAGCTATTCAAATGCAAAGGATAATTATTATGTTGCATCTGTGTTTTTCTGATACATTATTACTATTTTATTAACCATGTTTTGGGGGGAAAAAAAAACTAAACCCAAACTGGTACTTGCTGCTTTTCAGTTTTGTTTGTATGGTATAAAGTTAGTCCCTATGAGCACAGTAAATAATTAAACTAATATTGGCATTGAGATGTGAGGTGGTTTTATTTGAGAATGTTAATGACTGTTAGCAGATTGTCACAAAATATCTGGCTGTTTGGATACTTTGAGCACCTTAAATCATTCACTTAGGTGTAAGATGGTCATATTGCTTCTAAATGTAGTTATTTAGCCCAGTGATAACAGCCTGCAAAGTCTCTGTTGATAGCTTCCTTGTAGCTGGTCAGGCTTGACCCAGACAACATTGTGGAGAAATTGTTCAGAAAATTGTTCTAGCAATCAGTGCCTGGTGCCATTTTAACGTTTGCCAGTCTTGTGGGGAGCTGAGCATACCTTATGCAACAGGCCACTACTGTTTCTCCTTTTTTTTTTTTCAGCTGTAGCACTGAAGTCCAGGGAAAGCCAAGGTACCAGAGGATGACACCTAACACATGGAAGCTCGCTGTCTTGGTGGATACGAAGTAACTGTGTTGTTTCCAGATGAAATCATGGCTACATGAGAAATAAAAATAACTGACTGTAGCAGTAACTCCATATCCCAAGGACATAATAATTCAGAAAGTGTTGAGTTATAAACTGTTCTTGTACTTTAACATGGATTTAAGCATGTGATTGGGCTTTTCTTGTAGCTGAGCTTTCAGAAGCCTGAAATAGAAAGGCAGTATTAACAAATAAGATCAGATCATTTGGGGATAATGAACTTCTTTCAATAAGGTTATTGTTTTATCAGCAGGTCACGTTCTTTTTGTCCTCACTTGCCATGAGCTATAAAGTATGACTGTGTAACACACAGGACTTCTGTGTTAATTGAGATTAGATACATGTGTCTGGAGAGACAGCCTCTGCCAGTCAAGGCCACTGATGTAACTAACTTACCTTGCTCTTACACACTCTTACTGGAAAACTGCTTGAGCTGCTTTGGTGCCATCCTATTCTAAAGTAAGTTAAAGCATAAAAATGAAATTAATAGGTTTATGCTGTTTTACACTTTCTAGGTACAGCATGCAAATGCATACCACAATACTACCTAAGCCAAATGCAGATCCAACTCATCCACTGAGGCTGCATATTCGTTCTGCTTTAATAAAGCCACTTTGGAGCAAAGTCCTTCAGAGTGGCAGTCTTACTTGTGTCATTGTCTCCACTGTCCTAAGTATAAAGTAGCTTTTGATAATCCTGACAGATGTAGAGTAGTATTGGCCAATGTGAGCTTGGTCAACTTTATGCAAGAGTTCTTTGCCAGCATAGACCAGGTAGTAACTTCAAGATTCCAAGGTTCCACAAAAAGTGTATCTTAAATGCTAATCCAGCCCTGATTAAGGTACATTAACATGGGAATTCCAGGCTCTTCTTTTGCAAGTAGGCATCTTGTCTTTGGTTTACCTGGCAACTTGTATATGTAGGATAGGATGCTAAGTGGAAAGGCATATGGATTTTGTAGGACTTGTTAGATAAAAAATGTCATTTGACATACTTTGCTATTATCAGGAGTGATACGGTACTGAAATGTTCTCAGAGCGGGGATTAGGCACAGGTACATCTGATGACTCCAGCAGTTCCTTGTTTCTCCCTTCCTGTATGTATCAGCCTGTGATGCCTATACTAACACATGGGATTTGAGACTTGAAGTCATGTAACCAACTAAATGCTGATTGTGCTGTAATGCCTGGTGACCACTTGGATGCCTGGGGTCTGATGGGTCTGGCACCATATTGGGCAGACAGCAGTTTGCTGTCTGGCACATCTCTGTTGCCCTTTGAGGAGTAACTGGTCAAGGACATGAACTTAGCTGAGGCATTAACAAAGAGACTACCAGGTCTGTGAAGACACTGAGAGAATGAAAGGAAATGCAGATGGGTACTATGCATTTGCAAGTGCTTATTGTTTAAAATCGGTTACTGGGAAATATATAAATGAAAGGGTCAGAGTAAGACATTGTGCCTTGTTGACTTTGCCTTTTAGATTGTAGGAGATCAAAAAGAAAAAAGGAGGAATATGTCATATTGCAGGTAATTAAGGATTCATCAGGAAATAAGGAACACTTGGTCCTTCTCATAGCTTTGAGGACAAAAGGTGAAGGGTAGCTGGTATAATATCTTCCATATGTGGCATGCTAATTGGAAGAATAGAAATGAGGTATTTGGAAAGCTGAATCTAAGCTCTTATAAATGGAAATTGCTTTTGTGTAATGAGTTTGCCGGTAGGCTCAATGCTTTACACTTGGAAAATAAGAAAAGATTTTTGATTATATGTTTGTAAATTAGGGTTATCCTACTAATTGAGTTAGTTCTAAGGATTTAATAACCTGTAAGTGAAGAATTGTATTTTTTTTTCCCCTATAAGTACTTGGGATTTGATGATGATTTGCAAGCACTGCAGTATCTTCTTACCAGTGCCTTAGTGTAGGCTTTGGGTATTTTAGTTTAAGTCCTTCCAGAGTTTTGAAAACCTCACATTGGGAGTGACATACAGGAATAGCTTGTTTTCTCAGACCTCAGGGAAGTGTGAGGCTTATTCTGATTAGGTATAGCTTTGTCTTTGAGGACAAAAGGGCATCACCACCACTTTGTTTTGATAGACATCCCCTGGCCCAGAAAAAATGGTTCTCTGTCCAGGTGAGTCGAGCCAGTGAAAACACCTTCTGGGTAGTTATGTCCCGCAAATATACAAGTTCTTCTGGGATGGAGAGGGCAGGACTTCTCTGTGAAAGGCTGTAACAAGAGAAAAGTCGAGAGACGGAGTTGCACATTATTCCCGCTAGATGGCAATTAAACCCCATTGGATAAAACGGCTGGTAACGCCAGCGCTTTCGAGTCTTGTAGCTTACTTCAAAGTGCTAAAAGCTGGACTTTGGAGTAAGACTTTGGGATATCTCTATTTTCCTTGGACTAGAACATGCAATAATTTCCATATGACAAAGGAAATAGTTAAAGCTGAACCGAATTTTGGATTGCACATTTGGATTCATACATGTTTTGGCAGTTTAGTAAAGGATGTATTTGGTTTCTGTGCTGTAGAACCCCCACCTCCTTGGGGAGAGGGAGTAGTAGAGTCAGCAGCAAGTAGGAGAGCTCTTGGCAGGGTGGCCAGTTGGAAATTCACTGCCAGGAAGCCAGAAGAGCCCCAATTAGGCAGACAAGTAGAGCCTGATCCAAAGCCTGCTGAAGTTAATGGGAGTATCTTTGGTTAGTGCATTTTTTCCTATTTCCAGGTAAACTAACCAAATGAGTCTCTACTCTTAGCATTCTGCTTTATATATATTACATCATCTACTGCAATTGCTAGTATATTAGGAATAAATGCATGTCTGTACTATTTTTAATGAAGATACGGCATTCATGTGCTCTGTATGAGTAACTTACAGGAGTACTTTTGAGGTAATTGAATTGTTTTTCTATTTTTTCCTAATTAGAATTTGCAACAATATAATTTTCTCACATGTGTGTTGGAGAGTATAATGCCTTTTGAATGAAGTGGAGGGAGACCTTTTATCCTGACTATTGTATCAATATATTTCAGCTAAAGTTCAAATTAAATGTAGAATATCAAAAGTTGTGCTGCCCTAGCATGCACCCAGGGACCTTAATAACAGCTGGTTCTGGACTTCTAAAATGTTACAGTTAGCAGAATTCAGGCAAAAGCTGCTATAGTCTTGCTTCTCTGTTTAAAGTTGCTCCAGTACTGGCAATACTCATCTCAGAGATAACTAATATAAAATACTGGAAATTACTCTGTGCTCTATAATCAGGAAAAAAATCCCCATAGATTCAGTGGGAATACTGCCTGGGTAAACCCACAGGTATTGTGTGCATTGTGAGATTGCATGCAAAGAAAGATCATCCCTATAAACTAACTTTATGGCCTATTTTTTAAAAAATCTAAATAAAGATTAATGGAAATAGCTTCTCTGATTACACCACTGCTTTATGCTTATTTGAGCAACTTTAAATAGATAAGGAAATATGAGTTTATATCTGTGCCTGGTGCCCCAGAGTAATTGAAACTCCCCTTTGTTGCAGAAGTGCTGGCTATAACCACTGTAAAACTGTAAAATGTCTGCCAGTTTTACTTGCAGAATTCTGGCTTTGTCTAAGTGTTTTCACCCTATTCACACAATGTTAGTGTAAATTTTATGCTTATTTTAAAAGATACACCTAATCTTTTCATTACAGAAGCACAGCATATGAAAAAAATGAAAGCACTGTCAGGTTTTCCTATTGGTCAGTCACGGCTGGATTCAGGTAGCTTTGCACTAGATTTTGTACAGAATTGTTTTGTGATTGCAAAAGGCCACTAGTTTCCTAATAGCTGACAATGACTACTACACATCACACACACAGAAAGGTTTTCATGTTTTTCAGTCTAGTTGAGTTGATGTTGCATCCCTGAAAGGCTCAGTTTTCTTCTACAAGATGCTGCACTCCAGCTCTGAGGAAGTAAAGAAGTTCCCCGTTTGTATGGATGGGTGATGTAGCTGTCTTTGACCTTAAAGACAGATGAGTTTGTCCCCATCTCCTCTCAGCCAACTCAAGATACAGGTCTACTTCAGGTAGACACTTTCATATTCTAGGCTTGGATTCCCTCCTTATCCTTTCAGTTCTTACATGTTCTAATTGAAATTCTGCCATGCCATCTTTTTCAGCATAGAGGACAGAATCAAGGAATTGATCAGTTTACAAAGGATCATGGCTAGATCAGTTTGGAAGGGAAATGCAAGATTTGGTGTTCATGTGGGTACTTAGTAACTGTTGATTCGTGTCCTTTGTCTAGAGCTTTTAGACTTGGAGGGTAGATCCAGGTAGGAGTGTAGTTCCTAAGCAGTGATGACTTCTTCCCTGTGTGGAGCAGCGCAGGGCTGTACACTGACACCAAGGCAACTGCTGCACAAGCTAGGTTGGATATGGAAAATAGTGTAATAACCTTCAGGAAGAGTGCAGGGTACTGAATCTTTAGCTGGGGATATGTAGGCAAGTGGTTCAGTGCGCTCATATAAGGCAGGAGCTGTGGATTCATAGCTTAGACAACCTTTCCAAGCCAGATAGATGCTGGCTTCATTCTTTCTAAAAATTAAATAGAAATAATATGGTTTAAAAGTGATTTTAGCTACTTTCATATATAATAGTCCAGCAGTTTAATGAGGAAGACAATATTCAGTGCCTCCTCAGGCAGGAGAGTCTTCAGTCATCTTTCTTCTCCCAGGAGAGCTGTGTCAACTGCTTCTAAGGAATACAACGCAGTATGAGAGAGTGAGTGCAAGGAAGGGAATGAATCCATCAGTTAGTGACTAAGGAATACACCAGAAGTCAGGGTTTAGTCCCAGTTCAAAACAGTTCCCAGGTGAGCTCTTTGGCCACCTGGCTAGGGACGTAGGTTCCTGTTGGCTTCTCTCTCTTTCTTTTCTGGTCCAGTGAATTCTGAATTCCTTCTTGCACACCAGCACTTTAACAGAGTGTTCTCTGTGACTGCATTTTAAAAGAATGGGGTCTTCTGATTGCTGTCGGGCATGAGACCATCTGTCAGGTCAAGAGACTTTGATGGGCAGGCACTGAATTCTTGCATCCTGATTCATGTTAGCAGTTGTATACATGCAGAGCAGAACTCAAGGAACAAGACAATATTGTTGTAAAATTAAGGGTTCCTCTGGAATTAGGGCGTATCACAGAATTACAGAATATGCTGAGTTGTAAGGGGTCCACAAGGATCATCAAGTCCAAATCCTGTCCCTGCAGAGGACCATCCCCAAGAGGCACACCAGGTGCCCAAGAGTATTGTCCAAATGCTCCTTGAGCTCTGTCAGGCTTGGTGCTGTGACCATTGACCTGGGGAGCCTGTTCCAGTGCCCAACCACCCACTGGGGGCAGAACGTTTATCTAATATCCAACCTAACACTCCCCTGACACAACTTCAGGCTGTTCCTTCGGGTCCTGTCACTGGTCACCAGAGAGAAGAGATCAGTGTCTACACCTCCTCTCCCTGTCATGAGCAAGTTGTATATTGCAATGAGGTGTCCCCTCAGTCTCCTCCAGGCTGAACACATCAAGTGCCCTCAGCCGCTCCTCATATCGCTTCCCCTCAAGGCCCTTCACCATCTTCGTTGCCCTCTTTTGATGCTCTCTAATTGTTTAATACCTCTTTTATATTGCACTGACCTAAACTACACACAGTGTTCAAGGTGAGGCTGCCCAAGCCCAGAGCAGAGCTGGACAAACCCCACCCTTGTCTGGCGGGCAATGCTGGGCCTGATGCCCCCAGAACAGGGATGTCCCTCCTGGCTGCCAGGGCACTGCTGACTCAGATCCAACTGGCCACTGACCAGGACCCCCAGGTCCCTTTCTGTGGCACTTCTTTCCAGTATCTCATTCCCCAGTCTGTCTGTATGTCCCTGGCTTCCCTGTCCCAGGTGCAGAATCGAGCACTTCCCTTGTTGTACTTGATATGGTTGGTGATTGCCCAGTCCTCTAATTTGTTGAGGTCTCTCTGCAGGGCTTTCCTGCCTTTGAGTGAGTTGACAGCTCCCCTCAGTTTTGTATGTCTGCACACTTGCTTAGTATCTAGTTGAGGTATCAGGTTTTTGTATCACAATTTTGTATTAAGGCACCTTCCTCCTAAATGATACTGTGAAATGCCTGCCTGCATCTTTCATGTGAGTTAATCCTTAGATCCCTACATATTTTTGTAAATTAAAGTGGCATCTTCTTTGGAATGCTTGTATCTACTGCTTTAATTTACTTCCGTTCCATTAGAATATAGACAGGTCACAAAATACCTTTAACTTAGTTATTGCAAAGCCTTGAGTGAAAGGTTCTTGGTAGAGTTGTACCATGACAAAAAGGAAGTGTGAAAAAATACAAGATGATGACGGTACAGTCCCTGAACACTGACTGTCAGAAACTGAGAAAAGCATGTGTTCAATTACAGTACCTGACAGCATTTTAACATTGTTCCACTGGTGCTTAAGGATAAATTTTGTAGGATTTCTTTAGTGTCTGAACTAATTTGAGCCTTTACAGGACTGAAACATGCAGAGTAAGTTAATGCGAGACTTCTTTACCCTGAATGAGGTGTTATGACAGATCCTACAAATAAAACATGGAAGCTTTCATTTTGTTGGCAATGGAAAATCTGAGCAGAGCAAAGGCCTTACAAAATAGTGTGATAACCATTGGAAGATCCTTGGTCAGAGAGGACCGATGTGCTGATTCATGCTCTGGCACTCGGAATGATTGTGCTGCTTGTTGGGAATCACTTCATTGTATCAGTAGAACTGAGGTGGAAAAAGGCTAGGAATTCATTCTGGCTCTTCATTAGACTTCATGACTCCTGGCTGTATTCTGCATTTCAGTATCTTCCTGCTGCCAGAGAAGGTTTGAAAGAACCACGTGGCAATGCTCCCTGCCAGCAGTGAGCCTGATATTAGATTGTCTGTGGGCCTCTAGCCCATCTCCTCAAAAACACAGGTGACCTTCAGTTCCCCTTTCTTTAGTAATTCCAGGCAAGTTAATGGTTGCTACTGAGGTTATTGAAAAGGTGGAAAGATGCCCAGAGAATGGAAGGAATATAGTCCCAGTGAGTAAGTCATGGAACAGGAAATGTGAGAAGACCAGGGTTTCAGTACCAGTACTTCTGCAGAGTTGGTACTTGTTTGCTGTCTTTTCCCTTGTCTGGGAAATAAAGCTCGACATTTTTCCCCTGCTTTGAGGCAAAAAATTTGTGGATGAAAAGGTCTACATAACTGCTAAGGAAATCTTATAAATTGCTATTCATACTGTGGGACCATCTCACTTCAGATATAAGCTCTGAAAATACACCCAAAAAATCTTCACTGTTCAGGTGAATTTATTTCAGATGCAGTGAAGTTATAACAATATTATAGTGCTGTAGTGTTTCAGTTTCTCCATCATTGTATGAAGAGAGGACTTAATTTTGAAAATTGCCAGAGGTTGCCAGACAGCAGAAACAAATGAAAACATTATTACATGTAATGGAAGTAACATTATTAAAAGTAATGGGCAATATGATTGTACAACTAGTACTTATGTATTTATCGTAAGCTGTGTTGCTTTTTTGCTGAGGGATGGTGAGGGAAGGTGTAATGGCTCACCTGCTTGTTAGAAAGGTGCTTTTCTGAGAGTTTTGTCTGATAGTGGAAGCAGAAGTCACCTACAACACTCAGTGTGTTAGAGGATGAGTTCCAAGCTTATCTGCTGTATTGTTGTGTTCCAGCAGCAGTTTTAATGGTTATCTGCTATAGTTCTGCTAGGAAAGGCTTCCAACTGTTCAAATTATATATAGCATGAAGATATGTTTTACCAAGTACATCTTCTGTATATTATCCTCAGTGATATGGGTTACTTGTTCTTGACAGTCAGCTGTTAGCTATCTTTGCTGACATGGGTTATCCCATTTGAGATGTTTGGGTTTTTTCATGGTTTAGTTTGTTAGCTTTAAAGTCTTTTATTCTCAAGTTACCTTAAGGAAAGCCTTAAGGCAGCAAGTAAATACATCCAACATTATATGTATTCTGTGACGTATGCTCCAAATCCCTGTTGGGAATGTGTCAGGAGGAAAGAGATCAGCCGTGAGTGTTTGTATATGAGCATTCAAACATACAAACTTGCGTCTCCTTACTGTCAACTTTGTTGTCTTGCAGTTACAAGTTTTCTGGTTGGTATCCTGGAGCAGATAAGGGGCTAAGTATGACAAGGAGAGCAGTTCTTTCTCAGCAGCCTGTGTCACATCAGTCCTGTGACTGCTGGTGCCAAGGAGGTTCTTGAGCTTTGATGTTAGCAGGTACCATACCAGCTGAGTGCTGTTTATCTTCCTCTGTCCATGATGATTTTCTATCACTTCCAACAGGGCATGGACCTGTTGAAGTTCCAGTTGAGGACTGATCTTAGACAAAGATCCTTTGAGAACTACACTACTGGACCCCTGTTGATCTCAATCTGCACTGCTGATTTTCCTTTGTTGCAGTGAAAAGAATCCATGCCAGCTCAGTCTGACTCGTCTTGAACTAAGTTTCCTAGGGCAGTTGCAATTGAGTATTACTTTTTGGCATTCTTCACATTCAACTTGAAAAGAATGTCTCCCGTGTTTAGATTTTTTTTTTAATTTAATTTTTTTTTTTAATTTTTAAGCTTTTAATTCTTGCCTAGATTAAAAGATTATAGTAACTAAGTGTCATTGAGGCAATTTTCATGGTTTTAAATAGTCAATTTCCTTTCATGGCAAACCTCTGGAAGTTCAGTTTAACAATAGAGTGAAGAAACACATTAAAAATCAGTAGTTTAATAGTAGATGCAATAAATAAATCAGACATACCTCTGAATTTCTTGTGCAAACATTGTGTGACAGAATCAGGTACAGTATGTATGTTTGTATACTTGTCTATGCAAGTACCTTTATGGTACCTGTCCCTGCAGGTAATCTTATCCATATGCGGTATTTGCATATGCCAATTTGTTCTTTGCACAGACAGCATTCTTCACTGCCTGAAAAAATTGCATTATGCTCTTATTTTTAATGTTTTCATTGAAGGTTGTAGAAGAGTAAAAGGTAAAGAATTGCTTCAGGAATTAATATTCAGAAAATGCATTAAGATATGGACAAAACTTGAATTTCTGTGATGTGTTAGGAGAAAAGAAAAATCTCAGCAGAGAAATTCTGAAGTCAAGAAGTACGTGTATTCAGGAGGATAATGCTGGTCTGTTGTGGAAGACATACGTGTAGCCAGCTGGAGAATGAAACTGTAGCCAGTGCCAGTAGTGTGAGGACAGGGGACATATCTCAGCTAGCAGAGCTGTACTGTTCCAACACGTTCAGTGTGTCTGCACCTCCTCCAGTAACACAGCACTTGCCTTTGCTGGCTTCCTTCTCAGTTTGTACGATACCCTCCAGGCCAGTCCCTGACAGATGTACAGCCAGACTGGACGGGACTGTCAGCTGCAGAAATGGTCAACAACAAGGATTTGATCCTGCAGAGCAGACAACAGCAGTTGTTATGTTGCAGAAGGTGACCCAAATCTGTTTCATGACTTCTCTGTTCGTGAGATTTATCTGCCTTAGTGATAAAATCCCAAAAGGGAGGATGACAAAAATCTGATGACTGGTGTTCTTGCAGAGGTGATGTATAGATCTACTTGTATAGAACATGTATTGCTTATGCCAGCATGATGACTGAGTTCAGTGGTACAGGCAATGGTTAATGTCACCCTTTGGCAATGGTGTGATTCGTAAATCCCACATAAGATCCATTTAGAGTTTCAGTGAGACTTTAGCAGTGTGAGATCTGCCAAGAGTTTTTGCGCTGGAGGAGTGCGGGTTGACAAGATCAGCCCTAACACGTTAAGTGCTGTTTATGGTATTATTATTGCTTTGTGAATTCATTTCCCATAGAGACAGACTGGAGATGAAATGTTCAGATTCAAACTTCCCCTCTGCTCTGCGGTGTCAGCTCCATGGCTTAGATTTGCACCCATGTCATTCTAGTTATTAACAGCAATAGTCAGTATTGTGATTATAGACTATAAACTGTATGAGGAATGCAAACAATCAATTTTCATTAAAAGGCTAGGAAGACAGTATTTTCAAGAATAAAAGGAACATAATCACCATTCATAGGTAAGATCTGTTATTTACACTATGGGGATTCATGTCACTACATTTTAAGTAAGTTGCTTGGCTGAACTTGTTATCTAGCTGCCAAGAACGGAAGTGAGAGAGAAGAGCCAGAGAGAATTATTGGACTCTACACTCCAAACTTACATCATGTAAACATTTATAACATGACTTTTATTTTCAGCACTGACCATTCTGGAGGGGGCCTCTTCGTTACTTTATTTCTGGCAGACTGCTTTTGAGGGCACCTTTTGGCTTGTGATGATGCAGCAAGCCAACAGACCTGGACCTACATGGTACTTGCAACATGTACAATGAAAATTCTCGTCATCCTTTTCTCTCTCCAGGTTCCCAGCCACAGCCAGCTGCTTGGAATTAAGCACTTCCTTATGCCCCTGCTGTTAATGGTCACTTCCAGTGATCAATGGTCCCACCCTGCTTTCTCAGCATATTGTGGTGAAATCAATAATCATGCATGAGAAAAAGAGGATGACGTTTCCATTTCTCCTTATTCTCACAGTTACAAAAAAGAGTCTAAATTTGAAATATGTTATTTTTCCATTGAAGAATAGTAACAGATTTGCAGTATACCTGGCAACATTTACCTTGGCACAGAAAACAATCTTCTATTGCAGTCCAGTGTTCCTGCTGGTATCAATAGTGCTTTTCTCTTTCATAGTTCCAAGTTATGTTCTTCCCAAATCAGTTCACATTAAGAATGAAATGCATAATTCAACAAGGTGCCTGTTTCTTTGGGATGAGTCTTGTCTGTAAAAGAGCAGAACAGCAGGGAAGAGGAGAATAATTCAGTTTTTTTCCTGCACACAGATTTCAGATTTCTGATGATGCTACAAGTATCTGACCGAGTGCAATTATGTGGGTAAACTCCATAAGTTTTTCTTAGCATTTTATTGCAGTTCATCAGTTTGTACTATTTAGGCTGTAACCACAGCTGAGTTTATACAGGAGTTTTGTTTGTTGTTGTTGTTTTCAGAGCCCCTTAATGCTCCTTACTGACCCTTTTATGAGCTATAACTTTTGCTCACACTCCATAAGTCAAGGAGTCTTTAGTAAAAGAGCCTATCAAGAAAAAAAATCTGGGATGCTTTCCAGGGAAATGCATGTATAATAGAGAATTCTGGCAGTTTTTTATCTGGCACTAATTTATTACTTCAAGCTGGCTTGCTCTTTAGACTATAATAAACAGTATTTTACATCTAACAAATCACTTTTAATATCCCTGACCTTGACAATGGGTATCTAGTATGGGTTTAGAAGAAAAAATTGTAACCAGAAATGCAATGTGTCACGAACAGATGCAGTCATGGTTCTTTGTGAAGTTTCAGAATTTCTGGTGAAATGAAAGATGTATGGAAGAATAGTTTGTTTTAATAGAGACATCTACTATCTCCAGCTATGCCATGTATGCTAAGTTTTGGAGTCTTTATGTTTAGTCTAAATGAATTTAAATTATGTAGTTGTGGAAGGAGACATTGAATTCAATGACGTAAAGGCAGCATTTTGCTGAAGTCAGGAGGCTGCTGTTTGTGTACCCTTAAGAATTCAAAGAAATACTGTATCAACACACTCAAATGTGTTTAGATGGAAGTTTCATTCGTTCACAAGTTCCTTACTATCTCAAAGTGAAAAAGATTGCTCTTACTTTTGTTAAGAATCACGTGTGAACTCCCAAAAGTGTCAAAAAGTTCTCTATACCCCTGGGACATGCTGTCTTTCTCTTTTAAGACAACTGATAGCTAGGGAGTTGCTTCTCAGGTCCCTGGACAGGAGAAATAATGAGAAGTTGAAATATATCATGATTAAAGAGCAGCAGAAGGTTGCTTGCTTCATGTTCCCAACAACAATTTGATTCTTCAACTCCTTCCTCTTTCTTAATAATGAGTGTACCCCTTGAATGCCTCATATATGTATTGAAACATGATACTGGTCATTAGGCAAAGGTTTTTCATCTTTTTCCAGTTTACGTCATCTTCCTTTTATAGTTGTAGACCAATTAGGGTAACACAGGTAGATGTTTTGCATAATTCATAAGCAGTTGCTACACACGCATAGACACACGTACAGGAGACATTGTACAGAGTCGTACACAAAGTGTGTCAGTTTACGTTGCTGTTGGGATTGTCTTAATCACTTTATTGATAAAAGAAAGCTGTAAACCCTAGCTTGTTATGACCACTCAAGATGTAAAGAAATTACTTCTTACTTGTGTAATACTATTAGTAAGCCTGCTCACAGAAATGCTAACATGCTGTTTTTCTTAATAGCCTGCAACTGACTTCAAGGCTCGCTGAAATTAAGTTTATTCGTTCTACTCATGTTGTTATTATGCAGACACCTGTGCAATGATAGCTCTTGTACTTTTCTCTCTCACACCCTTTTTTTCCCCTTTTCTTTCTTCCTTCCCTGCCTCAGCCTTTAAGATGAAACTTGGTGCTGGTGTGTACGCTTTTCATTTCAAAAGTAAGGATGGCTAGTTCTCTTTCTGTCCTCCGCTGCTAGTATTTTTCTAGGGCATGAAGATGGGCAGTGGTTCCCAAAACAAATGATAAGTGTTTAAAGACAGAATAGTAGGCAGCCCTTTCTATGATGTTAATGTGTTAGTGATTAGATTAGTTTGGTATTGCTTCTCCTTAGCGTTTCCCTCCACCAAGCTAAATGTGTGCATGTGTATTTAAAATATCTTTGCAAAGATGTTTTTGATTCAAAACCTGAATAAGGTATCCTTCCTTTATTATTCTAGAAGTTAAATAGAGCTTTCTAGCAGTGTAAATTTAAGGTTTTCTGGATATGCTATTATGAGATTTTAAGAAGACTGGAAGAAAGAAGTTGTGACAGTTGGTAAGAGCTTTCCAGCTATTAGCTGTTTTCTGCTTAACCTGTGTAACAGAGGGAAACTAGCTGGCTTTTTCAAACTCTGATCGTAGGGGCCCAAAACTTTTGCTTCAGCATCTCTGTGGTCAGGATGTGTGCACAGTATGAGCACACTCAAAGAATTTAAAGAGCAATCTATTATGGTTTTTAAAAGGGGATGTTGGGTAAATCCTGTGTGTCTTGTTCAAGCATACACCCTTCTGAAGCCAGGAGATTGATTGTATGAGCAGAAAATGGTTGAATGTATATAAATGTCAGGTAAGGTTACAATGCTAAATAGAGGAATTAGAATAACTCTAAAATATGCTGACCTCCAGTCATTTTTGGGCAGCCCAAGTCTAGTCATTGCAGCAGAGATATTAGCTTTCGTCTCAGCTGTTGAGCTAAAGTTAGTCAAATTCTTGTAGTATGTGAATGCACTGAAAAAAAAAAAAAAGCAGTTTTTTTAAGAAACAATTTAGCTAGAAATGTGCCAGATGTTCAGACTAAAATACCAGTTATCCAATTTTCTTGTCAAAAGCTAATCTCCTCTTACATTTAAACCATGCTGTGTTATGTGAGGTTCTACTGGAGTAAAACATGAAGGGGTGGAGAATGCCATATTGTCAGCAATACAATGGGATAGCTTATATTTGAATGGAGAAACACATATTCAGATTTGTGCCAGGAGGATTTGCACATTTTATGTTTCATTGGGAAAGTCGACCAGATTTCAAAAGCTGTGCTCTTGAAGAATGAATTAACATTGACTGGGGCCAGTGCCGTAATATCTTTCCTCAAAGTACAGCCTACATATTAATTAACATTTGTGAAGCACTTTGAGGTGCTGGATGAAAGGCAGCATAGAGTACAAAGTTGTTGCTGTGATTAATTAGTTATCACATTGGACATGTGAAGGGTTATGTTAAAGTGTTGCAAACTATTATTTATTAATTGTTGCTTTTGCCAGTGGCCACCTTTGTTCTGTCCTTTACAAACTGTGTTACTGCCCTCATTAATCACATTCTTTGGGCTGGAAGGGAATGCTTTGACCTGTATGGCAAAGGCCAAGACTTTCATCAAACAATACCTGCAGGAAACCAGTATCCTATTAAAAATGCATGGCATGTATTTTGCCTGTCTAAAACATATGCTGTCTTTGCATCCTATTATTTGTCTGTAGTGCTTACTGTAATATCCAGTGGAAATACACGAATCAAATTTTCCAGTTTTTCAAGTGGATCCTCATGTGAATGCAACTGGTCATCAAGAAACATAATAATCTGCTTTGTGCATAGAAATTGGATCTCATTGCTAACAGGGCGCATATTCAATAAAATACAGCACATGCCTATGACCTTTGATTTCCACACAAGAAAACATCTCAGTAACTCAGTTCAGCATGTTTTCTTAGCTTTTCAGGATGCTAGATTATGGTGAGAAAAGCCTAGTCCATGGTCCCCCTACCTTTTCTGTAAAGAACTCTGGGAGAAGCCAAATCCAGAGTGTGGCTTGGTGTTTTCAGGGCTATGAAGCAAATACTGCTACTTGTTTTGTTCAGTGTCATTGGAAGCTGAAAGTGGGCCTTTGCTTCTCTTTCTCTCTTTTTCTGTGCTTTCAATAATGAGAGTAGAAAACCTGTATGCACTAAGATCGTTATTACATGGGGGAAAAAACAAAGGAAAGGCAAGGACCTTTTTTTTTTTTTATTTCTCCTCCTTTCAGACAGAGAGCTCTGTAAATTGTCCCAAAGGAGCTCCAGTGCCTGCAGGTCACTCCATTCCACTCCTATTCTGCATTAGAGAGCACTATCTAATAGTGAGCTGCAAAATTTCTTGATACTTTTCCAAGCAGGAATCTTTTATGGACCTGAAAATTCCTTACCTAGTACTTGATTTTCTGTTATTTGGAGACAGCTCTAGTTCTTTCATTTTGTCTGCACAAATCACAGTTTCTAGCTCCCTGAGTGTTATGGTTGTTGAATTCCTGCCTTGCTCCCCATCTGAGCAGAGAGCCGTAGCACAGAGTACCAGTAGCCCTGGCAGGGGTCGGTGGAGGGGAAAGTAAATTTCTTTTCTTTGCATAATGTTTCTTCTGGCTTCTCAACCTGATGATTGCTCACTTTACAACAGCAGACCACTGTTCAGATTCCCTTTCATCCTGTCACTTGCCAGGCTTTCTTTTCTGTGTCTAACAGTCATTGTTACATGTCAACCATCTTCTCCTTCTGGAGTTCATGGCAATAGCAAAATAATAAAGATGCTGTGTAACAGTAAGTCTCTCTTTGGAATAACAGCTTCATTTTCTCGTGTTTTCATCCAACAGAAACCCAGATAGAAAAAATTTCCTTGTGGTATTGAGTACCTAGCAGACTGTGGCAGCAACGGGTATAAAAAAAATTACATAGCATTGTTTTTGTATTAAGCAATTTATTATTACTGTATTGGGTCATTTGACTTCTACATTTATTTAGACTTAAAGCAACTTTAGCAGTATTATTTTTATTAAAAGGGGATCCATAAACTAGATTTCTATAAGAATGGCAATCTCATTGCCTTTGCCTGTGCCAGTTGCTGACAGTTGACAGAAAAGGTAGGATTTTCATTTTCTTCCATTGATAAATTAGACTGGAGCATTTTATGTGGCATTAATATTTCCTAATGGCTGAAAGAACCTTTTCTGATCCATTTTGGAAATACAGTTGTCTCTTTAATTTTGGCATTGTGTTATTGCTCCATAATAATTCCATGGGCCAGGTCCTAATCTTTTGAAAATTATGAACTCCTAGTTCATCATTAGGATGAACTCCTAATTTTTGCAGTTCTTGGTTATTAACCTGGTACCACATGGCTCAGCGTCTTAGGACTTCTAGACATAGGATTTTTAGTGTACCTATTCTGTGACTTGAGAAAGTAAAATGGAAAAAGATATCAGCTCTCAAAGAAGAGTTGTCTGAGACATGAATACCATATCACTTATTATGCTCCATGTTTCTAGAAAGGACTAGAATACATTTCATTGTCTCACATGTGCCAGGCAATAAATACACTACACTGAATTTAAAAAAATGTTTCTTTAAAAGTAATTTGTCTTGTTTGCAAATTATCATGGCCTCTTTTGAACACATTGATCTTCATAGTTGAAAGCTACTTACCTAACCTGTAATTCTTGGACAAGCTATGTCTTGTATGTATAGATCAATAAGGAAGCTCGAGATAGAATACAGAATAATGATAGAGAGTATAATCAGGGAGACTATGAGAGGGAGGGGAGTAGTACAAAGATTTTTTACTGGTATGATCCCATAATATCTGGTAATTACCATGTCTACACCAGATATTATAAATACAGGCAGAGAAGAGAGAAAAGAGAAAGGAAGGGGAGAGAAGAGAAGAGAATGCAGTGCTAAAAGATTAAGCAATGGTATAATTCATTAATTGCAATTGATGAATTTGATCATGCTTACAAACACCTTTAATTCCTTAAAGGTTGTTACACAGACAGATGGAAAAGCTCAACCTGTGGAAATGGAGAAAATTCTTGTATTGCCTCACCCTTGCATATATCTTCAAAAGCTATTTCTAATCTTGTACAGGCTGTTAATGTGGAGATAGTAGCAGTTATGAAACCTGGGCTAGATTCCAGATATGTGGTATCCAAGTGTAGAATGAAAAGGAAATCAATAGTCACTCTTTAAGGAAAGTTATGCCAGAAGTGTCCAGTATGGTCTATATTAATCAAAGCCATAACAGCTTTTTTTCATTAGTAGAGCATTAACAAGTAAACAACATTCCTGTTTTGTTATTTAGTTATGCTAACCTTTTTCAACAGCTAGGCCTAGTGATAAGTTTGGATTTTCTCTGTTTATAGAAAACTGGTACATCAGCAGATTGAGTACAACTCAATATTTATGGAGTGCTGGCTTTCTGGAAATGGAGGAAACTGTTATTACTAGAAGAGTTCTTTAAAATGTAAACAAGAGTGAAGAGACAGCAATGACAATATTTATTTATATATTTATGTATATATTTATTTTTGCTCCTGTCTGATTATGCTACAGTGTCATGGCTATGACTTGAAAGTGGGAGTTGTTTTGGGCAGTTTTCTGCTGACTGCCTGGAAGGAGGTGAATGCCAGCAGAGTGTAACATCTCTGATTCACTGATACATCACTATACAGATCTGCTTGAGCAGGACCTGTCTTCTGATTATATGTCGTGTATTAAAATTAGAACCATTCTATTCTAGTGGTATCTATTGTGGTATTTTAAAGTTATTACAATGGTGAGGCTGAACAAAAGGTTTTGTAAATGGCTGGGTGAGTTCCTATCAAGTTGAGCACTTATAAGTTACTTTGATTTAATTGACTAATAGTTGATGTTTTCTGAATACCAAATAGATATGTATACTTTAGCTGTTACACAGGCCTAAAAATACATTTATTACAAGATGACAAACTACTTGGCCCATTGCAGTAAAAACAAAAAGGAACAAAACTTGTTCTACAATTTGTCATCTGGGGAAGTGAGAGAGATCTTATTCATAAGTAGATAGTGAGCCACATAAATTTTACCTGTTGTTTTTAGTGTTGCTCAAGCCTTTGTGAGGAAGGATCTGAATGAACAAAAGATGGCAGAACAGCATGGATAAGAGAGACAGGGAAAATAAAACTACTCTTAGCATAAAGGAGGCAGTATGGAAGTGGCATGGCAAAAACTGGGAAAGGTGTGCAACTAATTTAGGTAAGAAGTTTGTGTGTTCTTAAACCAAATTTAGGCATGAAATGAGATGTCTGTCATTCTGTATGAAAAATATTTGTAGGATATCTCAATATTAGATTCTTCCAAGTAAGACAAATGCAAAAGTTTCAGTTTTCTCAATGTTAAAGTAGAGCTTCTGTCTGCTTCTCTAAGAATTTCAAACAGCCTGTGGTACTTTCCCTCTGTGGCAGGGCTTGTCTTGATGCAAGTGGCTGAGGGCTTTTATTCCAATCTGCGGAATGTTTCCTGTGACAGGGAGCTGTTGCCTCAGGATTCTAGAGCTTTCATTGATTTTCTTTGTATACAGCTTTCAAAGTGCTCATGGATGAAAAGTACTATGGAAGTGCAAAAGATTAATAATTAAGATTATGTTTATGTGCAGTGATTGTGCATAATGCTGTGTACCACAGGAATCCCTCTTTTCAGCTGACTCATCCATCTATCCATCCATCTATCTATCTATCCATCTATCTATCTATCCATCCATCTATCTATCTATCTATCTATCTATCTTTTCAAGTTACAGGTTAATTATGCAATTCATGAGCATAACTATAACTGCGCAATTATCACAGGATAAGCAATCCTATTGACATGCAAAATGAACTTAATTTTATTTTAATTTAAATTTAAGGAATCACAATGACTTTTGGCTTATTTAAGCTATCCTGAAAACTCAACACAAATGCCATGTTTCCTAAGTGGTTACCATGGAAGGAACATGAATATAGGGTACTGCAAAGGGCTCAAAGCAATCCTCAGCTGTGTGGTTGTTACTGATCACACCAACAGTACGCTGTTAAACCACTCTGGGATGTGTTTCAAGGGAGGACATTAAAATGTATTAAGGATAAATAACTAGAAAAATACCTATTTTCTGCTGGTGGTGTAAAAGAAGCAAGAGATGATTTAGAGCAATACATAATATCATCTGTATTTGCTATATTCAGGAGGAGAGGTGTCTTTAAGTCCTGAAGACATTTTACATTGCACACAGAAGCTTCACAGTATTAAAGATGTAAAGATCCACACTCTCACCCAGCTAGCCCTCTTGAACTACCTGGGCTGCTCATGTGCATAAGGCTGAATGGGGTTGGGTCCTCAGCATGTTCATCTGTCCCTTAGTTGAAGTGTTCTTGATTATTGGATAGAGAACCTTACTTTCACACTGAGAGTCATGACTAGCTGAATAGAACATTTGAGTACATTTCAGATAAACTCAACAGAACTTCTGTAAGTCAGTGTGGCTCAAGACTGAATTGTGTTTAGAAATATTGATGTTGTCTTAACCACATTAGAAACTAAAAAATATGAAGAAGATCCTAAAGTTAGCAACTGAAGTATTTTCTGAATGATACTTCACTGCAGTCTCTGAATGGTTTTACTGTTACAGTTACTTAGACTGAATGATATTGAGCTTATGTATGGATGAAGACTGAGATGAATGAATGAAATCATGCTTGCATCTACCTAGTTCGTTTGGTTTTATTTTGTAAGAGAAATACATATTTTTATACACAGTTGTGAGGGAGTAACTGAGCAATGCTGAAGAACCTGCTTAGCCTAAGGGCATGCTCACAGCTTGAACAGTCCTTGTGCAGATATCTTCAGATCTGGTTAGGGATCAAAGCAAACCCTGGTAAACCCAGCACATTCAGAGCGAAATGAGGGAGGGACAAGAGAATGTTGCCAAAAGAGAAAATCGGAATTCTGGCAATTCTGAATCTTAAATGTAGGTGGAAGATGGTAGATAAGAAGCAGGTGTGGTAGAAATCAAGTGAATCCTCCTACTCCCATAACAGAGTGGAAGAAATCATGTGTCATGGACTCTGGATGCCTGTGGTGCCAGAAGGAAGAAGGTGGGGTTAGGTCCTCCTCTTTGTATCTCATTCTTCCTTATTTTCAGCTTTCTTGCCTTTGATTTTGACTGCTCTTTTCTGATGCCCAAATTCTTCATGGACTTCCAGTATCTCACAGCTGAAAGACCACTGTTTGTGTTCCTGTCTCTTTTTTTGCATCTGTACAAGAAATCGATTTTTGGTTTGTTCACCAACTAGACAATAAAAATTATAATGATGGTTATAATAACAAAAATTCCTGAAAATTATTACAGTTTTTCTTTATCAACGTGAATTGTTGCCATTTGTCAGGTGATACTCTCCTTTTGTTCCAAACATTTCAAACAGTTTTTATGTAAGCATTTTTTTATCCGGTGACCCCGTAGTTAAGTAAATTGCTCTGGATTACAGAAGTTTGTTTCCCATTCTGCCTAATGGAAAACAGCATCTTCTAAGAGAGCACGCAGCTGCCCTCACTGGGATGCAGTCTGGGCTCCCTTGATTGTCCTTAGTCTATCCTTTTGTTGCTCTGTCACTTTGCAGAAGTTCTTAAATACCTACTCTTCAGCAATTTCAATATCTGCCTTGTCAACAACCCGGTAATGGAGTAATTTTCTCCTTACTCCCTCATCTTTCACACATGCTGAATGAATGTATATCTTACAGAGTGAAATAACATTAACGTGAGAGGCTGCTGCATCCCTCCCTCCCTCCCTCCCTGCTCAGTACACCCCCCTGAATGCTCTAGGGCAAGGCACTTCCAGAAATGTTGGTTCAGATGTCATCAGCCAGAAAAGGCAACTGATCCCACACAACCAGAGTCAGTATGCTGACAGCCACGTTTTTGGCAATAGGCGATTGACACTACCACTTCCTCAGGCCGTTTTGTGAATCTGCTCACCCTGTGCCCCTGCTAATTCTCTCTGGATGAAACCAGAGTTAACAGTTTCAGGATGACTAAAGCAGCATTTCCCAGTCACCCTCGTCCACTTTACTGCTGAGCTAACTCCTTTGTGCATCTTGTTTCTTTATCATGTCTCTCCATTCTTTCTTCCTCCTCTGTATATTCCATTTTCCTGGCTACATTCTTCCACATAGATGTGCTCTTTTGAGTTGCCTGTACACCCCTTCTTTCCAATGTGACTCTACTCTTTTCTTTGAAGTTCCATTTCTATGGTCCAAGTCACTAGGACACACAGCTCTTCGTGGTTGTGTCATTGTACCTGAGAGGTCACCAAATGAATGACTTCAGGGATAGGAAACATGCTGTGTAGGCCACTTAGTTAAATTCAGCTTGGAAGAGCATTTTCCTGTCAAGACTGCACTGTTTTGCGTTTAGCTAGCATCATATCTGCCTGGCTCTGTGATGATAGCGTAGTAATTGTGCACTCAGTGGCTCTCTAGTGTTCTACTTAGACATGGAATCTGTGGGGAAGATGCAGCATGGCATATAATTCCTTCGCTTGTCTTTTCCAGAGTGGTCCTTGGGGAATGCGGTCACACAATTTCAGTGTACTAGTAAGAACAAGTCAAAGATACCACAAGGTTATCCCATTCAACTCTAGGTGTTCAGGTTCCCCAAACCTATCTCTGCTTCAGGTGTTTTGTAGTATTGTCTGAACTTACACAGTGTATGCAGAGCATCTTGTGACATTGCAGTGAATGAAGGATGTACACATAGTACCTAAATAGCTTTAAAAGATACGTTCTCTATTCTGCCTGCTCATTCCCTACACACACGCTGAGAAACATGCAACTCAGCAGTCACTCTGCATGTGTTCAGGTGCTGCACTCATGAACAATGAGATACTTACCACCAGTTGGCAATACAAAGTTGGCTTTGTACTTTGAACTGAGACTTTCCAATAATTTTCTGAATTGTCTTTAAAATGTTGTGTTAAAATTGGTTCTAAATTTGGGCTTAGGAGATCACAGGTAAAACATCTATTTGAGCTCACAGTTACTATGTGGTTTTGGAAAACAAAACAAAACAAAGGATCTATTTGAAAATATTCTCCTTTAATCTGTGTCAGCAGTAAGGGATCAATACCAAGTTGTACAAGCAGAACCATTATCTTGCTGTGGATGTATAAACCAATCTTGCAGTGACACTCTCCCTTCTAGAGCATATATTAAGGATGTTAAAGGTGAGCAAGCAGAGCTCAAGTCTGCTAGACTTTCTCTATTCATTTCATTAATTAGCTCCTCTAAGCTGAGATTATTTTTCTTTTTTATTTGAACAGAACCACAACTATAGGGTATATTTTATAGTATGTGCTATAAGAATGAATGAATCGAATTAAACATTTGTTTCACTTTCTTAGCTTTCTAGGTACCCTAACCACCAATCTATTTTAAAGGAGATTACCAAGCTCGAGGTGAGAATTTTACTGAATAATGCAGATTTCCTTTATTCCCTTGGTGTTAAGTGTCCAGGGCTTCTTAGTCTTTTGGATTTGGAAGCTTTAGTTTTACTGGCTGGAGGAATACAGTTTGATTTAACAGGTTTTACACAGCCTCACTTCTATATGGCATTGAGAGGATTGGAGTCTTAAATTTATAAATGTGCACCATTTCTGTGGGAAGCAGATTTGGGATGCACTTTTTTTCTGGCAAAAGTATGCCTGTCCGCTTTTCACATACCTCATGTATAAACTGTGGATATGCCTTAAATGGGGTAAAAAAAAAAGGACAGATTTTTAAATACAAGAACAAAACACATAGAAGGAGCTTTAGACTTCATTTGGTATTTCCCTTATTTGTTGTACAACTCAAATAATGACATGAAATCATTTAGCAGTCTGCGATTACTGCAAACAATGGAAAGAAATTGTTTATCTGCTTTTTTTTCCCAATGAAATGTGAATTCTGTGCAGTTGACTACTCTGATGTTAACAGCCATGAAATCACTTCTCCCTTAGTTTGTTCAAGGGAAAATTTTCTGGTTTAAAATTTCAGCTTTTTTCCCCCAGTTTAAAAATAATATATATTTGATAAATTTATAACCAGTTAACAGTTTTTAATTCAACAGGAACAAAACCAACAGAAATAATTTGCGTGATATTTAATGATTGCTGCTGTGCCTGAAGATTCTGCCTCAGTCTCTTTCCTCATCTCCCTCTTTCCTGTGCCCTGTCTCTGTTAAAGGCCAGAAGCAGATGCTGAGGGAAGAGAGAAAATGCAGGCAAGCACAGGTGTTATTTACCCCCACAGATTCCCTCCTGCCTCTGCTGCTTGCTGTTTTCACCATTCTCCCCTTTGGGAGCTCCCTTGCAGAATTAATGCTGCACACTGCAATGTCTCTCCCTCTCCTTCAAAATGCAGTCACCTATGAATTCTCTTCCATAATTGGACAATTTTAGTGGCCCCAAATGAGACAAATGTAGTTTTATGAGGTTGATCTGGTTAGCACTCATGAATTTACTCCTGGGATGTTTCTAGTATCTTGATAGGATCTGATGACCATTAGGAGGAGTATTTGTTGCTTGGACAGATTTGCCAGGCATGGTAGTGACACAGATCCTAGCTAGATGCTCTGAATGCTCATCTCCCTTTTGTTTAAAGTATTTAGCCAACTCGATTCTACTACTGAAGAAAATTGAAAATGCACCAATTCCCTGTTATCAAATGAAGACGAATGCATTTGCTTGTCATGAGGCAAAAAACTTCAAGCAGGGTGTTACTGTAAGCCAGTGCTGGTAGCAGACCACAGGAAAGCCTTCTTCCTCTATCATTTTTATCTCTTTCTCTATGTTAGTTCCACTTATGAAAGAGACAGTGAAAGAAAATGGGGTTGGGGAAGGTGGTGGTGGTGGTGGTGAGCATTTCAATGGATGCACCATAGGCCTTGCTGCAGTAACCAATATGTGTGATCCTTCAGAGTGGGAGTTGCACTCTGGCCAAAGGTACGTCAGGGTGAACAGAGCTCCTTGTTAGACTCTTTTTGTTACATTCAGACTTAGAGCTCCCGCTCTATGTCTGAATGTCAGTGTATGTAGATCTGAGGCACACCTGAGGCCCAGAATCTGCACGGAGACTTGGAACTAGCAGATACGATCTCCAGTTCACTGCAATGGAATTTGCAAGGGAAGTAGCAAAGGGTGGCTTAGACTCATCTTGTACTAAGTATGTGCTGCCAAGGGAGGAATGGAGGGCAAGTATTTCTGTCTTTAAGCCAAGAGATTATGTCCTGGCTAACTGCATTTAATCTAAGTTCAGCATTGCTTAAAATGGCAAAAGTCCCTTTGTACCAGGGAGATGGTATTGTATCTCCTGGTACATATCTAATCAAACTGCTAGGTCCCTTGTTTTTTGTTTCAAATTGGTAATGAAATCAAAGCATATGCTGGGCCTATCCAGGGAGTGGCTTAGTTTGTGTAGCTGAAGAACAATCACAAGACAATTTTCTAAAAACAATAGGAGATGAAAAAGGAAGTTTAAACCACTTCCCAGTTGAGAAAACACAATTGTGCTGATTCACATCTGTACAGAATGATAGGGTTTTTTCTTTTGCCCAGTTGTTCTCAGATTGCCAAGACTGTATTAATATGAGAGTGCAATAGGACACTCCCAGATGTAAACCAGTAATAAAAGACAAATTCTTTAACTATAATTATCTCTTCAAGTTTCGTCTTAGGTTTCAGTTTTTAGCTTCCCTTCCTGCCATTATACAAATACACTGGTGTTATTCAATGATGCCTGGGCAGAAATACCACATTTACTGGTGCACCACAAATTCTGAAAGGGTATATCAACAATAGCGTAGATACCATTCGTAGTTCAGAAATTCACCCTGTGCAGGATGTGAATGTTTTACTGAGATCACCTGTTAGCTAGGTAAATTGAAAACTGCAACTGTGAACAAAGAGGGGGACATTATGGTCTTCGTAAGTTAGCTCTTGAGTCCTTCGTAAAAGCAACTGCTGGACAGCCCTTGCCCTTTTAACCTACGGAGGTATGTCACAAAAAGAGAGTTCAAGATATAATAAAAGTAGCACTTTCTGTATGAGATATACCCTCCATAAAAGAGGAACTTCAGACATTTTTCCCATGCAATTTCATAATGTTGAATAAGATGAAAAAAATATTCAAATACATCTGACTATATAAAGTAACTGAGACGATATATGAGCTTTTAAGAAGAATTAATTGACTGCTTAGGATTCAATGTGTTAGGAAGGAAATGCAGTGACCTACATTGTGATTTGCCTTTGTTGAAATAAAAAGTAAATCTCCTGTTCACTCTACAGGGCACTATTATTTAGTTTGATTGAAGCACTTGCTGAGCTCCTGGTATTCCTGGCGCAGTACTGAGAAACAGTAAAGAACAAGAATGCAAAGTGTGTCCTGTTTGCCAGAAATGGCAAGACTCTGACAGGAGTCCTGAGGAACAGCTGAGTTACTTCAGCAATGGTGATTGTCTCCATGGAGGACAAAGTATCTCTTGAATATCCTCCGAGTAAGAGAGCCTCTTCTTCTATAGACACTCTCTTGATCAGCTCCCATGTTTTGCACACTCATTTAAGTAGGAATTAAGCCACTCTTCCCTAGCTAACAGAACATAATCTCATAATAATGGCTGTTACTCTGCACAGGTCTCAGAGAGTCTAGGATTAATACTGTAGTGCAGTTTACTGAGTCACTGCATAGTCCTTTGACTTTTGAGCAACCATTTTGGGATGTAAGAATGGACGCCGACCAGTGTGATCCTGTCCCTAAATGAGTCCTCTCTGTCTGCTACGTGCTTTCACGGTAGGACAGGTGCATTTGGCTTTCTCTCAGTACAGTGGGAATGTGGGAAGAAGAGTGGCAGAACATACTGAAGTGTGCAGGACAACATTAAGGGAATCTGCTTCCAGTCAAAAAGACCAGAAAAAATAGACTGTCATGTAAACAGGCCCAGTGTGTAAAGCTTTAAAGTGGTTACTGGCTGTCATTAATATTCTAACTTTAGCTTAATGGTTCCTTATTTTTCACTGAAAGTCAGGATTATTTTCACAGATGGATCATGGAAGTAATTATTTGTAAAAAAACAGCTCTTGGACTTCTCATTCCTTACTGGGAATTCAAGTTCTTAAAGATGTAATTTTGGGATGGGAGTTTCTGATTTTATTCAAACTACCAAGAAAATTAGAAAAAATCTGAATTATTTGTTCATCTCTTTCTGAAAAAATCAGGTTTTATAGCTTACTACTCTACTATTTCTACAGCTGTGAGTTTTTAAATAGCCTTACATGCTTTGTGCTTGACTTGCACCTCATTGCATGTGCTAGCAATCTGCATGGATGCTAATTAAAAGAAATACAAACTGTGACCTCTCCATTTAGATCTTTGTTTGCATGTGTGTATATGCCTCTGATTTTTTTTTTAAAGATAGATGTTAATTATTTTAAATTGGTTAAAAATTAAAATTTCTTCATGTGAAGAAAATTTCTTCATCAGGCTTTTAAAATGAGTTTTCTCACCTCTTATTGTTTACTTTTTCCATTATACCATGACTGCAGAGATGTGGAAGCAAAAGGGAGTAGGAGAGCTCAGAAATTAAGCAACAAAAAGTGAAGAGTACCAAAATGATTGAGTTTAAGTATTTAAATTGTAAATAATTCTATTGTAACTTTAAGTAAAATATTCAATTTAAATTTTAAATTAAATAATAATATCTTGACACTTTTTGACAAGTTCTTAATAATGTGCATATAGTATTTAAAAGGATTATTTTAAAATAGCACTGTTTTGACACTTATTTGAATTGTATCAGTGAGCATCAGAACATCTGAGCAATTAGTGAAAATCTACAGAGACTGGAAGATGTCTGGAATAGTCCTTCCTAAGAAACAGATTTGAAAGCCATTGTATTGGTTTCCATGGGGAATAGCAACAAAAATACTGGCAGTGAACCTATTGGGGGAGTTTATGGCAAACATAACTCCCCTGTCTTTTTTTTCAGGTTTTAAAAAAATCTATTTTAGAGTAATTTCAAAAGCCAAGCATAAAAATACACATTTCGTGCATGCATAAATAAAAGAAACACTTTGCATTTAATTTAAGCTACCTAAAAAGAGTTCAACAGTCACTGCAGGAAATTCAGAGTTTGTAAAGCTGCTACTTTTTTTTGTAGGTGTTTGAGGGTGAACATGAATCAGATTATGCAGCAGAAAATAAAAGTCTTCAGTAATTTGCAATATTTCATTCAGAAAATGGGTTTTTTGTTCATGTCAATAGGAATTACAGTAAATCTACAAGATGTGTAACATTATAACCCTGCAATATTATACAAACTTGTATATTATTATACCAAATACTCAGAATAAAAGATCAGGTGTATTGTTAGTTATGGCTCTTCACTCAGCACACACTATTTGTGTTTAAATGCTGCCAGACTGTACAATCCTGAGGCATAAATAGGGCCAAATTTAAGATACAGCTTTTGCAAAATGAAGATTTGGGAATATTTTATTTTTCCAGGAGTTCTGTAGAATTTGGAGGAGCCAGAATATCCTCTGGCAACTTAGGTTCCTCCTGACATGGAAATGACGTCATTGGCTTGAGTCCTCAGAGAGATTCAGTACTCCAAGCTCTACTACTCCTGAGATTCCTTTACAGATACCAGCTGTGCAGAGAGCCGGGAAAACAGTCTAGGACAACTTGAGTCCTTCTTTTGCTTGGAAATACATGTCTGTCTGGGAAGATACATACATATTACAGATGTTAATCAAGGTTTTAAGTGCAAAAGGCTATTTGCTGGACCCTTTGAAGGTTTGCAATATGTGTGTTTTTTTATGTATCTCTGTGCTTCATCGTGTGGGCAATCTTCTTCCTTTCTGGACCGAATTCCTTCAAAATGAACAGAGCTGTCACTAGCCTTACTTCCCCTTTTCTTCCCCAGTGTTTATTCAACCTAACAAGTCCGGTACAATTTGAGTTGAAAGTTGGGGAGTGTTCTTGTGAGTCACTTGGTCTCTGGTCACAGACAAACTTCATCTAGACCCCAGGAGTGAAAATCAACAGTTGTTGATCTTTTCAGGAGTCAGAAAGTTCTGCACCTTTTCCTGGGTAAAATGGGTGTTCTGTATGTGATGTTGTGCTATTTCAAAGAGAACATGTTTTTGTAATCTCATATAATTGTAGTATTGGCCAGCTAGCCCATATCTAGCTGTTAATTTGTGTGGTATTAGGGTAGAATGTTTTATGAGGGTCTTTCAATATGGTAGCCTGAAAATAATTGCTGAAATGTATAGTTAATAAAATTATATGGTTTTGTGTGTTGTGTGCTTATTGTAGAAGAAGCTTTTCTTTTTTTTTACTAAATAGGAAGATATAATTTTGCCAGTGAAATTCTCTGGTTTAAAATAGGATTTTTAATTACCATTATTAAAACTGCTGGCATACATTTGGCTCTTATGAAGGTCGTCCAAACGAACAGTTCTGTAGAGCAGGGCAGTGCAGGTATTGTCCATGGCACTACCCATCCTATTTGTACCTCACCCTTGTTGGGAAAAGCTGTCAGTCAGTAAGGGGCTCTCGCAAACATTGAAACCTCAGAGTAATGGAGCTTATTCAAACAGCCCCCAAAATTTGCAACTGAATAGTAGCTTTGAGGGAGATGCTAAGGAGGCTCCAGCTCAGCAACAGAGAGGTTCACAATTTTTTAGGGAGTTCATCCTATCTAAGCAACAGAACTAGAGTAACCTAAGCTCACTCATTATTTACGCAGGACCAACATCCTTGGAGACAACTGTGTATGTATGTATGAACACGCACTTATAATGGTAATATCAAGTCCAAACCTTTTGAGTTTGGATAACAAGATTGTTTTTCTTACCCAGCTAGTGTGATACACTAGTGAATAACCTCTCCTATTATAGCATAGATTCCCATGCTTGCTCTAAAACTCCTTGACAATATTGCTCTTAAAAGCCTCCAACTACCCAGTTGGAGTGTCTGAGCGGGAAGGCAGTTGACTCCTCAGTAGAAAGAGCAAGCCTCTTTCAGGAGGTGATTCCAACTTCGAGGAGGTTGAATTGCCCATAGATAAGTCTCTCTCTTGTCACTGCTTTTTAAAAGTCTCCCTTTTCAAATGACTCTTTTTGTAGTAAAAACAGAAATAGAGCAATTGAACAGTCTGAGCTTTAATCATAATGGTTTTCTGTTTGGACAAATGTTGGGCTGTAGGTACAAAAATGCTGTTAGCGAGGATTTTCTTGCTATTTTCTAAGTCCGTGAGAGACTTTTCTCTCTCGCAGAAGAGGTAGCAGCGAATGTAAACAACCAAGCCACCTGCAACCTTGAAAAATCTTGTTTATGGTATAGTAGAAAAATATTTTGACAATGGATGTTTTGGGATTTTGGCCAGTCACCCCCAAGGGGTGGCTGGTCCTTTGTCCAATTAGACTATGAAGAAAAAAGTCTATAAAAGAGTTTGTAAAATAATTAAATAAATCAATCTTGCTGCACAATTCCTGCCTGCTGAATCTTCTCCTCCTCCTCCTCCCTATGGCTGCGGGACACGGTGATATACCGTAGGAACCAGGCCTGCGGTAATATTGGGGTTTTAGGAACTCTCCTGGGTTTTTTTTCCTGTTAAAGCAGTTTTCCCCATACATGTTGCTAGGGGAACAAATGGCTGGGTATTTAAGAAAAACAAAAGAGCTGGCTACTCTTTTGTTTCACCTGGGTGTGTGGGCAGTTGGTCTCCGGCGTTTGGACAGAGAGGGAGGCTGCTTTCTTTGGCTGCTTCTCCTTCTGCTGGAGAAGCCCCGGGATCCCAAGCCCGCTTTCCCTGCCCCGCTCGAAGCCGCGCTGTGGCCGCCCTGCCCCGCCACTGCTTCGAGCCTTCGCTGCGTTGTAGCCGTGCTCGCCCTGCCTGCCCAGACCTCCGGGGGGTTCCCTGTTTGGATACATCTCATCTGCCACCCGAGATTTGTGCTTGTCCCTGCCGCTCCAGCCTGCTGTTCCAGCCTGCTGTTCCCGAGGGTCCGGCCGGACACCGGGATCGGCTGCCCAGGCGTTTGTGAAGCCTTTGTCCCATCCCTTCCCGGGATCCCGGGGCACCGGTGCCGCGTGCTCCCCGAGCTCGCTCCGGAGCGCCCCCTGCAGCCGCGGGGGAACCATCGCACCTGCCCTGCTCACCGGGAGCCGCCAGCGCCCCTGCCGGCTGCGAGCGGAACTGCACCCGAGGGGAAAGGGCCCGACAGCCGAGAAGGCTGGCACTGGGTTTGTGATTGTTTGCTGTTACTGCCAGAGTTATTGCTGTTTGTTTGACTGGTTATACACATATAGATATATAACAGTAAAGAACTGTTATTCCTATTTCCCACATCTTTGCCTAAAAGCCCCCTTGATTTCAAAATTATAATAACTCGGAGGGAAGGGGGTTGCATCTGCCATTCCAAGGGAGGCTTCTGCCTTCCTTAGCAGACACCTGTCTTTCAAACCAAGGCAACAAATCACTTGTCATGTGCGCATTTCATTTTACTTTTTGTTTTTCTGCTGTGTTTTCTTATTTATAAGTAATGCATGATGTTCTCAAAAGGGTAATGTTCAAAGTGTGAAGAAATTTCAGTTTCTTGGATGAAAGATCTTATATAATAGTAAAGGATTGTATTTAGCAGTTAATAAAATCTACAGTTAGACAGGAAAACAACTTTATTTAACCTTTTGTTTGTGCAGTTTCATATAGCTATTTTAAAGGGAGCTTCTTCGCCATTGATTATATCTGAATCTGATCAAATCCCAAGTGGTGACCAAGCTATGAACACCTATGTTTTCATTCTTTTCCTAGTTGCATCTTAGCTTTCCAAACTTCTGTGATCTGAAAACTGAAGATGTAATTCTCTAAGTAAAAGAACTTTCAGTTCCCATGTGGTCTGGAAACTGTGCAGTATTTCAGCCTATTCGCAAGACACTTAGAAAAATATTCAAAACCCCAGTAAAATTTATTTTTATGATCTGCTCACTGTCTTCACATCAGCCTTAGTTCTCAAATTCTCAGCTCATGCAGTAAGTCCTGCTGTCCTTACATTCACTCTGTCCAAATTGGCCAAATTGCTACTCACAGCAATGATCCTTCTGCTTGCAGAAAGGCTGAGGGACAGTGTCAAAGCCATGAGAGAGGTCTGGTTTGCAATGACATTTTTATGGACTGTGGCACTTTATGACAGTAAGTCACATTGCTTGGGCTCTCCAGATGTGTGCAGATGTGTATTCTGCATTCTTGCATATATTTGTATGGCAATTTAACTGGGTTGCAGTAAGTTTGTAGTGAGATTGTTGTCATTGTTGCTTAGGTGATATACTGTATCTCTCTGCAAACCCCAGTACTTCAGGAAGCCTAGATTTCCCTTGACTGAGGTTCTAGGACTAGGGAAAAAAAGAATAATAGTACTGAGGAATGCTTGAGTACTGGTTTAGATCAGTGCAATGTACTTTAATTTTCTGGTCTAATCCAGGAGAGGGAGCTAACTTTCTAGCCATTACATCTGGCACACTGCACTGGAGTAGTTTTTTTCATAGCTGATATCCCATGTCCGAATGATTATTCACATATGCTGTCCCTGAAGGAGAGTCATCTTGGGAGTGCAAAACCACCCTCTCAAAACATTGGTTAGCTCTGTTCAGTGCAGTAAATATAATTACATGACATATTCTTGACAGGGGAGTATTTATTGTTAATGTATTTTACTATAATTTAAACACTGTTGCACATTGTTTGCTCTCTTCGCCCACTCTTCTGCCTTTCGCCTATTAAGGAATATTAAGAGGATCTGAATTTCATAGTTTCTCCACTGCAGCAAATGTTGCTTTCTATGGCACTGTGGGAAAGCAGGGCAGCAAACACTTCTCAGCACTGCAAGCACGTGTGTTTGCAATCTCCTGTGCTTGTAGCCTGCTGCCAGCCTTGGTTGGTGTCCCAGGCACAGAGTGAATTGTGCATGAAACAAGGAGCAATCACACCAGTTCCTTCCAGTGAAGGAAGCTGGGAAGCAGCGTATGGAGCCCAGCTAAAGGAGCACGTCCGTTCCACTGGGCCCCCGTGCCCTGCGCCTCTTCACAAACTCCTGCCTGCAAAGCTGCTGTCTTGGTCGGCTGTAACTGCAGCACTAAGACTGGGCTGACACAGGACAAAAACAATTCCTATTTGTTGAAATAAGTTAATGAGTTAGAGAGGAGCACAAAAGAAAGAAGGGAGACAGGCCTGGGTATTTTATGGGTCCACAGAGGGGAAATACCCAGGCAATTGTGGAGAACATCTGCCTGTGGGCTGTCCTGGGGAGTCCTTGGCCCCAGGCATGTGCCTGTGCTCATGAACCTCCCACAGCCACATGTCCCAAAAAAATGGGAATGCAGGAGGCTGACCTTGCTGTTTGGGTGCGTCGGGGCACTCTGCCGGGTGCTGGCCCAGGCACTTATCTCTGGCCTTGGTACCACAGTTCCCTCCTGGGCCAGGAATACCCGCTGAGTCAGCAATCCCGTGGTTGTCTTTCTCTCTCTTCTCTTTCTCCCTCTTCTCTTTCTCCCTTACTGCTCTCCTTGTTCTTCCCCCGATTCCTGTCTCTCACACGCAAGTTTTAAGCTTTAATTGTTAAACAGAGGACTTTGAAAATCCACTATGTATTTAATAGAAAAGTTCAGAGAGTAGAAAGAAAATGAAAAGAAAGCTAAAGCACTGGGGGTTTTTTTGGTGTGTTTCTGGGTCACTTGATGAGTTTTATAACTTTGTGATTTTGGGTGCTTGAGGTTGGAGAAAATTTGAACTGAGAGGAGCAGCTCTGAAACACTCTCTTTTCTCTCTGCACAGAGCCCAGCATCTCTGAAGGCATAAGCAACTGAGTGCAGAGCAGATGGAATCATTTTTCTCTGTTAGTTATTTTAATACAAAGGAACATGGGGAAATTAATATGGAAAATTTAAAAAAAATCATCAATTTACCACATATTTAAATTGAACAGATCATAACAGTTCCAGTGAAAGGGAAAGAACTTACTAAGCCTTTGAACATTTTTCATGTTTGTTTCACAATAGGCTGATGTTAGTGAACAAGTAAAACCAAAGACAAGAGAAATTCTCCATGTCATGTTATCTAGCAATAAATTTTGATCCAGTTAATGAGGAATAAGATAACACTTAAATAAGTAGGTAAAAGCAAGCCAGTTTCTCAGCTGGGGGCTTGAATATGGCAGTGTAGTATATTGGCACAGATGTGTGCATAAATTACATTGATAGTGTAAGCTTGAGATATCTATGGTGAGAAAATAAAAAGGAGAGATATCAGTGATGTCCATATCTTGAAATGATCCACCTTGTGACAGTAGCCAGGTCAAAAACACATCCTGTGTCACTGGCAAATACTCAGTAATGCTGTAATAGTCCTCTTGAAAAGTGTAGCCATGAAGATTGGCCTTTTAAAACTTAGTGGACATAATTGCAGCAAACAGTTTATTGAGCTATGTAGACCACTTTTTCTATTATTTTTTGGAATTATTTATTTGGAATTAATGAATAGGGTGTGCAAGTGTATTTCCACCTTGGGAACTATCTGCCATGGTTATTACTTTAGAATTCACCTTTCACACTCTGTAATTAGCTAAATAACTCAAGTGGGTTTTTTTAGCTGCAAGTGGATGTCTCCCATATTTATGGTTTTCAAGAAGGCTGGACATATACTGAAGTGAACACATTTTGCCTGAGTGATCATGCAAATTTCAGAGTAACATATATTTAAATTAGAAGAGCAGACTAAAGAAACCAGCCTCTCGTGTTTACTGCTGTGACTTTTCATGTACAACTATAGATAGGGGATGTTTGCTGATCGTCAGTGCAGGTGTTCTTTATGATACAAACCAGAACAATTCCTCCTCCAGTTAGAATTTCACAATTTGCAAATACTTTATCATCTGTTACTGCATCTGTTTTGTGAAGCCAACATTATTACCCAGTTAATTGTTGGTCATGTTATGTTGAAGTTTGCGATAGACATCCGTTGCTGTGGAGCTTTTTTTCCAAGTGATTAATAGTAACAAAAATTGTTTATTAATAGAGCATAACTGTCTGAACTGTCGAATACTGGAAATGCATGACCACCAGTGCCATTGCATGGCATAGTGACTGGTTTGAGCAAGGTAGCAGAGCCTGGCCCAGGTTCGTGAGTGTCATTGCCTCAGTATTCTGCCCACTACAGCACAGCCATAAGGCTAAATGGATATTTTCTCGACTATTCGCAGTCACATAACTGGCCCTTTAAATTAGGCAATAGGATTCCAGACACCAGTTATGGCAAAAACGCACAATATTCATCTCCATTATCTCTGTTATTTAAGGCTTTCAGAAAACCACTAACCTTCACTCCTACACTCAAACAAGCACACACTAGCACACAGAGTTAAGCCAACTTTTTAACTCCCAGTCATTAAGGATGTCAAAACATTCTGATATACGATATAAACTTATTATGACTGGATTTTATTTTTATTAATGTAAGGGCTAGGTTGTGAAGAAGAGAAGATTTTTTAAGCCTCTTACTCCTTGGAGACAATGTGATTTGGTGGTTTAACATTGTAACATTTTAAAGGGCTTGTTAAGCCCTAATCGGAGCACATTAAGCACTAACATTTTTAAAGTGCATAATAAGACAGAAACATTTTAATAGCATATTAACCTGTAACATAAACCCAAAACAGTCACAGTGTTGTCTTTTTCCTTGTGTTTTTCCTATAACAAGTTCTAACGTGTAACTGATACTTTTAACAACTATTAGAAAGTTGAGGGTTTCTTGGTGTTCTTCCTGTTTAAAAAAGAAAAAAAAAAGTCAGGACATTTCTGTATAAGAAATTTCATTTAGAGTGAAATTTTAAAATTAATGCAGAAAAATTTGCTTTAAGAGTTGCCATAGCTAAATGCTAACAAATAAAGTAAACTGCTAGGGAAAAGGTTTGGTTTCAGTAAAACAATGTTTTGTACTGGTAAAATGTTTTTGCTTGAGAAGTTTTACTCAGATCTGATAATTTTGGAGTTTTTTGTCAACAAGAATTGTGGAATGGGCTCTTGCCAGTGGAAAAAGTTCACTGAACATCTGTGGGGGGATTTTTTTATTTATTTAGTTCGTTTTCTGTATAGTTTTGTGCATGTGATTCCAGAAAAGAGGTAGGAATTCATTGATACTGGGGCCCAGCAATTTCCTTTAAGAAAAATTTTCTTAAAAGGAAAATACAGTGTAGCCTGTGAGCGTCTCTTCTTAATTGGTTTGGAACCTCTTGATGAGTGATTCCAGGCTCACCTTCCCTCCAGGGAGTTGAGTGCACCACTTCTGCACTTCCCAGCCCCTCCCAGGTTATGGTAAGGCATCTGAGCCACCTTTTGGACACCTGTCTTTGCTGTGGTATTTGGGGGAAGTTGTGGCTCAGTCATTTCATCTTAGGTTTGATTGCAGCTGCTCCTGCTTTCCTATAGTGGCTGTGACCCCGACACCTTCCACAGTGGTGGCAGGAAGAATGCCTGTGGAAAAGGGTTTATAAAATTACTTTGGAGACAGCTGAGTGAAGCTGAGTCAGAGCTATCCATGTAGTACTTGACTGAGAGGGAGCTATAGGTTCCCTTGATGTGGACAGTCACAATAATGTTGAAATACACTTGGAGTTTTGGTCCATAAGCTGTTGTATCTGTGCAATTGCCTCTGCATTGCACACCTGTTACCATGAGAGGCCAAGGCACCTCAATTCAGTGGCCTGAAGCTGAACACCTCTTCGAAGTTGTCGATTACTGTGCTGTTGCTGCAGCGCAGTACTGCCTCTCCATGGCTGCCTGGATGGCGGGCAGTGAGCAGGCTTTGGACATCGGCTCCAGGCTGGCTCTGGACAGGTAAAGAGTCCTACAGTAGCTCTATCTGGAGAACTGGCAAATGTTTGCTCTTCATAGAAAATGCTCCCACTCTGACAGGGCAGCTTCTGGAGTAAAATGTTTTTTGGTGTGAGGAGGGCTGCCTCAGGGACCTTCAAAGCGAGCACAGGGCCCCACAGTATGTGCACAGCAGGGCCTTGACTTCCATGTGGATTTTTCTCCAGCAGCTGGGGAAAAGCTGTGCAATGCAAGAGCAGCAAGGGCCTTGTCTGCAAGTGGACCATGTTCAGATCGAATTAATTGTAAAAAAAACCCTAAGGGACAAGTATGGATTTTGCCTTGTGTCTGGGCACTGTTACTCTGATACAAAAATGACTTTTTGTTTGTTTCCTTGTCTGTTTGTTTATTTATCCCATGCAGTAGTTGGAAGTAGTTAAAATAAAACATAAAACCCCATGCTTGTTCTGGAATAAGAGTGATTACAGAGAGAAAGAAATAATTCTAATGTAACTACAGAGGTTTAACTACACCAGTGTAATTGTACCGTGTAGCTAGGAGAGCATTTCTGTGGGGGCAAGCTCCAGTCACAGAGACAAAATCTTAAAACATTGTAGACCTCATCCATAGAAATAACTCTGTGTAGTCTCAGGCCAATGATTCTTTACTTTCAGTAAATAACTTGAGTCAATAAAAGGACAAGGTTTCATATTTGCATGAACTGTATTCTGGCATCAACATGACTTATGTCCTGCAAAACATGGGATATCTGAGGTGGATGAAGCAGGGCTGAGGATGGGTTGCTATACTGATGCTGTTGTAGCCATGATTTGGGGAATGATGCACAGGATGTTCTTCAGGTCTTTACTTCTATGACAAGCAGAGGAACAGAGAGGGAAACAGTACAAAACACCTGCCCAGAGAGTTACACCTGAGACTATGTCTAGGAAGGTCAGGCTCTCCATTCTGTTTCTCCCCAAAACCTTTCCTCAAACCTGTCAGTTTTGTCTATATTTAAAAAACAAACCAAAACAGAAAAAAACAAGCAAACAAACAAACACCCAACACATCTTAGTCTTACTTTGTCTATGGCTTCCTTGTGAGATTCAAATATTGAAGTTTAGAATAATCTGGCTGGGAACTACCAGCCTCATGTTCCCTGGTGCAAGGTAGGTCTTTGGTTGCACAGATTAATCTATGTATCTGTTCTGCTGCTCATGCTATCCTGCCAGGGGAGAAGGAAGATTGGTGTGTCATAAGAGACTCTCTTCTCCACTGAGTCTTGTTTGGCACAGGTTCACCTATGTTAGTGGCATCTCAAGAAAATGCCAAATAGGCAACTTGTCTCAGCAAGGATCAGCACTGACAGATGGCTAAAGGGAACTGATGAGGGAGTGGCATGCTGACTTCCTAAGTGGCACTTCTAAAATGTGAAAAAAATCTGCACTACAGATTCTCCCTCTGTCCTTATAATTTATTCGTTTTTGCTTTGAAGTAGTGTCAGTGTTCAGCAGTGGATATTATCTTCATGTCTCTGGAAAGGAGCCGTGTCATTCCAGAATCACAGAATGGTTGCAGTAGGAAGGGAACTGTGAAGGTCATCTTGTACAAGCACTCTACTCAAGCAGGGTCACCTAGAAGAGGTTTCCCCGGTATATGTCTAGACATCTGTTGAATATCTCTGAGGATGGAGATTCCACAACCTCACTGGGTAGCCTGTTACATTTTATGAATATCTGATCCTACCCTGTCTTCTGACAGCAGCTTAGTGCACAATTTGTTTTCACACCAACAGCCACAGTTCATCTAATTGCTGTGACCTGGTGGCCAGAAGGATGGCGTTCTTCATATTGGCATTAACCAATGGCAGCATTACACTGCTGCTACTCACCTTTCCTCATGTGAGCATGCTTTTTAAAGCACATGTGTTTTTCCCAATTACCTTCTATTTTTAGGGAAAATATCTCACCTATTCTAGGATGGCATTAGTAGACTAATTCTGGAGGTCACCAAATACTTGTAGACCATATTTGTCTGGTGGTAGGACTGCTTTAGTGGCTTACTCTGTAGCCAAAACCTCAAAGGATGAAGCATACAGATTCTAGATTCTCTGGCATCTTAATTTAGCATGTTATATGTGTGAATACCAAGCAATTTACCTTACTTCATGGTTCCTGAGAAATTGCATTTTTGGTGTAGAAGAAGACTTGGGATAGTCTAGGCAAAGATGATAATCTATAGACTAGGTGAAGTGTATTTATTTTAAAGGTGGAAGATTTGGTTGCCTGACACAGGGGAGAATCAGTTGTGAAAAAGTAATTGGGAGTTCCTGGGGAAAAAAAGCTAAAACAGGCAGAATATGAAATATTAGGAGAACCTGTTGGAAACCCCAGCTGCTTTCTATATGGTGTGTACCACACTGAGATCATAAAATTTCTAAGCTGCTAAGTTGAGTGGAGTACCTGGAGCTCTTTCAAAGGCCATAAAACCCCTGTAAGAAAATGCTGCAAGTGAGCTCTGTAGGGACTGTGAAATAGCATTGCACATGGTGTGTGTTACCTGGATTAACTGTACTCTTGAAGATAAACTAATCTTACCTTTTCATAGCACTTCTTATTTCAATAGGAGTATTTGTGGATGCTAAATGTTCAGTCTGTTTTGACAGGTATTGCTTCTATGTCACTACATAGTTACCTGCAGGTTACAGGTGCTGTTTTTATAGAATGCAATGGATATGTCTACCAGAGAAAAAAGCTCACACGTTTCTCTGCTTATGCACTGAACTGACTGGATATGAGTATAAACACAGTAGCACAGTACTAAGCCCATGCTTATATACCTGCCTCATCAGCAAGATTTATCATCTCAGATTCATGACTGGTGAAATGGCTTCTAAAGTTCAGGTAATGTCTGGCTAGCAAGGATAACCAGCAGAAAATTCTCATGCATGTTGATCTATGAAGACATCTCCTGTGGATCCAACACATTAGGAGGTTGGAGTAGTGTTACAGAGACAATATTTAGAGGCTTTTTTGTTTAAACACTAATTATTTTATTTAAAATATGAGAATGTGTTTTAGGGCATTTAATCAACTTGACTGCAAGAACTGATGAAAAAGGAAGACGTAATTAGAGAAGTTTTGCCAGATGTTTGTAAATTCTAAATTTTGAAAGTATACGTAAAATTGCCTTACAGAAATTTCTTCTGGAACCCAGTAGTTTTACTTAGCTTGGCACAGGCTTGAAAACTTTCAGTGGTGGAAATAAAATTGAGATATGATTACTTTTTAACAACATGTATATTTGCAACTTATTAGTATAAATAAAAAACACCCTTGGATAGTTCTTAAATTTGGCAAATGAATCAAGCTTTTACAGGCATCATTTACAGAGATGAAAGCATGTGGTCCAGGATAAAAAGCAAGGAGAGTGTGGCATGATATTAAATGGTGAAACTTACACACTGACTTACAAGCATATTTCACCAGGTTAAAGGGCTGGTTTGAATCTCTTCCTGTAGGCTAAAATATATTAAGGCCTTTGACAAAAAGAGCTGATGGGTAGAAATGGAAGCTCCTGATTTGTGTCAATACACATTTTATAAAAAGCGAGGAGTTTAGGTGAAGTATGCTCCTTTTCAAGCAGCATATACAATTGTAACAGCTTTTAAATAGAGTGCAAGTTCTCTTTTTTCTTGGAAAAAAAAGTTGATGTGAAATTGAAACCTACTTTCAGAGGCCTGCTGGGCTGGCAGGATGTCAAATTGTTTGGCTTGACTGTCTCTCTTTCACTCCCTTCACATTGTTTACAGACAACACCCTCAGCTCCAACTGACTTTATTTAAACACCAGCTAATTATGGGCCAGAGGATTTGGAAAAGGGCACCTTACTAAGAATCTCCATGTCCTAGACTGGTCAGGAATATACCTTGCTGCAGGAAAATCACAAAGTGCTGTCCTGAGCAAAGGGTGTGGGATGAGACAGAGAGAAAGGAGGTAGAAAGAGACCAAAAATGTTTTCAGACAAGTGCTTTCTGGCATCTGATTATGACTGGGAAAGTGGGTGATTCCCAGCTTTTCCTCAGGTTGTATACGCTGGTGTGAAAGGTCTTCTAGATAGAGGATATTTGCCAAACTCAAGGAGGAGGGAGTACTTCCCACAAGGCACTTCATAGTCAGAGTACATCAAAGCTGCACTGCCAACATGGATCTTAGTTGGATTCATAGCTCTGGTATCCCTGTAAGAGTTTCTTGATTTAGGTATCAGAGTGGTTTAGACCAAATTTTGCTAAAGTGTGTGCCTGTGTTAGACCAGATTTGCCTGTAATGTGTACTGGAACTTGTGTACCTTACAGTGAGACTAAATCGCTCAAGGGCCATTAGTCCTGCAATGACTTTGCCATGGTGTTCTTGGAAGACAAGCAAGTTCTCCTGCAGCTGGACCAGCTGTCTGGAAAGGAGTCCTAGAGCCTCCCAGCCCAGAATTCTATAAGATAGGACACAGGTAACTATGAAATCCAAAGGATATTTGTATGGTTTTGGAGGGGAGGGGCTCCCGTCGATGCTAAAGAGTGTGATGGAGCGTGGAAGCTTGTGGGAGATTCTTGGCCATTTACAGATTAAGAGTTATTGGGTCATATTTGGGGTTTGGACAAGACAATCTCCAGAGGTCCCTTCCAACCCTAACCATTCTGTGATTCTGTGAAATTTGACAATGCAGCCACCACGGAGGAGGCTAACCCAGGTGGAGGCTTTGTTTTGGTGTTAGCCAAAGAATTCTTGATATTCCTGAATTTCTAAAAAATATAATGCTTTCTCTAATTTTATAGCCTTCTCTTTGTTTTGGTTACATACCCTTTCTTGTCAAATGTAGTTGAAATAAATAATGTGATACAAAAGGTAACTGGGAGTCTGTCAGGCTTTTATCCTCTATTATCTATGTGATGTGGAGTTTTGCATATACAAAGATGATTAGTGACCAAGTGACCTGGATTTTGTACTTTATCCAGTACATTCACTCATCTTTGCACAGATTCATATGAGATTCTCTAATTTTTGGGGGAAAAAACCCCCACAAGACATTAAAAATTTATGCCAGGTAGTTCATCTGCTTAAAAAAATTACATGGAGGGAAAATAGAAGAGTTGGATCCTGTTCTGACTAAGCGAGTTTTCTTTGGGAACCTTATCTACCAAATGTACTTATCTGTTCTCAGGAATTACAATGTGGTTAGTTTACAGCCTATTATGCAAAGTTGCATGCAATGTGTTAATGATATTGGTAATTTAGTAACTATGTTCTGCACTAATTAGTAAAACTGAATATCATATTGCTCATCCTGGATCCCTTCCAACGCTGCTGCATATTTTTAAAGTGTGTTTTAGCTCTTCTCATTAAAGCATGTATGTACAAGCCAACATACCTTGTGAACTTCGGAAAGAAACTCAAAGCCCCCAGTGTTTTATTGTATCTGTCATATTAAGCAAGAAAATAATCTGGTGGTTTGATAAAGAGATTACTGTGGCAGGACATCTTCTGTGGGTTAGGGAATAGAACTGACTAGAATCCTTTTCCATCACCTGTCTTAAATGTAGGGTAAGGACAATGCTCTGTATTGGGAATACAGCTGAGAGAGAAGGTTTTGGCACAGTGAATCTAATTATACCCTCACATTTAAATGTTTTGGTTAGAGGTAGGCAAAATTGAAGGTTACACGCTGTAAAATCCCTGTCATGTTTATTCTCAGTGTTGTAATTTGCAACAATTTTTTTAAAATTAAGCATGCTTGTCTTCTGTGAAGTGATTGAATGGGAAAGATTTAATACTACAGTAAGAAAAAGCAGCTATTTGGAAATGGTCTTACCTCAATATTAGATATACAAATGTGTGTCAAATATGTATTGTGCTGAGTTCTCTCAAGGCCACTGTGAAATGCAGATGTGTTAGCACTTGAACATCTTTTGGGAAATGGATGGATGCTTCACTTAAAGAGCTAAGAAGAGACCTGTTGCTTTTCCCACAGAATATTAATTTAGACTCCCCACACTTTTATAAAGTACATAGTACAATCTAATGTAAGGATTGAACAGCCCTCTGGGAGGAGCCCTAGAAGCTGAGAGAAGACTTGAATTGATGTTTGAGATTAACAAACCCAACTGGATCACACAGAGACCTTGAAATACTTACAGTATCTGATGCCAGATCTTCATGTGATACATTCTGTACTCCAGTATACTAGCAGAGCCTTTGTGACCTCAGTGTGTAGTGATAGGCATAGGAAACCTACATCAGCTTCATTGGTTCTGAGCTAGTTGCTAGCACTCAGGTAGAGATTTGGAGGTGATATTAATTAATTCTGTAACAGTTTTGACTTCAGAGTTCAGGAGCACTTAAAAAATGAAATGTAATGCTCAAATTAGGTGGAGAGAAATAGAGAAAAAAATCTGTGGAACAGCTAAGAGACCCATCAGGAAAAGGAAATAATGAAGAGAATAAGGCCACAGAGTAGTCTGTCACTGAGCCCTAAGCAAGGCCATTCAGTGGGAACTTCACTGGGATGTTTCCTAGTGAAATCTGTGGCAGTTTTTCAGACAGTTTAGTAAATCCTTCCCCACCAATACTGGTATAACTCAGTCATGATTCACTCTTGAAGAGAAAAGCAAGCAGCTTTGTTGGAACTGATGCTGTTTTCACAGCAATCTTCTCATTGAGCTTTCATGGTACAAAAAATAGGAGTGGGACCGTACTCAGCAGGCTCAACCACTACCCTGAAAATAATAGGATCTAGCTGTTGTGTGAGGCATGAAGGTTCTGGGTTAATTCACCAGCTGAAATGCTTGGCATCCTCATCTGAAAAGCTCTCAGCCCACCCTCCAGTGCCCAGTTAGTACTACCCTCAGAAGGCTGGCCTGAAAGGAAGAGATACAGTTTACCCTTTGTCCTGCTCTCCACGACTCAGGGATGATCAACGCAGCCTCCATACATATCTTCTTGGCCCTACAGTGTCTTTTCCATGACTGGAACAGTGCTGAGATGATCTATATTCTGTTGAAACCTTTGGCATCATCTCTTTGTACTCCTGCACTGGCTGCTACACAGTGAGTCCTGCAGAGCACTTTGAAATTTGCAATGGATATTTTTCCCTCTTTCACTTGACAAATACTTCTCCCCTGTTGCAGAATAGGTCTGTCTTGTATTTGCTAATGGGGTCCTTCAAAGAGGATAAGTATCATGCTTTTACCCATTTTTAAAATGAGTGAATAAACCCAGATTCTGGCAGATTCTAAATATCCAGAAGTGATTTTTCTGTATCAGAGTTGTTCCTGAATTTTGGGATTTTTTTTTTTTTTTCCTCTTCATACAGATATATCTGTTCCTGTAAAACGTGTCATCAGATCCAGGGTGGGGTAAAGAAAGAGGAAGAGCTCCACCCAAGCTTAGTGGTTAGGACACTCATCTGAGATGTGGGAGATCCATATTCAAGTCAGTGTTTTCCTGGTTCACAGTAGGGACTTGAACCTGCTGACTATTGAGTTGAGGATGCAGGGCTTGGTCTCCCAGCATATTTGAGAGGTTTTGGTTTTCTTTTGTATTTTGTTGAAGACAAATTTCTAACACTGAAATTATTTTGCTTGAAATGGAATATCTCTTTTCAAGCCAGCCCTAATTCCCTACATGGCAAACTCAGCCAGGGTCTGAGAAGCAGACTTTGCCATGGCTTTGGACATGAACATTTGGAGGCAGAGCCATAACTGAGTGTCCCTTGGGCTCTGTGGATGGGTGTGCAGCAGTTAGCTGCTTGTCTGCTGCACATGGACATCAACCACACACCAGAGCACTTCACATGTGGAGAAATATAGAAGAACTAGGGCAGTTTTTCTACACTGTAAATAATCTTAAGGTACTATTTTCTTGTGTCTTCCTGCTTGTCATCTTTCACTGCATTGGCTTCATTCATAGGGATTTAGACTATCTGCAGCATGTTGGGACACACTTAAAGAGCCATTTAAGTAGCTTTGCTTGAAGCTTTCAGTCCAGCCAACAAATAAAGGAAGGAGCTGATAGTGAGGTTAGCTGTACACAGAAAGTAAAAGTGAGCTCATTGAACAAATACTACCGCTTCTGTGAAAATGTGATTGTGTTTAATGTTTGACAATATGGTTTGTTCTTTAAAAAAATAATTGTCATTCATCCTGATGTATCCATGCATTTTGGTATATTTAGCTGACCTATCATCACTTCAGACAAGCTTTCTCACAACAAGTGACTACTGAATTTTTCTCAATGAAGGAAAATTCTACATTGCCTTTACTGAAAAAAAAAAAAAACTTGCATGAGTGTGTAATTACACCTAGAGTATTTTCTGATGAAAAACTTTCTGGTTTGGAATTAAGTTAATTTTGTTGCACTAACACTCCACAGTTTAATGCATGTATTTTCATTACTTGGCTAGTATTTAGTAAGAAACTGTTTTGGTTTCTGAAAAACTACAAGGGATTCCAGGTAAAGAGAAATTATAATGTGATGAGAGACATTGAGAAAAAACATACAGTTTATGTTTATAAAGCTGAACTATAGAAACTGGGTGACTACTTACGTAATAGATCAGACTCAGCTGGGGAATGGTAATTCATGCCTATTTATCTTAAAGATCTATCACTTTTAATGGAGGATAATAACACTCAAAACAGCCACATACATGCCTGGAAAAAGCCCACGTGTGTAGGTACAAAAATTTGCCTTGCCTCAGGCACATACACTTGAAAAATTGAATGCTGTGATTATAGGTTGGTTTTGGCAGAATCATGAAGAAAAAACTCACACCACACAATACTAATATCTCGTCAATTGTAATGCTGTATCTCTTTAACCCTTCAATTTGTTTTTTCATAAATTTTTATTGTGCACATCACAGTAATTTTGGAGTTACATGTTGGAATTACCACAAATTTTAGCAACTAAGACCATCTCCTGGTACTAGTTTGGTTTTTTGCTGCTAAAATTGAGTCTATGCTTGTGCCAGAAACTGTTTATCATTTACATTATTGGAGGTAGCACCTGAAACCACACTGTGCTGGGGGCTGGACAGAGGATGTGCAAAACGTTTGTGTAGGATGTGAGTGTGGCTGGAGAGCTGTGCTGTCCTTCCTTGCTGAGAGTGCTGGCACTAAGCCTCATGGTGGCTGGAGCTAACAGCCTTGAGAAAAGAAAAGGAGAGACAGACACGTGTCAGCAGCAACCAACCTAAGGAGTCTCTGGTGCGGGATACCTCCTCCCATTGCAGTTCCACCTTTGAGCACATGTGTGGCTGTTCAGCCCCTCCCTCAGAAGCAGAGTGCATAGGAGTGTATTTTCCTGATGAGATGCTAAGATATTAATAGAGACACGAGACTTATGATGAGCATGAGGTTATGACTTTCCTGCAAATGTCTAGCACACTGATTGTTGAAGCCTCCAACAGTGAGGTTTTACAAGGGGATGCAGCTAGGTCATTTTCTTCATCACACCTTTTTGTGGAATGGAGACAGGGAGAGCTGACTGCTCTGTGCACTAAAACTCTCTAGCCCTGATCTTGCAAAGAGATTGTTTCTTTTACTGGCTTCAGTGGCAGTCAAGTCATTGCAGATCTCCTTGTAGGACTGGGGTCCTCATTGATCCTGATGAGCAGCTATTCAAAATAACTGTTGTTACTGACTGCAGGTTTAGCAAGATGGTGTTCTAGCATTGCATCACTAGGGATCACACTCGTAAGTTGCAGCCAGTTTTGCTGCTGATTTTAACTGAAATATCTCTCGTCTCAGTTTTCTACATTGACTATCTGTTACTGGTTAATTCTTAATTCAGACCAGAGAGGCCTCTCGTGTGGTGTACAAGGTGCTGTGAATGTCTGTCCTGCACTAGACCTGTCTCTCACTCACTGCAGTGTCCTTGATCCAGTAGCTCATGTGCAGGATGCAGCATGTGGCTCTGCAAATCACTGACTAGCTGCACCTGACCTCCAAGGTGACAGCAGCAAGCATGGCCACTGCACTGTACTGCGGCTGCTGGTGGCACCCCAGAGGGTGGGCACTTGTAGGGTTCTGTCTTGTCCTACTTCAGCCTCCACAGTCACGTCACACAGCAGACAAGCCCTGCTGCTGTGGGCCAGAAGGTGTTTAGGTGCTTAAGGTTTGTTTGCCTTGTATGTGTCAGTTTTCTTTCACAGAGATTTCCTCTGGCTGTAGCTACATTGCACTAATATCCAGAAAAACTTTTTCTTCTTTCACAAAAGCTTTTTCTTTTTCCACAGCTATCTTCTATACCCATCTGAAAAGCAAGTGGTTTTTGTGCTTCCTAAACCCAAAAGTCTTCTAAAGCCCGAGATCAAGACTGAGTGTTTTAACAGCAGGAATTGAAGAAGAGGCTCTTGCGAGCACATCTGTGGCAAGAGGACAATGTCCCCAGCCAGGCTATTTCACGTCTGACATCCTGCAGCAAGGGTTTCCCGTGACCAAATTTTCATCCATGCAGAGAGGAGAGACATAGGTACTTGATGGGAGATGTAACCTATCCGGGACATTTGCCTATGTTTGAGACATGTTTAACCAGATTTCCAGATTGAGTTTCTCATTTTCAGTTGAACATATTTTGCTTTTCAACCTTCTTGGTTTTGTCCCAGTTACTGTACTTTTCTATGGACAGACCAAATAGAGAGATCATACTTGTTCTTAATATACCCTTTTCAGGACAAAAACCCCAGGCATTTTATGGGGGTTGCTTCTTATTTCTTCCGTTAGAGGCATCTCTGAAAACATCTATATTTTTCCATTTAGTAAGGACAGCTCATCTGATAATCAGTCCAAAATACTGCCTCTGACAGTGAGAGGTAAAGGATTGCTGTATTCTTGCTTTTCTCTCTCTTTTTTTTTTCTTTTTTTTTTCCTTTTTGGTTTTTGTTTGCTTGTTTGTTTTTGTAGTTTTGTTGTTGTTGTTGGTTTGGAGGTTTTTTTGCATATCTCTATTTAGAACAGCTACTAATATTTGCAGAGCAATGTGTGAAGAAAAGGCATTTGTTAGTATGTGGCTTTAGAGGGAAGAATTTCTTTTGTGTATGCTGCTTCCACAAGCCAGAGCAGTAGAAAGCTTTTCTACTCAAGACCTCTGTAAGTTCATTGTATTTAAGAAGGTGTTGGTTTGGTAAGATGGTTAATTATTTTTGTTTAAAAATACATAAGCAGTTTAGCTGAGTTATTTAAAATCCATTTGGTTTCATTATAGTAGATATTTAGTCCCTTGCCATTTACAATGTATTTCTCAAAATAGTTTTCTCCCTTCTGTCATTGCTAGCTGCCTTTGTTTCTATCAAAATATGAAACATTTTAAAATTACATTAAAATGATTTAAAATTAGACTGTTGTAGTGAGTTGAACCTGAGTTGATGGACAGTCTTTTAGACTAATGACGCTTCTCACAATTTACATATTTAAGCCGCACGGAAAGGCGGGATTGCCCTTTTGTCCGAGCTCGCCTGCTGGAAGGTGGGGGGGGGCGGGGGGGGGCTCCGAACCTCCAGGCCCCGCCGGGCCGGGCCGGAGCCACTGCCCCTTCCCCCCTTTCCCAACGCTGCGGCACGGACCCTGGGTCACTGGGGGGGACTGTCCCAGAGCCGCAGGCAGCTAAACCCAGCCATGGACTGCTCACAGCTAAACCCAGCCATGGAGTGCTGAGTGCTCACAGCTAAACCAGCCACGGACTGCCACACAGCTCAACCCAGCCATGGACTGCTCACAGCTAAACCCAGCCATGGACTGCTCACAGAGCTAAACCCAGCCACGGACTGCCACACGGCTAAACCCAGCCATGGACTGTCACAGAGCTAAACCCAGCCATGGACTGCTCACAGCTAAACCCAGCCATGGACTGCCACACAGCTAAACCCAGCCATGGACTGCTCACAGCTAAACCCAGCCATGGACTGTCACACAGCTAAACCCAGCCATGGACTGCCACAGAGCTAAACCCAGCCATGGACTGCCACAGAGCTAAACCCAGCCATGGACTGCTCACAGCTAAATCCAGCCATGGACTGCTCACAGCTAAACCCAGCCATGGACTGTCACACAGCTAAACCCAGCCATGGACTGTCACACGGCTAAACCCAGCCATGGACTGCTCACAGCTAAACCCAGCCATGGACTGTCACACGGCTAAACCCAGCCATGGACTGCCACAGAGCTAAACCCAGCCATGGACTGCTCACAGCTAAATCCAGCCATGGACTGCTCACAGCTAAACCCAGCCATGGACTGCTCACAGCTAAACCCAGCCATGGACTGCTCACAGCTAAACCCAGCCATGGACTGCCACAGAGCTAAACCCAGCCATGGACTGCTCACGGCTAAACCCAGCCATGGACTGCTCACAGCTAAATCCAGCCATGGACTGTCACAGCTAAACCCATCCAGCGCGGCTTCTGGGGACAGGCGGGTCCCTCTCCTCTCCACGCGGAGCCGGCGGAGCCAGCGGGAGCCGGCGGAGCCTCCTGTCTGCAGCCAGCACACTCCGCGCTGAACTGAAGAGGACACCACGCAGCCAGCAGCACAAAGGGAGCGAGGCTTTCTCCACCGTAAAGCCCGAACAAGAACACTCTTCAACGTGGCGGCTTCAGAGTCAGAGAGAAGAGAAAGCGAGTCCTGTGGGACGGAGCTGGAAATGGCGACGGGAGAAAAGAGGGCGGTGCCGCGATTCTCGCGCGTAGCTTAAAAAACCTTCTTGCATGCTGTGGTAAGAAACTGTAATATCACAAACTGTTTGTCTCTTTAATCCATTTGAAGAACATGGGGGGATGGAGAATCAACGTGTGGCATATGAACATTGTGAAGAGTGCCTATGCCAGCCTATATAAAAGCAGCGAGAGGTTTTTAGAGACTTGTGGCAAAGAAAAGCCTTTGTGTGCAGGCCAAAATAACTTATCCTTAAAAAGATTAATAACCCGATGTGATGGCCCGTGTTTTGCAGTGTGAAGGAACTGTGAGATTTTTCATAGGAGAGATGTTTTATACCGCAGCAGATTGATTGTTTCCGGGCGGGTCTGCTGTTGGTGGCAGTTTGGGAACCACGTGCAACTGAAGAAAACCCTTTTCTTCCTTAAGCATAAGAGAGAGACTTTTCAAGAACTGGAACACTGACTAACATCCCATGTTCTGTTATCCTTTGTGCGAGCTGGGTAAAAGGAGAGAAGTGCTGGAAAGGGGGTGGGGGGGGGGGATTTGCTTTAATTTCTTGTTATTTTCTCTTTACTTTTAATTCTATTAGTAATAAAACTTTTTCATTGTACTGCAACTGTTTAAGGTTTGTGCCTGCTTTGCTTTCTCCTAATTCTTATCTCACAGAAGGAAAATAAGTAAGTAATGAATATTTTGAACCCAAACCACTACACTTAATTGGTGTTTCCACCCGGTTTCGAACTCAACCCACTACAACTATATGAGTATAATTTGGAAAATATGTTAGATTGACTCAGTCTAATGAGTCAGGCCTACTTTCTAGATACATTTGATATATTTTAATATTTTATCTGAATGTCAATAACTCAATGAAGTAAATAAAAGGAGAATGAAAACAAACAAAAAAATGCTCTAGTGAAGTAAGAAAAAATAACATTGTAAATATAGGAACAATTAGGAGCTGTTTCTGCATTAATTTTGCCCCTAAATTCCCTTTTATTTTGCAAAGATTTTTCTAGATAAAACTTCACCTAGGTAACATTCCCATTTCAAATTAAAGAAACATAAGTTTATTCAATAAGACTTCAACTCGGAGTGGAGATTTCCATTACTTAACACACATCAAGGAGCTATGCTCGTGCATTCAGTACTGTTTACAAAAATGGACTAATAAGAGAAAATAGCTTCATCATTGTGGTTTTCCTTGCGGTCGGCATCAACACAGGAGAAGGAAGGGTATGGAGGAAGGGTAGTCACATTTCAACAAAAAGACAGCAGAGCAAATCTTGCTGTTAGGTGGGTGTAAGGCCATAGCTAACTGCCAGCTTTAAACAAGGGGATGCAGAATCACTCTGCTGCATCCAGAAAAGAGGATCTGCTGGTGTATCAATAGAATTATTCCAGGGAAGTAGGAAAAAAGCCCAATGTACTGTTTCTGCTTGCATGTTTAATCTGCTCTTGCAAGGCATATCTTGCAAGAGACAATCTTGGGGGTAAATTTTCCCAAGCGAGTCTCTTTAAGCCCACTGAAGTAAGATTTACACCTCTGTAGTTGATCCAAGGTTTGTGTTCCAGCTGCCAAGCCCTGAGCAACCTCCTCATTGTTTTCCACCATGGATTTATGCAGCAGTTTGCCATTACTTGAGCTAATGTTACCAGATGCATATTGCTCTGATAACCTAAATCACAATATATATATGGATAGCAATGACCTAGAATCATGCAACTGCTTCTCTGGTCCCTCCTCACAGAAGTAGGTAAAAAAAATGAGGAGCTAAATATAAGAGTTGGGAACAAGACAATTCTGTGGCCCTTGACATGTGAACTGTACAGGGTCCCACCTATTTCTAGCAAAGGGCACCACAGAAACTCTGTCTGAAGCGCAGTCCTGCACAGAGCTGAAGTCACCCCTGCCAGCCAAAAAGTCTGGCGGTTCCAGTGATGCTTACATGACAGGTACTGGGGGGAACTGCAGGCTTTTGTTTGGATGAGTTTGTGCATGAGTGATGGGCTTGCACGATCAGTATAGGAGTATTGATGCATGTGAAATGCCTGCCATTGCAAAACATTAAATTGCATTAAATTACATTATACTAGATCTTTTGGATGAATAATTTGCAATATTCTTTTACCCAAAGGGCCCTGTCTTGAGTTCTTTTACCTAGCTTAGATTCCCAGTGACACTGAAATAAGAGTTGAGGCAACTGTGTTTGGAAACTTTACAAAGAAAACATATGTATCCACTTTGCTCAACATGGGTGTCTGAAGAAATGTTAAAAGGTGTTCAAGATGCAAATGTGTGTTTGTGAAACATTCAGGAGAATTTCACAATGGCATATAAGAGCAACCTAATTTTCCATTTGAACCCTTGTACACCAGATATGTGCCATGTGGATATCCACTCAGCACTTGTCCTGTCATTCCCCCTGACTGCTGTTTCATGAGGTTAGCGTGACAGCAGAGTTTCTTAGCCTGCAGCATCATGACTGCCTTGTGCTAATCCAGGTGTGGGTTCCTCCTGAGAAAGGTGTCTAACTGGCTGTACTGCCCCTGCTGTGCTGATAGAGTGGTGTGGAGAGCACAGGGTAGGTGATACATTGGGTTGATTTGACGGGTTCCCAGATCTAGCTCCCTGTGCAGTCACACAGGGATTAGTTCTTGCACAAGGTAAGAGATAATGTGATTAGACCTACCCCTTGCAGCAGCAGCACTCACTTAGTGCACCTTGAAGCTCCATGATGTTGTTTTAGGTTTTTTCACTGAATCACAGAACTTTCTGAGTTGGAAGGGACCCACAAAGGTCATCAAGTCCAACTCTTTAGTGAATGAATCATGCAGGGATTGGACCCACAAACTGGCATTATTAGCACCATGCCCTAACCAGCTGAACTAATCTCAGGGTCAATGTTGGCTCAGTGTTAATGCAGGTAACCCTTCAGTACATTGTGTGAAACTAGATCCTTGCACTGTGAATGCATGCAGGCTTCCCAAGGTACCAAGAGGTGGATTTCACACTAATGATAAGATCTTCACCAGTGTGACTTCCTACAAAGTGTCCAGAGATGGTTTTCTTGCTGCACCCTCTTTCCCCTGTTGCTAAAGCCCAGGGTAATAACCAAAGGCTGGGAAGCAGCTGTCTGCGAACTTCATATAAATTCTCCTAGTTCTTTGACATATTGTAGGAGAACTACTTAGTTTATGTCAGTTCTTTTTTAGAATGTGAATTACATTGCAAAACTATGATACAGCACTTCAGCATGTATTGCAGAGTTTCCGGGATCATGTGTAGCTGTAAACTTTCACTTCATGCTAATGTACTGCATGCTAATGGGTGAACTTTCTAAACTCAATGTTCTGAAAGCATGGAGGTATTTTGAAATAAACCCCAAGTGGATAAAAATAATCCTCTAGTATTTTACTCCCAGTTAACGTTTTGATGAGAAAACGTATGGAGTCGGGCAGTATAACTGAAAGTCCAGTTAGTCTCAGTGGTACTATTCATGGAATAGCTCCTCTTCTGTGTTAATGCATCAGAATCTGCCGCTGATTAAATAATCTCTAAATTCAACATCACTGAACAGGGAATATCCAGAAAGGAGCCATAATTACTACACAGTCATAGATCAGGGTAAGTGGACATTTTTTGGCAGTGCATTTCATAATTACTGAACCTTAGCTAAAGTCCTAAAGTTGCGGATGCAGCTGAAGACAGGAGTTGATATATTGTGTAGGTCACCTCACTTTTGTAGCTTTTTCCACTTTAGGCTGAGAAATAGTCTCTTTCCCTGAACCATCCCCTCTTTCTGGCTCAGTCACTCTAATGATTCAATGCAAAGTTGAACAGCGGCTCCCAAAAAAGCTGAGAAAGCCCTTCTTCCAGTATCAGTGGGATAACAGGTATGTCCCTCAATTACAGAAGGGAATTAAACCCATTTCCCTTCCACACTGTCCTTTTGGGTGAATTTTTGCCTCTGAGCTGTTGCTGAGGGGTGGGCTGAAGCCAATGGTCTTAGAAGATGACCTCACGTTCTGTGAGGAGACCACTCTGCAAGAAGCATTGCTTGAATTACTTGCTTGAATAGTATAAGGAAGATGGAGACAGTTCCTATGAGCCTGCTGCACGGATTTGGGGCTTACCTGTGCCCAGATCAGGCACACTAGCATGGGCAATTCAGACAAAAGCAGCTGGGACTTTAAAGATTAGAGTCTTTTTTGTCTCCAGGCAGTGAGTTCTTTCTGTCAAACATATTGTTAGAGTAAGTTTTGTTGAATCAAACAGAGGATTTCCTGATTGTAATAAAATTAACAGAATAAAAACATTAAATTCAGTCCTGATGTGACTCCTAATTGAATAGATTCATCACCAACTTACTGTGCTATTGTATATCTCAGTGGCAAAACTGTGTGGACATCTGAGAAATTGGTACAAATAGTGAAATTTGAGTTCTAGACCTCATTGTAGGCAGAAGGCTAAGCTGCCTTATTTTTGACCTGATCAATGTTTGCAAATGAAAGTTTAGAGGCTTGATGGTGTTTCAGGATAATTTGAAAATTAATTTATATTTTTAAAACTCTTACACGAAATGTCAAAGATTCTCTTCTTGGGACATTGTGCTGTGTTGCTGACTTGAGCAGGAGTTTAAACATGGATATGCTTTTGAAGGAGTGGATCCTGAACTGGCATGGTAAGTGCAGGTGGATGTTGGATCCTGCTTATTACTTTTAGAATCCAGGGTTCCAACACTGCTGTTTCATTAAGCTTACCAATGCTTATCTTTGGTGTCATCCAGTGAATTGGGAACTGGCGTGGGAACCCCCTAAGAATGGGTTTTCTCGGGAGGACTTTGGTTCTTTTGGATTCCAGAGTAGTCTGAAAATGTTAGAAGCTGAGTTGATCCTCTTATTCTGAGACAACTCAAGGTTTTGTTGGTTTTTTTTTTTATAAACTGGTAGTAAGAGGTGAAGATGAAAACAGAATTACAAGGAGCATGGTGAGAAATTAGTTCTGCAAAGGTGGCTGAGTCTTATTTTTCTCCATCTGTTTGTTGCCCTTGATATTTGTATAATTCATTGCAAAATCTTTCTGACAAGTCTTTTGTTTGGTGGGGAGGACAGAATTATGAAAGTGCTTTCTTGAGCTCCTAATTCCCCTAGCTGTCCTGGTGTTGACACCTGATGTACCAGAGCAGCATGACAGTTTAGATCAGCATTAACTAGCAGATAATATCAGTAAAGATTTTATTTCCTATGCTAATCAAATGTGGTATCACTGATATCTGATGACAATTTCTGTCTTTTTAATAATTTTCCGTCTCTGGAAAGTCTTGAATACTCAATTATAGTTGCATTCCTGGAATCATCTGTTCTCTGCACAGAGATGCAATAAGATGTTTGCTCCAGTTAAGCCAAGACTGAATTGTGCCTCAAGGACTCAGCCAGCCAGCTGCTGAATCTTTATCAAACTGACACAGACAACCCTCATCCCTGGTAGGGAGATCAAATACCCCTCACAGGAACATGATCTTCTTTCAGCCTTTTAAACATCACAGTGTAAACTGGAGCACACACTGACTTGCTGGCTGGGCACAGAGGGAGAGACGCCTGCAGCCCCTTACCTCTGCCCTCACCAGCTGTGGCAGAGAGACTGTGCTGCAGGTTCCAGGGAGTGTGAGGATGTATTTGGACAGCTGCAGAACATGAACAAGGGGAAGAAAAAGGGCTGTCTCCGGGCAAACTTATCCTGATTTATAATAAAACTATATTTATGTTAGTCGTAACCACATTATTCAATATAATTGGGGTCAAGAATTGAATGAGTCTAAAAGAATGCAAAAAATAGTTTCAAAATTCCCATTATAAATAAAGACCTGGTTTAGAGGTTTTGTGAGAACTCCAGAAGCTGCAAGGGTAGTAAACCCCCAGTGTTTTCCAAAAGACAATGCCAGAAAAACCACATGAAAATTCCTCTTAGTGGAGACTGACTGCTTTAAATTTATTTTTTTATTTTTTGATGCTTGCTGGTCGCTCATGCTGCCCTCACTGTCATTTTATTTTCATGCTATTTCTGTGCAAGCTGACTGGTTCATCACTGGTGCATCCTAATACCAGTTAATGCCAGGGACTTGCTGTTTGTAGCTGCTAGGAGGCAGTTTCCATCCCCTCAGCATGCCCCAAGTTATCAGCAGTTGTCAGTCAAACAAAGCCATGGCAGTTCCCTCCAGACTTGTGTTTGTTAGATTTCCAGCTGGGAAATGTATGTATTTTCCCCCGGGTGCATTTTAGAAGGGTGGCCACTGGGCTGAGGCCAGTTCTGCTCTCCTTTACATTTTTGTGCTACCCTAGGGCAACATTTGTTTGAAGAGTTCCTACTATTTGACCAATTTTTTTGCATCTTGCTTCTTTGCTTATGCTCTGCCTGGTAGGATGATACCAAGCCCATACTGGTAGCTGTGCCTTGGCACACCTTTTAAACCATGAATTTTACCATGTTTAGCTCTGTCTAAAAGGATGCTACTCCCATCAACAAGAACTCTCCTGGCTATTGCTTCTCTTCACAGTTTTCAAGCAAATGTGAATATTTACCCCCTTTCTCAAAGCTTCTCTTTCTACCTCCTCCTGCCTTCTTCTTCCATGGTACTCTGGAGAAACACTGACAAATAGTTCCCTGCAATCAACTTTTTGTGGCTGTGTTGCCATAACTAAAGAAGGTGTCTTCATTTTGACCAAAAAAAAAAAAAAAAATGTGGCTTGTAAACTCTAGTAATGCACACATTTTCTGTTACAGTTAACCTTTGTTCTTCAGTTAAGACTTATCTCAGACCTAAGCCAAGGGTCATAGATAAAACCTCCCTGTTTTGTTCTGCCTCTTAAGCTGAGTTGCATCAGTGAACCATTAACTTAGTAGATTATTTACTGTTACCTTTATGGAAGAAATGCATACTGTACTTTTTCTGCACTGCTTGGGTTTCATTTATATATGGCCCCAGTTCTATATGTTCTTCACTGAGGCAGGGCCTTCATACCATAGAAAAGTAAACAGGCAACTAAAATTTCCCTGAACAGTAGTCAAAACAGAGAAATTCACATACTTTTGTCCTCATATCTTTTCCATTTAACATGCACCACTAATAGTCCTGATATAGCAACGTTAGAGTCAGGTAAGCATTAGCCTCAAGTTAAACTGCAAAGGCTGTGATCTGAGTTGTGCCTGGATCCTACAGGGAGCTGCAGCCAATCAGTTATAGCTCCCTGATCTGAGGACAGGTTACAAACTGGCCCTAGCACTGATCAGAGTAGTATTAGAGACGATATTACAGCATCTTGGGGGCTGCTCTAATCATGACCAGGTGCCAGTGGCCGCTGTGGCCTGTCAGAACATGGCTTGTGTTGGGCTACACCCCTCTGTGCCCTTGCTGTTGCCTTGCAGGGGGCTGCAGGAGTCACTTGCACGAACTCTGTGACAGGGTAAACTATCCAGGCTGAAAACGTGTGAGTTCTTCCAAGGGGGCAGCATATGAAAAGGGAGAGGCTGTGGGCTGACTAAATCATCCTCCCATTGGGCAACTCAACAGGAAGAGATAACACAACAGGAGACATCTGCCAGCAGTAACCAGCTTTTTTGCTCCTTGACTAGCAAATGGAGCCTTCCTGGCATGACGATTTTCCACTTCCTCCCAGTTTCACCAGCCTATCTTTGAGAGTCAGATTTTACAGCAATTTTTGGGGAGTGGACTTCCCTATTTCTTCTCCTGCACACTCCTCTTTGCTGTTGCCAAATGTCATCTCCCCTCCCAACATGCTGGAGCTCCCCAAAGCAAAGGGATTGGAGTGTGAGGAAACAAAGGGATTTGTCTGATTCAAGTTTCATTTGGTCTTTCAATAAATTGAGAAATAAATGAGATGTCCCCCTCCACTCCCTATTGACTGGGCCTGTGCATGTAGGTCAGGCATCTGGAACTGGATTTTCCAATGGTTGGGAAAGAACTTAATCCTTAAGAGGAGATTTGCAAGGAGGTGTGGAATAAAAGGGATAGGTTTCCAAAGCCGTTACAATGGGAGCCAGAGAGAGGTGATTCACTCAGCTCTGCTAGTTGCCTTTTACAGATGCCTTTTAGAGGAGGCCAGAGCTCCTAGAGAAGGGTGGTGCAAGCCAGCTATGGCTGCTTTTATGATGTTTACATTGACTTCAGCTCATTTCTTGACAAAGCAGGGCTTACTACTGCTTTCTTTCTGTACTGTGGGGAGGGATAATTTTAATCTCTTTTGACAAGCAAGTTTAGTTCTGCACAGCATTGCTACTTTGCTAATGGGGATAGCTGGGTCTGACAGTGGTGTGAGGCGAGCAGAGCAGGAGCTTGACCCACCTGCTCTGTACCAGGTTTGATGATGCTGCAGAGACTCTGCATGCTCTGAGCAACCCCCAAAAGTCTTTGGACTGCTTTTAGAAGCAAATTCCCTGTGGCAGCAGACAAGACTGGGGACAACACTGCTGGCTGCTATCTTGATAAATCTAATGTGCCAAAAGTGGCTCCATCTCTGGGGGCAAAGGGGAAAGAGGACAAAGAGAGAAAAAGTTGGGATCTCACCGTTTTCCACACACACACAGCTGCCTTAAGCACATGGCTGCTGTGCCTTGTGCAGCACTGTTCAGCTTGAGCCTAGGTTGTCCAGCTGTGTAAGTGAGAGACACTGCTCTGTCTTTAAGCACCCAATTTAACCACAGAGCCAGAAGCTGGTGGCAAACTAAACTTGGGCTACTTTCCTTCCAAGGCCCAAGAGTACACCACCCTCTTGGATACAGGTCCAAGATTTCACCTCTCTCAAATGTGCTCTTGCCCTCTGGTCTGATGCTGCTCAGACCACTCAGCAGCTGAGTAGTTCATGCCCTTATACCCTCCACTGAGGGCTCAGGACTCACAGTACCCACATGCAGAGCCTATCTCCCTTATCCTTCACTTTCAGGACATAGGCAAGTATTGAGGCCGGGTTGGGGTCTGTGGCTCAGACCCAGGAAGCCGTGACCGACCAGAGAGAGCGTCCCGCAAGGGACAGCACCCCAGAGCTCTGCGGCGATCCCTCGGCTGCCGGGGTGCCTCTGCAGAGGGGTGCCTGTCTCAGCAGGCTGCCAGCTCTCTGGGGATTCAGTGAGAGGGATTTCAGCTCTTGTTCTGCGAGGCAAACCCCAGGCTGGACCAAGAGGACAGAGACGAGAGGCTCCTTTAGCAGTTCCGCATGAGGCAGCTTTATCAGTCCACACCCCGCGAAAGGGGACGAGCTCTCCGAACTCGAAGGGGGACAAGGGTAGATCTTATAGGGATACAAGGGTGGGTGTGAGAGGGTAGAAGCCAATGGGTTACAAGGAGTCTACATAGGGTCTCCCAGAGGATCATGGTTCTTGTTTTCTCTCACCCTCACCAAGGGGATTCTGCTGGGAGGTTATGCAATCTCTTTATCTCAGCAGGCCCCCTTCCAGGGCAGGGGCTGGGCATACCCCACAGGCAAGCACAGATAGGACACACCTTTCCATGTCCTTCAACTTGTGTCAGCATTTCCAGGCCCCCTGCCAGCAGCCCCCATCATCCCCACATACTCCACCACTTCCCATGTGCTGCTTTTGGCACTGTCCAAATGCAGCACAGCCCTCAATGCTCTTTCCAGGCAGCTTAAGAAAGTTGAGTGAAAGCTTATAATCTGAGGCTAACTCAGAATACTGTGTAAATTTCCTTTTCCCACCTCCTCTAAAGGAGTATATTGTATCTGCACCTGGCTATATGGGACAAGATCTTGTGCTCCCAAATCAGAGTCGCCCTTTGTCCACCCTGAGTTGTGCACAGAGATGTTGTAGTAGGTGAGTCACAGGGAGCAGGCTTAGATGGGAAACAAACCTCTTTGAGTGCGTGAGACCCGCATTCAAGTCAAACTCAAAAGTCCTATTTGCGGCATGGATCTAACACCCTTCTCTTTTCTCTTTCCCAGCCTAGATTCCTTCACGCAAAACAGCCCATATCAGTGAATCTGAATCTAGTTGGTTGCCACAGTACATGATGTTGGGTGAATTTTAAGTAGCTTTAAATGCACTCACTGAATCAGCTTTGAACTCATTTTAATTAGACCAGTGTGTCTTTGTGAATGGTTGATGCTTTTTGTTTCCAGCTATAACATGGTTCTGTGCTTCAGCCCTGACCTTGCTCTAGCCATGCTTATTTGCCCCTTTTTAAAGACTCCTTTGGATGCAGGACTGTGTAGATTATGACTGTGTGGCTTACAGTAAGGTTGTAGAAGAAACAGTTCCATCCTATCCTTAGTGTTCATGATGCTGTTCATAATCAGTGTCAAGATAAAAATCTGCTAGTGTTTTTCCAAAGGAATGAAGCTATAATTTTCCTCTGCATGATTTTAGTTCTGAAGAGGAGTTTCTTTTGCCCCTTATTACAATAGAAGATTTCAGAGTTGAGCAAGAAATTGAAAAAGTTGAGGTTAAGTAAGGTCAGGAAGAGAAAGCCCATGTGGCCTTAAGTGTCCTTAACAGGTGAATTTTAAGTACCTTTTTCCTTCTCGGGAAGACACAAATAATTCAATTCTGATTTTCCCATGACTTGGAACTTCTATTATTATTGTTTTATATTTTCTTCTATTCTGTGCTTCAGTGCATGTGTTATTTTTAGCTGCCTGTTGCTCTCTCCTATAAATGTAAAATGTGAAGAAAAAACCTTCAGCTGCACGATAGGACTGAGAGATGTAGTAAAAGTAACACCTGTGTTGCTAGCTCTGTTCATGGTGGTACTGTCTGATAGTTCTCTGGGGTTCATGTGTAAGAACTCCTACTCCAGGGTATGTCTTGGGAAGAAGGCAAACTTACCTTTGGGTCATTCTTCCTCTGCAGGATTTGTAGCACGCCCTAAATTTTTTTCCCAGACCTTTTCTTCCAGAATTTTAGAAAGGGAAAACTTTTTTTTCCAGGAAATTAGATATTTCATGTTGACCCTTACCTCCCACAGAGGCTTTGGCTGGTGATACTAATTGCTCAAATTCTGCAGGAAGGAAACTTTGGCTATGTGGAACGAAAAAGCAAACTCATGCTCTTTCAAGCTCCTCCTTATTATATTCATTGGCATTCAAAAGAGTGAGAACATAAATCTGTATTGAAAATGCAGGCACTAAAATTCTGAGCACAGTATTTTTCTTTTCCGTGCTTAGGTCTACTCTCATTCATCATGTAGCTGTTCCAATGAAGTCAGTAGATTTTACCCTACATGAAAAAATGCACAAGGATTCAGGGTTTGCACAGAATTCAGTCCTCTGTAGTTTTTGCTTTAGGGACCACAATGATCTCCTTGTTAAAGCTGTGACCAGTGCACATCACCCTTCAAATTCCTACTCCCCTAAATGTTCTACCTCTTGAAGACAGGGGGTACCAGTGCATTCCCCTTCCACTGCAGTTTCTGCAGGATTTCCTCTGTGAAAACTTCATCATTTCTAAGTTCACTATTTGTCTCAGTCACTCATAGTCTGTCTTTAAAAACAGTTTCGTTTATGTATTGCTTAATCAGTGCTGTTCTTATGTTCTTTTATTTTTGGATCTAGAACTTTAGACCTGTAAGATGGCTCTGAGCAAGCCATTGCTAAGAACCAGTGAGCTCCCAGGTCCTTGGAAGTGGAAAAAGACTGGGGTGACTCCTCTTCTGCTTGCTCTCCCTGCCAGACCTTGCAACAAGCAAGCTCACTTGTGCCCAAAAAACAGGCTTAGGTCATGTGTTAAAAGCTGAGCACCAACACTGGTGCATGCTAAATCACCTGAAAAGGTTGGCCTGGGTTTTTCACTGTGTAGGTATGTTTTGCTATTAGCTTCCATTTTAACTGGGCTTGGAAGTGGAAATATGGCAGAGATAGTAATTGAATGATGATGTAAACAGGATGATGGGAAGCCTCAGACTGGCTGTGTACAGAACAGCCACTTGCCTGTGCCTGCTGAAGGAGGCCATGCAGGCAGGTTGAAGGCTTGGATGAATGCAGCAGTCCTTTTGCACGCGTGTGATGTCTGGTTAGTGCACAAGCTGGGCATGAATGAAGTGCATGCACTTGTATGCATGTCTACTGGTGCTCTCAGTTCCAGGGGCTGCACCATTTAAATTCTAAAATGGCTAATGATGTTTTCTATTTTATTTTGGTATGAATAAGGAAGTGCAGTACACAGCCATCTTTACAGTCAGCCATTTTCAGTTCCCCTTTTTTTCTTGTCCACCCTTGGACACAAGAACTCCCGTGAGCGCATGTAGCTCAGAGGCAATCCATGATCACTTCAGAAATCATTTGAGTCCTTTAGTTGACCAGATTTTACTGGAAGACTTTGTTCTGATTTCAGTAACAGAACTATGCAAATAATGAAAATAATTAAGAGCAGGATCCACTTTTTCACATAACACTTTCAAGGAACTTTTCAGTTCCTTAATTTTCACATTTTACTACGAATTTGTTGCTATAGTTCTGATACTGTATTTGAAATCAGCATCTTAGACAATGGTAGGATTACATCAACTATAGTAGAGAAAAATCATGACTCTAGATGCAGCGATGAAGGGTAGAGTAGGAAATAGTGCTGAAAGATAAGCCGGCACCACAGCTGGTGCAGCAAGAAAACTGCTCAATTACAGAACAGTTGGAAATAATGCTTAGGAAAGATGTCTTCAGTGACTGAAGCCCCCTCACTTATGTGATTTTAGAGCTAGAGTAATAGGGCCCCATATGGGGAATGTTTTTCCACAGGACAGGTTGTGCCCTGTTTTAGTGAGATCCACATAACAGGTGCTTATCCTAGACTGCTGATATTGAAGAGCAACCTGCCTTTAGGAAATGGGTCAAAGATCCATTGACCAAAGGTCTCCAGGTAGGAGAAGAGGGTGGGTGGTGATGAAAAATGACTGATGTTTGACTTGAGTTCCAGTGAATTTAGCTGAATTAGCATAATGGGTCCTTTGAGGGAAAGTACATAACATCTTTGCAGTCCATTGGACTTCCCAGCATCATTCAGTTGCAGAAGATGAGGTTGTTCTACTGCTTACCTCCTTGTAGCATTACTGTATTGCTAATAGCATGGATCCTCTGGTTCATTTACTAGCGGGCCAGATTTTTTAAGCTAAAAACTGGGATCCAAACCATGTGAATAAACCATCTAGCCTTTCTTTAGGAGACCGCATGCATAATCAATGATGTTAGTAATGCTGAAGAATTGGATTGATTTGCTTCAGCAGTATAAAGATTCCTTATTATCATGGCAAAGTGGTTTTATAATGTGTTTATCAGCTCTCAGAATTATACGAATCATTCTTCCTATGCACAGGGAGTGTACATGCCTACAGAGGCTGTCTCAGTATTGTGACTACTGAACATCCCATTGACTCTGCTGGTTAAAATATGTGCATAGTAGTGTTGTGGTGGTTCTCAGCGTCTGGTATTTCTGGGCTAACTACACGAGAGTGACCTAAATTGAGTCCTGGCCATTTTCCTCTCTGTATATGTTGTAATAATCTCTTCCTCCCCTGCCTGTCGTCTCTCCTCGCAGTCAGTGACCAGTGGCCTCAGCTGCTCTGGAGCCCATTTCTCACTGTTTTGCAGCTCACTGACTGGCTGGGTGCAGCAGTAGGCTGAGGAAACACAGCAAAACTGAGAAGAGAGAAACCAGGTTTATTTGATGAGTTTGTAACTTTAATGTAAATTAGATCAAATATTGTTAAGAAAACCCAAGCTATTGGGAGGAAATCATGCAGAAGATAATTTTGTCACCAAAATAATTTGCCAGGTTCTAGTCATTTTTGGTAACAAAACCAGACCTGCCAGCTTCTAACTAAACTGGCAATAATGAAAAAATAACCCAAGGTCTGAGCATGACTATATGTTGTCTTTCACAAGGATGGAAAGTACAGCTTTTCTTAAAAGTGTTTTATTTTGGTTTTGGCATTTTACATGCATATTCTTCATCAATCCAGATTTAGAATTCTCTCTTAAGAGGTCTAAATGAATGGTGCACCTGAAAAAGGCACTTGTTAACTTTTATACATTCTTAATAATATTCTCAAAGGAGTAGCCACTATAAACAGGACCTGCACAAATAAGTTATAGACCAGTGTTTAAAGCTACACTGATTGTTTCCCTGATTATGCAACCCATTCAAATCTACAGAAGATCTACATTCATTAGCAATTTCTGACTCAAGTCAAACAACCACAGTAGACCAAATTTCAGATGCCAAAAGTCAAACCACAGTCAGACTTGCGAACAGTAAGTACAATACATAGAGAGGGATTTTGAAATGCTGTTTTAGTCAACTTTTCATAGTAGTGAAAATGATGTTACCATTTAAGGAATTCGAGGTACAGTATGTCAGTTGCTGAAATGCTTGAATATAAACCACAGCACACTCATTTTCACAGACTGGGAAGTCAAAGTGCAGAAAAATGGCCAGGGAGGTACAGTAACCACTAGCAGGTCAGACCGTATCCCAGATATCCAAGGCCTAGTGTTGGTGTTAATCAGTCAGGCCTGCTGCTTTCTGTGCAGCATTACATCTTGTATAATAATTGCAATCTGAAGTAATCTGCTTTTTCTCAGCTGGGAGGGCTCTAAGAACTAGCTCTTTTGCTCACTAAGTTTTCCTTCTCACTAGGAGAGATGAGTTACCAGAAGTGCCCTACAGAGAGAACAGTACTTGTTGCTGGGAAGTTCAGCATCTTAGACAACAGTAAGTGTCCAAGGCCAAAACCACAATGCACATTTGCTTTAGACAGTCATGCGATAACATGTTTTTTCTGTTGTAAGCTGTTAAAAATAAAGCAAGGATGCAGGAAATAAATGTTAGAACAGAAGTAGTGCCCTAACTTTCCATGTAATTAAAACAGCAGGGTGGCAGCCCTTGGAGCTGAACAGATGTATAATTCAGGGATGGATTTATTTTTGCCCAGATTTAAAGAAATCATTGCACAATTTCCCTACCTTTATAAAATTAATTTTTTTAATTTTAAAAATCAATTTTTAAATTGTTCTGGGTACCATGCTGGGTGTTGACAGTGACTAGGCAGCAGCAGTACAAATACTACAATACAAAACTATATCTACTTGGTTCATGTCTCTTGTTTACCACCTAACTTTTGGTTGAAAGCTGTTCTTACAGTAGGTCTCATATCATTGGGCTTGACCTGCTAGTTCTTCAAGGCAGGGAGTACTGAGTTCATTGTAGTTCAAGTGAAGTAGGGTGGTCAAAGGCAACTGATGGTGAGCAATGCCTTCATCTCTATTATGGCACATTTTATGTGGCAGTTGCCATCCTGGACAATGATATACTAAAAAACCTGATTTCTTCAGCTAAAATTTGGTGACGAGGCAGCTGCTGAGAGAGACATATGCCATCTGTGTACTAGAAATAGGGAAGGAGAGATGAGCATAAAAGATACATTTCTCCCAGGACTGCAACAGCTCCTCTTTGGGTATTGTAAATAAATCATGCCTGGTGCTGGCTCCCAATAAGAACATAATACAGTAAAAGGTTGTCCATAATTTGAATTAGGAGTGATTATCACTAATTAGCTCCTGGTCCCAACCTAAAACATTTGTCCTCAGAACAACAGCTATAAGCTAGGTACTTATTGTTTTGCACGTTAGAAATACACTTCCAGAAACAGACAGGTTACCTTCTCTTTGCAAGGTTTATATGATTTGACTGAAAAGCATGTAGCTCCAAAGCAGGCCCTTAAAAGGGTTTCAGGCTGTTTGAGCAGATGGAAACCACCACAGCTAGCTACCACTGCTGCTCTGTGGAATGAGCGTGTTGATCTGCATAGGGACAGAAATTACTATCTCCTATCACCATAACTTACACAGGACCACGAGGGCAGACAGTACAGCCCAGCAGGTGCAGAAGATTCCATGATGTGTTATCTCTAACCACAGACTGTCCTGTTTCCAGGAACGCTCTTCTGATGGAGGTGATAAGAGCTTCCCAGTAACTTCTCTTTATATAAAGGAGTTATCAATAGTGTGTCCTCAAAACAGCTTTGTAATTGCATTAGTTAGGAGGAGATATAAATATAGCTTAATGTAATATCCTAGTCTTTTACATGTTCTTGTTAGGTGATTGTATTATATTTGCTGCGTAGATGATAAATTAAATGTGCTATAAAATGGTACCCAAATAAATCAGTCTTGCAAATGCAAATGAGGAAATCTGCTGAATCCAGTAACACACTAGCAGGTGTGAAGATGATCACTTTTTCTCAGGGCTGAAAGGATCATCTTCCAGCATTTCAATTTGTGCATCTTTTGAATCTTTTTCTTAGATGGATGGGTGAAGGTACCTTGCAGAATATAGCATGCATTAGGAGTTCCCCATAATCCAATCCAAATCAGCACAAATTTACAGAAATATCAATTTATGCACTATTCTTTAAAATAATTGGAAACAAAGTTTTTCAAAATTTCTGTCCTGAATTTCAAACCCCTGTTTTGTTATTAACTCTAGATCTCTGACATCTTTCTAGGCTTGGGCTGAATGAGCATTGGGGTTTTGCAAGAAGGCAGGTGTGGAAACTAAGGAATAAAGGCCTGATCCAAAAGCCATTCTTTCCAGTTGGTCTTGAACATTTCCATCAGGCAAAAGTAATTAAGACCATTGTACCACCCTGCAATGTCCAGGCAACACTGATATCTCACAGCCTGTAACTAAGTGCATTGAGCTTTTCATAACAGCAACTTCTGTCCTGTGTCAGCCCCCTGGCAAACACTTTCACTCCTTTTGACATTATCTATAGACTCCTTCTGGGAACTTTTGGTGCAGGCAGGCATAAAAGGAGAAAAAAGAAGAAACATGATTTGTAAGTGAAATGGCATTCAAAAGTGAAGGGAAGGTCGTCGTTTCTAGACTACTCTCCTTCTAGCAGACTGTGTTTGGGGTTTCTGGGATTCTGTAGTGAAGAAAATAGGTAATGTGCTGGTGTGTGAGGACAGGTAGGCTTTCAGAAAAATTCTAACAGGGGATTAGCATTGTAAATTGGTGTTTAAACTGCCTCAACCCTATTCTTCATTATCACTCCTTATCACTCTATTCCTCTTTCAGATTTAACTGCTGATATTCCCTCTGGAGCACATCTCCTCGAGTCAGTCTATCCATCACTTTGGCCCCTGGTTGGAGTGGGAATTTGTTATCCACCTCTGTGTTCAACTCTAACACCATGAGTTGGACTGTGTAGTGCTTATGCTTGAAGTTCATCTTGAGTCTGGAAATATTGCACTCTTGGGCCAGCTCTTGCAGAGGATTCTTGTTGTCATGTGGAGTCATAGGAAGGGTCGGAGAAATAGCCAAGGGCCTGAAATACACAGCTGTTGGACTTGCCAAAATGCCTGACTGCTGTGGAGGGGCAGGCTGGTCCAGGCTTCCAATGGTTGACAGATCTCCAGTGCCCAGACATTCACCCCATCCCAGAGCTGCTGGAGGAGACCCCACAGTTACAGCCTGACAATCAGCTGGTTCTGTGGAGGACAGCCACAACCCCCAGATCCTGCGCAGGTCACATACAAAAGCCCTGTGTGTTGCAAGAGGACTACAGACCACCCTTGGGAAGCCGTGATGGACAGCTTCCCAGCCTCCTGGCCCCACAGCATCACCCTGAACTCATCATTGTTGCTGGCCCAGAGGCCTTCCATGAATTAGCCTGAAACACGAACGCTTGTTTTCCTCTTGCACTGAATAAGAAACTGACAATATCTAATTGTCAATACCCCTCCCCTGAGAGACATACAACAGCATTGCTCCTCAGGGCATATTCCCCATTCCCCACTGCTGTATTTAGAACAGTTTGAGAAGACCAAATTTTAAAAATAATAATCTTTCCAAAAGCTCCCCACCCACCAGTACTCCTCTGCCAAAATGCAGTTTGAAAAAAATGAAAAAAGACAAATTTATACACTCTGATGAATGGGAGTTCAAGATGGAACCTGAACATCATCATTCTTCCAAATGTTCAATGATAATGGAAAGCCATGGTGATGATGGCATCGTGCCCAGAGAGGTCCTTTGTTGTAGATGCTTGTGGTGTTGCCTCTTTTTGTAGTTTATATTAAAGGTGAAAATGTCCGTTTTCTTTAGTGTTAAAGAGTATTTTTCTCCCTCTCAGCTTATCGGTGGAAATTTTGAATAAAGCTACACATCAGTAAGTCTGCAATACTAGCGGCAAATCCCTTGCACAGTGAGTTAGCTATGTTTCTGTTCATGAAACTCCCACTTTCTGCAGATGTTATTTCTTAGTTATTTGTGAACATTTACCACAAAAGATCAAATTGACACTTTTGCTACTTCCATTTAGTATTTGTAAAGGGTGGGTCACTTAAATAGATGGCATCAGCTCTGATCCCAGATTTCATAGACAGTGTTTGCCCTGTGTATCCATACTATAACTAAAGCAAATTATAATATCAAGTAATTGTATCAATTTATAAACACTTGCTTTAGAAAATCAAAATAGGCTGAAATTTTATTGTTGAATGTTTCCTTAAAATTTACATGAAGAGAATTCTTTTATGCAAGTTGTGTCAAATGCCCTATAAGGGTCTTGAAACTCAGTGGAATAAGAGTGATGTTGAATTTGTTAGTACAGGGGTGGATGCTGGGTTGCAGAGTGCCTGCACTGATCAAATTTAGTGATTTGAATTTTGCAGCTTGGAATCAGCTATATTTGTGTGAACTCTGCTGTGCTACTGTAGTACTTGTTCAACTCAGGCCCAGACAGTAATTTCTAAAGTTGTAGAGCATATTTGTGTCACTATGATTTGACATTAAGTATTTTGCCTAATCTCATAGCTAAACTATAATTGTAATTAATTCTAACATCACTGAATCCTCTGCATCACCAGTGATATCTATGTAATAAAAGGCAGAATTTAATCTTGAGATTACCTTTTACCCATGCACATGAAGTACTGCATCAAGCAAATCTATAATTAGTCAAAACTAAAACAAAGTGCATTTCTATTATTAACAAGATTGCATAAAACTCTCTGTGCCATAGCTAAAAAATCAAAGCCAAGTAATAGTTCAGAGACAGTTGCTGCTATAAAACTTTTGACCTTAGTTACCAAATGTACATGCAAACAAATAAACTAACCAGACAGAGACAGTCCCCTAGGAGCAATCATTTGCAAAATTTTGGGGGCTTTAAGCCAACCTGTAAAGTTAATGGAATAAAAAGTTTGCTTGTTTATGCCAGCTTATTAATCAGTGCCCTTTTTCCCTATCTGAAAGGTTGTTTCACAAATTCACTTCTACTCAAGGTATCTGGTTTTGCATCCTTTACAGTAGGTATTGCTGACTTAAAGGCTGCAGGAATCAGGAAGTGTTTTGCTGAACCATCACGGACAGCACTGTGTATTTTGCAGTGAGTCCATAAGTCCCATCTTGCCAGATGCATTCTTTAGATATAGCTGTCCTCTTGGTTAGCTACTGCTTCATGTTGGCTTAAAATATTGCTGTGCTATATTGTCTAATCTGGGATCCCTTGTATAACTGGTTCATGGTAATTTTCTTCAGTAATGTTAGAGGCATTGTAAGCATTGCTTGTTCAGTGGGTTTCAGGTATGCCAAGTTAGTTCTCAATATTCCTGTATTGATTCTTCTGCTTATTGTTAACCTCTGACTTTTGCTCATCTCTGTCAGAGTACCGAGGATTACCTTGATGAGGGTTTGTATTAGTGTTCACCATTCAAGTCTTGCAGTCATCTGGAGTCATGCTCCACTGATCAGTGGAAGTCGTCATTATGGATCCTTACGTGTGTTTTTTATCTTCAGCATGAATTTTGCTTTGACAACATACTCATCTGTCTTGGTTTGAAAGGCAGGTGTCTGCCAAGGAAGGCAGGAACCTCCCTTGTAATGGAAAATATGGCCCCCTTCCCTCCAAATTATTATAACTTTAAAACTGAGGGGCTTTCAGGCAAAGATATGTGAAAAGGAATAACAGTTCTTTACTAACATATATATATATATAAAACATATATATATATAAAACAAGGCAAAAAAGCAACAACAGTGGCAGCAGCAACAAACAAACCCAGGAACCCAGCGCCGCCTCTCCCGGCCGCAGCCCTTTCCCCTGGGTGCAGCTCCGCTCGCGGCCGCCAGGGGCGCTGGTGGCTCCCGGCCGGGCAGGGCGGGTGCGATGGTTCCCCCGCGCCTGCAGGGGGCGCTGTGGCGCCAGCTCGGCCGCCTCACTGCAGCTGGTTAATGGCTGGCTCAGCTGGCAGGAGAGACGGAAAAGGGGCTTCCTCTACAAATTCACGGCGGGCAGCCGGTCCCAGTGCCCCTCCGGAGAGCGAAATGGGCTGTAGCAGGAACCTCAGAGTGGCAGCCTGGAACGGCAGGGGCAAGCAGACCCCTGAATGGTAAACAAAATATAACAGAAACTCTGCAGCTGTAGCAGGAGCCACAGGGTGTCCTGGCGGGCAGGAAGTGCTGGGTTAAAGTGTAGCGAAAAACCTTCGAGCAGCAGTGGCAGAAGAAGAAAACAGTGGAGATGGGAAGTGGCAGCCCAGCTCCCAAACACAGCCAGGAGAGGCTCCCTCGGAGGGGCTTGGGGCTCGGGGTTCCAAGTTTTCCCCTGAGGCACCTGAGTAGATGGTGAGGGTCCTTTCCAGTGAGGTCGGGTGTTAATAAGATCTCAGGGCAACAGCTACTCTTATGAGCAAAGGCTCACCTACGGTAGGAGAAGCAGCAACGGGCTGGACTCCACAGCAGCAGCAAACCCTCCCACAATAGCAACAGCTCGACTGTCCTCCGATCCCGAGAGTGAGAGAGAGCGAGAGGAGCTGAGCCCAGCCCCTCACCCTCTGGCCAAAATCTCGCAGTATCTCTGCCCTTCCAAGAGAAAACCCCTCAGCTACGAGAGTGCAGCCAACTGCACTCCTCCCCCTCCTTCTTGGCTACGTCTTGTCTTGTAGCAACAAATGGGACAAAATTCCATGCCAGAAAGAAAGGAAAAAAAAGTCCTAACCACCACCATCATCCCCAAATCTCATAAAGTACTCTTTGAAACACGTATTAGAGGCTGAAATTTATTATCCTTCTTCAGCATACTGGAATATGTACTGGTACATACTGGGGACACTTCAAGGTAGAGCTTTATAAAGTGACAATTCCTTCCTACTGTCTGTGAGGACAGATAGGAAGTGTAAGCTTGTTTTCCAGAGCTTTGTTCCCTGCTGGCATTGCCTACCAACTCTGAAAACAGGGCTCTGTATCTCTAAGCCTGAGCCCCAAAGCTGAGGGAGAATCATAAATCTGAGCCTCAGCCATGCAACACCTATGTAGTGCAGCTGAAACCAGAACTGTGGTCCTTCAGATGTCCCTCCTCAGGACATCTGTCAGAGCATGTGTTTGAACAGCTGTGTAACATGCTGATCTTTTCCATTTCAATACACACCTATTCAGGGAATACTGTAATTGGCTTACTTAAGAAATAGATAAAACATTGCCATTTAAAACTCATTCACATTGTTAAAGCATGAAGAGAATGATTCCTTTATGCAGGTTTTGGTTCAGATGCTGTGTCATGGTAAGGCACAGCCAATAAAATAGATAAGTGAATGTTAGAAAACCAGCTCAGCAAAAACATATTTTAAAGTTTACAGAAGGTTTTTCCATGTTAAGGTGCATGGAGAATGGTGTGAGGATGAACAGTGTGAGGCTGCCTCTGGATCTAGCCTTTAATCACTGAGAGTGAAAGCAAAGAAAAATGCAATGACTGTGGGTACCTGCTGTGAGGCACAGAAGGGCTTTGGATGTAGCTGTAACCCTAAATGAGGTGCCAGCAGCAGAGAGGTAACAACAGAAGAAAGCATACTACAATATTTTGTTTCCTTTTTTCGTTGTTGTTTGTTTGTTTGTTTGTTTTTGTGTTTGTTTTTTGGGGGGGGGGGGTTTGGGGTTTTTTTTCTGTTTTAAGTACAAGGGCACTATTTCTCAGTGTTTTGGGGCAAATCCTGTTGTTCCCCTTGCCCAACCTTTGGGACTACTCCTGGGAGAATAAAGGGATGAGAAAGCTTGGGAAAGTAGTCCCACATGCTTGCAGATAGCTACAGCTTTTCCTGTAGGCAAAGCTGGGTAAACAGTCCTTGTTCTGAAGCAAAAGCAAAGGGCCATCTTCTGCTTTTAACCCAACAATGTTCATTTCCTGAGTGGTAATCAGAAGTAAACCTTTCACAAGCTATTTTTCAAGCCAATCACCCCACCAAACTTGGATATGAACTAGGCTCTGAAACAGCGGATTGCTATAACAAAAGGCTGAAGTGTTACTCATAAAAATGACACTTAAGAAAAAAGCCCCACAAAGCATCCTACATTTTGTCCACCTGGTAAGATACACATGGAGCTTATCACTATATGCCTTTAATCATGTGTCTTCCCTAGCTGCGCTGCAACTTGTTTGGGCTGTATAAACTCTTCAGAGCCCTGTCCTTGTATATTTGTGTTAAATGTCTTGCACACCTACAGAGATGCATATAAAATATAAATCCTAATCCTTATCAATAATCAAAGAGGAGCAGCTGCAGGCTGCACTTTGGCTGACCCTGGCCCAAGTCAGCTAAAGAGGAAGAAATAAAACCCCTGTATATGACACTGTGAAGCAGTAGACAAATAGCTCCTGTCTTAAATGCTCTGTGTACCCACAATGCTACAAGGACATGCAGGATTTTTCAGCCCATCAGTAACAGACCTGCACATTGTTCTGCAGATCCTTGTGGCTCCCACAAAGAAGGGCTGCAGCAAAGCGTGTGTACAGCCAGCCCAAGGCCAAGAGGACAGGCACTGGGACTGCCTTTGGCCCTGGAAGGGAAGAAATAGAGTGAGTCTGAAGTGCACCTGCCACCTGCCACAGCTACAAGGATCTGAGTGTCACTTCTTTCATACAGGCATTACTTTGTTGAAGCCAAACATCCCATACAGCTGTTTCCATAGGCAGCTCTGTGTGATGCTGAAGTTCTCAGGATGACACAAAGTGTGAATTTGCTCTACTTTGTCTTCACTGCCTGCCAATCTTCGTTTGTTTTCAGTCTCTGCAGGGACAGTGGATATGCACAACTTCACATGTTCCACCACAGCTGAATTTTCCATACAAATCCCCACTTTACAGCTCTCCTGTGCTCTCTAAAATGAGAAATTATGTTCTTGCTAGTTTAACCCATGTAAAGACTTCATCGTAATCTGAGTTTGGGAGGGAATTAATAAATCCCAGTGCATATTTCCTGGGAAGGAATTCTGGTCTGTTTTCAAGGCAATGATGCAATCTCACTGATGGAGTGAGAATATCTTTTCCTTTAGTCCACACCTTGGATTGCACATTAGTTATAGAACAAGTGAAGTATTTCCAAGAACCAACAGAAGGGCAGTCATTTTCTTCCTCTCCTTTTTCCCACCGTTCTTAAATTTCCCTGTTCTCCCTTTCAGCTTTTAAAACAGCATGTACTGCTTAATTTTAAAAGTTAAACCCTTCCATCAGATCTCTTCTTCTGGCTACATGCCTGTCTTCTTTCTGCCTGGTGCACTAAAAATAATGCTGCGTGATCATGGAAGCAACAGTTGACAGGGAACAGCTTACAGGACTGGCTGAATTAGCAGTATGAGGAGCACCAAATCAGCACCGTTACGTTGCCACCTGAGAGGTGATGCAAGCATCTAGCTCTTTTATTTTAAAAATTTGCTTTGTCTCCAAACAAGTGTGCAGTCAACATCTTTCCTGCTGCATAGCTTTTCTAGCAAAGAGTAGTTACACTTGTAGAGTATTTCAAAGTTTACCAAGTTTTCCCCTCTCTTTGCCATATTCTTCCCAGTGCCCTTGTTTTCTTTTTTTCCCCTGGATAGGGGGCATTTTGACAATGGTCTCCTAAGGTTACATGCAAAAGGTCGCAAAGCTTTCAGGGTACATGGACAATCCATTTCCAGACAAACTGACTTTATTTTTTTAAAATGTAAATACTTAATTCAGGAGCTGCTTCTCAAAGACTCGTGGCAGTGATTATATGAGAAAGTAGGTAACTTGTAGTCACATTGATTAGAGAAGTTCACCAGTAGTGTTTTACACTATTTGTGGGGTTTCCTTGTTGTTTGAACATGCTTGTTAAACTGATTCACTATTAAAGCTAGAAAACTATTTTGTAAGTGTATAAGCACTACATGACATCTCTTCCTGTATGCTGTGGGTTGTTATTAGTACCTTTGTTGAATGACTTTGTTCTTTTTACTGTTTCTGAATCTGATCTGTGTGCTGGCTCTGACTTTAGGAAAAGAAGTCGCAGTTGAAACCGATTTGGAAATTAAATGTAGTTTTTTGTGGATTTTGTATAAATCTGCCTGCAGGATCTTTTGAAGCAGTCTTCTGGGACTAGCCAGCTTTTAAAGAGCCTAGTCAGATGGCACCTTAGCTAAAGCACAAATTCCACTTTTAAATGGACTTTAAATTTTCACTGCTTTAATTGACCTGGTCCAGGTTTGTGTGCTGATTACTACAAAGTAAAAGTGCAAGACAGGACGTCTGCTACTACTATATGCATGCCATCATTGGTAGTTTGAATTGCATGAGGATAGATTTTAAAAAGCATGTCTGATTTTTACTTTCAATCCTCATATATATTACTTTTTCCCTTTACATGCTAATGTAATCCAAGCTAATAACCTTAAGAGAAAAGAAAGGACTTTGAATGAAGTAACAAAGCTGGACAGTCAGCGTGCCTTGAAGATGTCACTGAGTTGCACCCCACAGCTCATTAGAGTTCAAATAATAAGAAATTAATTGAAATGGGAAATACACTCCAAAATGCTGAGTTGGAAGTAGTTCTTTAGACTGAATTATGGGGACAACTTCATCCGTTGGGTGAGTGCTACCAAGAAAAATGCTCACGGCATATAGTTAAACTGAGATGAAATTCATGTTTGTTGTTTGTGCCCTTTCTGTCATCGCATTGTATGTTTAGGCTAATGAATAAGTGTATTTTCATGGCATTAGAGCTCATGAAAACCGTAAGTCAGTGTTTGGTGATTTGCTAGAAGTAGGTTTCAAACTGAATAAAATGAAAATTAGGGTGACAGGGGACTTTGAATCTCACATTGTGTGTCTCATTTTGCATAGGTCCTTGGGAATGCTTAATGCAAAATGCATCAGTGACTGATGAGCACTAAATAATTAAATTAATTTGCCCAACCTCTAAAAGCTGAAACCTGCAAATCTGATTTCATGCTGAAGTTTTCACTATTGTTTACAGTTGTATTGTACAGCACATATGGATGTACAACAAGAGAGTCATCTGGCTTTAAATGCAGTTGATTGTTTGGCTCAGGAGTGTAATAAAACTGTCAGCCACACTCTGCCATTGGACACCAAGTTAGATGGAAAAGTGCCGTGACAGGAGTTTGTCAGTGATTTCCAGTAAAAATTCCTGGAGGGCTAATAATTATAAAAATACTGAAAGAGAATTTTCACTCTCATTAGCAGTCAGAAATGGGTTGTATATTAGTGGACTACAGTCAAACTACACATGCTTGAACTGCTCAGAACTGTCCCTCTGCTGTGCAGACTGCTTGCCTTGCTTTGCCATCCCATCCCATCCCACTGTAGTGCATGATCCATCCTTGGCACCACCATCTCACTGCTGTTTTGGCCAGGAGGGTGTGCTGGGAGCTTTAAGTATCCTTATTTTAGCTAGCAGAGGTGAGAGCTGTAGTGAGTTCCCCAGTATTTCTGTGTTACCTGGCACAGGCACGCTGCTGTTTCTTATGAAGCCTGCAGCTGAAAGGACACCCTGGAGGAGAGGGGGAGGAGAGGGCTAGATGTGCTGACTCTGGCAGCATCTCTTCTGGATCATGTGCAACACCCTGCACTCAAGACAGTCACCTTTGCACTTGAGCTCACAGCAGGCCCTTCCAGGCTCCCTTAGTCACCTGAGAAGTGGGTGATGGGTGCCCCCACAAAGACAACTCCCTTCAGGCAGAGGAAAGAAAAAGACTCCAGCCTCCCACATCTCAGACTACATGCTGTAACCATTGAGCTCCTGAAGAGAAAAACAGATACTGCGCCTACTAAGTTTGGGAGAAAAGGCTGGTGTGTGGGGACCGAGAGACCTGCTCAACAAGGAACAAAAGGAATCCTATGGTGGGACAAGTCCTAGGTTCCTTTCTAGCTTATGGTGACTGTAAAAGCGTCCCCCAGATGCTCTGTTCTGTCATGTTAATGTACCCCAGTTCTGCTCCCCTGGTTGGCTCCACTGGCCACCACAACCCTTGTTGCCTGATACGCCCTCAGGGTTTCTCTACTGGTTCTCTTACCCTGGAACCGCCTGTGTGCCATCCCTTGCCCTCAGATCATTGGTCCCTCATGCTCTCTCTGCTCCCCTATATAACCCTGGAGCCCTTAGGGTCGAGTTTCTGTGGAACCTTGCACCAATGTGGCTGCAATAAATCTCTCCTGTAGAACCCCATGCAAAGACCCTTCCTCCTCCTTCATTGTTGGACTGTTTTGC